>NC_041750.1:2866332-3168352 GCF_004115215.2 Ornithorhynchus anatinus
CCGCTGTGGGACCTTCACCCAAAGCCCCTTTGACTTCTCTGGGCCTCAGTTTCCTCACCTGTAAAAGGGGGATTAGGCAGCTGCTTTCCTTCCCCCACGGACCGTGCACCGCCTGCCCGCCTTGTATCCACCCCAGTGCTCAGCACAGTGTCCGACGCGCAGCAAATTCTGAACATAACGCCACCGAGAGAATTACCACGTCCTGACACAACTGGCCCGGAAGAGCCAGGCTCACAGTTTGCGGAGCGGAGAAGGTGGGCGTCACTTTTAAAGTCGCTTCAACGGCGACTTGTCACTCAAACCGGGGCGGAGGGGGAGGGTGACCTGGGGTAGGGGCACCCCGGAGGCCTCGCCCGAGTTGGGGTGCACGGTTTAGGGGCGTCAAGGGGTTTCGATTGAGAGGGGAGGGTCGTTGCCTCCGACAGCAACAGCGTGGGCCCGTCGGGGCGTCCGCCAAGTCACCTCAGATCGCAGAGGCCTCCTAAAGAGCGCCCAGGTGATGCCAACTCCGCTCCGGCTTCCACGCCAGGAGAGTGGGTCCTTCCCCGCTGGAGGAATGGGACGGAGCTATCGGCTGCGGGGGGGGGGAGGGGAGGGGGCTCGAAGGGGAAGGGTCCCCAGCGGAACCCGGGCGGCTGCCTCTCGACGGGGTCCGGGAGGACCTGGGTTCGAATCTCCGCTCCGCCACTTGTCTTGGGTCACTTCTCTAGGCCTCAATGATCTGCAAAAGGGGGATTAAGACGGAGCGTCACGTGAGGCTTGGCGTCCAGATTAGCTTGCTTCGACACCATTCATTCAGTTGAACTAAATGGAATTTATCGAGCACTTTCTTACACCGGCGCTTAGCAGAACGTCTGGCACGTACTATGCCCTTAAGCAGCGGAAATATATTTTTTTTGAAAAATGCAGAACCTGCGTATAAGACTCCAGGAGGCCACTGATGAGAAGACTGAGGCTTACAAGTAACTCAGTAACTGTGACGTTTCAGCGCTGCGGGCCAAGCACTGTACTAAGCACTGGGGTAGATACAACTTAATCAGGCCCCACAAAGGGCTCACAGTTTAAGTAGGAGGGAGAACAGGGACTGAATCCCCATTCTGCAGAAGAGGGGACTGAGGGATGGAGAAGAGAAGCGACTTGCCCAAGGTTACCCGGCCGGCAAGTGGCGGAACTGGGATTTGAACCCAGGTCTTCCGACTCCCAGGCCCGTGCTCTTTCCCCTAGGCCAAGTGCCTTCACACGGTGAAAGAGGCCAGGGCGAGGAAGACGCACGGTCAAGGACGGCACGGTACCGGACTCCGTCCCGGGGCATCCACGGGGCCGCATACGTCGCTGACGCCGGGGTGCGGTTACTGCTCTGTGCCTCAATTTTACCCTTTTTTCGGGGAAAGAACGATTCCTTCTCAAAAAGCCCTGCAGCCTGGCAAGTTCCCCCACGCCGGTCCCCGCCCCAGAGCGACGTCAGCACCGACGAGGCAGTGGGTTACCGGGGAACAGCGGCAACGAAAGAGAGGAGAGACAAGCGGAAGGTATTTAGACCAAAAGCACTGGACATTTTATTCCTCGGATTTTGTGCAAGAGTGAAATGATAGCGTTTCCAAGTGGCTGGGACGGGGCCTCGGGGCTGGAGAGGCGGCAGCCGGTCCCTCTCCTCTGTTCTGGGGCCCGTTTACAATTCTAAAACCGGAGCCGAGAACGGAAGCCCGGCTAAATCACGCGGCCGACGACCATCCTGGCTCCTCCGCCGGCTTACGAGTCTCGAGCTACGTCAGATCACCGGAGTCGCACGAGAGCTTCGGAAAGGCGCCCCCCGAAAGCGAGCCCCGCACACTTACGATCCGAGACCGGGCCGGGGAGACGCATTTCTGCAAGGGGTTGGCGCCGACGGCGGAGAAACTACGTTACGAACTCGCGCCGCCGTCTTCGGGTCTCCCCGGCGACCTCCCACGGGCTTATCGCGGCCCCCGGCGGGGTCGGGGGCCGGGGAAGAGAGATTTATAGCGACGGACGCGACGTGCCGCTCGGATTCCTCTTAGAGAAGGGCCGGTCTCTCACTTCCGCAGCCGCGTTGCCGACTCTCCGCGCCGGAGCCCGAGGGACGTGACCGGGACGGAGTTCCCGCCTGGCTTTCGGCGGCGAGACCCTCGCGGGCCGGGCCACGGAACCGGTTTCGTGCCGGAGATGAAATGAGGCGGCCGTGCCGGGTGGGTGGGGACCCCACCCCCGAATCTGGACACGCTGATTTTCCAATTAAAAAGCCTATTCACACAGAGTTATATGTAATGACTGTAGTAATCAGTTTATTACACAGATTAATCTCTCGAACGTACAAGCTCCAGAGGAGTGGGCTGGATCTTTTAAATATACACAAGGTTTCCGTCAAACGAGTTTTGTTTTTTTTTTTAACCCTTACATCCAGAGACCTAAGCAGTTAAAAAAAAAATAAGAAAAATATGAGCTATTAGCTATGTAGTAACTGAGAGACCACATACAAACCCAAAGTATTTTGGGGGGGGTGGGGGTGGAGGGGGCGGGGGAGACGGAAAGGGGAAGGGAGCTGGTTTGTGAACAAAACCCATCAATCACTTAATGTAACCAATAGCTCCAATCCATTTCAACATTGATCAGTTAGGCTTAGACCTGGAACAAAGGATGCGGGGTGGGGTGAGGGGGGGGGTCGGGGTTCAGTCTTTGCGGAGAGAGGACGGCTCCCCTGGGGTGAAACGAACACAGAAACGGTTGCCTTTCATAACTGTTAGGAGTTTCGAAGGTTTGCGCTTTCGCTTGGTGTATTTTAAAAAAAAGAAGAAGAAAAAAAGCACTTCCCCCAGCAGGTGAGTGGCACCGTACCCCCCTCCCTCCCCCCGCCGCCCACCCACCCCCCTACCCCAACCTCGGCCTCGAATTTGAAATCGCCCGGGGTGGGGAAGGTTTTTAGTCTCACAACTAGGTTATGACTGGAGAATTGGCTTCTTGCACACACACATACACACCCCCCCACACGTGTGTACACCCCCACGCACGCACTTCTTTGCCAGGAGCCGACGTGGGGACCGGGGACGTCGGGGGAGGAAGGGCGGAGGGGGGCGGGGGGCGGGGGGAACGGGAAACAGTATCTCTATTCGGTTGTTCCAAGAACGGACGACACGCAGCACTGCTGGATCAGGTAAACATGTGCACGGGGGGGGGCCGGGGGGGGGGGGGGGCGGGGGAGGCGTGGGCTCGTCGAAAGCGCTCGGATGGAAATCGGAAGGATCCTCTCTCTGTCAGAGTTCCCCCGGCTTTATCTGGGAGCGGGGTCGATCCGGCCGCGGCGGTGATTACATGGCGTACTTCTGAGTCCATTCCCGAGCTATCCTGTTGTACCTGCGCACACAGAGAGGCGGACGGCTAGCGACGCCCGCCCGGCCACGCGAGGGGGACGGGGGCTGGGTAGCCGAGGCTCCGCCCATCGCTCTGGCCTCGGCGAAGCCGGGCCCCCCCACCCCGATCCGGGGGGGGGGGGGGGAGGCGGAGGGGAGAGGGAAGGCCCCGGGGGGACGGGAAGACCCCCCGGGCCTCGGCGAGGAGGGATTTCCGCCACGGGATCGGGGCCGACCGGGAAGCTCCGCCGCCTCGCACGAGCCCCGATCCCCGCTGCGAGCGGGGCTGGGGGAGAGTCCGGGGCACAGGGGCGGCCCTCCTTTCTCCCACTTACCTGTCACGGTCCCTTTCAACCGCGGCGTGGACCGCCGAGGGCAGTCGAGCGGGAATGGGACGGTCCCGCCTCCGGCCCCCGGCTACTGGCCGTCCCTACCCCCCGGGGAGGCCGCCAAGAGCCCTCACGTTCTGGAAGCCGACCCAGCGGCGCGCCCGGCCCCACCCTCCATAATCGCACGACCTGCTTCCGCTCAGGTTTCCGCCAACTTGGCAGCGGGGAGTCGGGAGAGGCGAAGACGGGCCGGGGGGGGGCGGGGAGAGGACCCAACAGGAGACGCGCCCCCGGACCGTACCGGTCCGGTACCCAAACCCAGCCCTCCCCGTCCTGCCCAACGAGCAACCTCCTCCTGCCGCGGGACCGAGCGCGGGACACCGTTCTGGCGGAGACGCGGGGTGGGGGACGCGCAGGTCCCCGCGTCTGAAAATCCTCGACGCCTTCGAGCCGGCCCCGAGGCTGGCCGGCCACCCCTCCTCGCCCCGCCGGCCCGGGCCTCGGCCGGGGCCTGCCCTTTCCCTACTCACTTTTCTCTATCTGTTTTGTAGATCCGGGCAATCTCAGGCACTAGAGGATCATCTGGATTGGGGTCACACAACAGAGAACAGATGGACAAGAGTACTGGGGAGAGAGCGAGAGAGAGACACACACAGAAATGGACACCGGTCAGCTGCCGAGAGCGGTCACACGAGGCTGGCCGACTGGGATTTCCTGCCCAGACTCAAGACGCGGACCGGGCGCTGGGGACGGGGGTCTGCGTCCAGAAGGGGCCGTGATAAACGCCCCTGACCGACAGAGCCGGAGACTCAACTCTCCGCCGGACAAGAACCCGACGGGGCCACTCTCGGCGAGGAGCCCGAAGGTGGCCTGCCCCCGCCGCGGTTCACCCGATGTTTGCTGGGGAGGGGGGCGCACGGATGGGACCCCCTCGGCTCGGGCTCCGGCTCGCCCCGGCTACCACCCCCTCGCCGCCCACGTCGGAAGCCGAGGGGTCGTGTGCATCTGAAACCGGGAGGGCTCGGACGCCTTCGAGGGACCCGGGGCAGTTCTCCAGAAAGGATCCGTCCCAGCGAGGTGGTATTTGCTAAGCACTCATTGTGTGCCAGGTACCGTACTAAGCGCTAGGGTGGAACGGTGCTCCGCACATAGTAAGCGCTCGATAAATACTGTTGAATGAACTAAGCAAATCGGGTCGAACACAGTCCCTGTCCCCCGTGGGGCTCCCAGTCTCTATCCCCATTTTACAGACGAGGGAACCGAGGCCCGGAGGAGCCAAGGGACTTCCTCAGGGCCGCGGGGCAGACGGGTGGCGGAGCCGGGATCGGAACCCAGGACCCCGACCGCCAGGCCCGGGCTCCGGCCACCAGCCCGTGCTGGTTCTCGTGGTCTCCCAGCGCCCCATTCCTGCCCCGCGGCCAGAAGGGACGACCTCCACGGTGAACCCACGCATCGGTCAGCTCCGGAGCCGAGGCCCGGAGGAAGCCGCCCCGCCCTCCCCAGCGAACACCGGGTCTGCCAGGGCCGGGCCCATCCCCTCCGTCCCCAGCCGGACACGAGACACCGAAATCTCCATTTCCGGGTCTGCCTCGCTACAGGTCCGGCGGTTCGTGCCGTCGGGGTCCGGTCTGCCGCCTCCGGCCTTCCAGCCAAGACCCCGGCGACGTCTGGAGCCGGAGGGGGGGTTGAACGGAGGCACGCGTATGGGTTGGGCACCTCCGCCGGGTGAGGGGCGGCTTTACCTTCCTTTGCTCATTCGATCGTATTTATCGAGCGCTTACTGTGTGCAGGGCACTGTATTAGGCGCGCGAGAGGGTACGATACGACAGTAAACAGACACGTTCCCCGCCCACGACACGTTTACGGTCCAGATTACAGCCCACAGACGCTGAGCCCGGAAGGAAAGAAGCATTAACCGCTTGGCTAGAGGCTCCCTCTGGGACCGCTCTGCTATCCGGCCCTCCGGACTGCAGATTGCCCCCGTCCCCCCGGGGTCGGGGAGTGGTCCAAAGCGGTCCCCGTGGGCTGGCCGCACCGATTCCCGAGCCTCCTCCGCCTTAGGACCGTTTTTTTTCCCCAGACGCGCCATCTTGCTGGGGACCAGAACGGCCTAGCCGAAAGAGCTCACGCCTGGGAGTCGGAAGACCCGGGTTCTAATCCTGGCTCCGTCCCCGCCCGCTGGCTGACCCCGGCCGAGTCATTCCGCTTCTCAGTGCCACACTTTCCTCACCTGTGAAATGGGGATTTCATTCCTGGTCTCCCCCCTACTTAGCCTGTGAGTCCCATGCGGGACAGGGACCGTGTGTGACCTGACTGTCCTGAAATCTACCCCTGGGCTTAGCACAGTGCTTGGCACACAGTAAGCACTTGAATACCATTGTAGATGGGCCGACAGCCATGTTCCCTTGGTGGAAAAAACCGCCTTCCCTAGGGGAGTAAGGTCCCCACAGGCGGCTGAAGGGGGGGGGGGGGGTTTCACTGTATGTCAGCGAGGACGGCACATATCGTGCTTATTAATAATAATAATGGCATTTGTTAAGCGCTTACTACATGCAGAGCGCTGTTCTAAGCGCTGGGGGAGATACAGGGTAATCAGATTGTCCCACGTGGGGCTCACATTTTGTAATCCCCATTTTTACAGATGAGGTAACTGAGGCACAGAGAAGTGACTTGCCCAAGGTCACACAGCAGACAAGCGGCGGAGCCGGGATTCGAACCCACGACCTCTGACTCCCAAGCCCGGGCTCTTTCCACTAAGCCACGCAGCTTCTCTATTATTCTTCTTCTCTCTTATCATGACCACTTGCCCCGCCGAGAGGAAGAGAAGCATCTCGTGGCGTCCAACTGGTTGGTGGCTGAGAGGATGCCCGAGGTTCGTTCGTACATTATTTATTCAACCTTATTTACTGAGCGCTTACCGTGCGCAGAGCGCTGTATTAGGCGCTTGGAAAGTACAATTCAGCAATACAGACAATCCCTGAACACACCGGGTTTACAGTCTAGAGGTTCGAGTCTAGCTCGTTCCTCGAGGACCCCCTGGACCCACCGCTGCCCATCAGCCGGCCAGGGGAATGGGGGGCGGGTTGGGGAGTC
Organism: Ornithorhynchus anatinus; assembly: GCF_004115215.2. Lineage (NCBI taxonomy): Eukaryota > Metazoa > Chordata > Mammalia > Monotremata > Ornithorhynchidae > Ornithorhynchus > Ornithorhynchus anatinus. The sequence goes on from NC_041750.1 coordinate 2,873,117, forward strand.
AGTCAGTTGGGGAGTCAGAAGGTCATGGGTTCTAATCCCGGCTCTGCCACTTGTCCGGTGGGTGACCTTGGGGAAGCCGCTTCCCTTATCTGGGCCTCAGTTACTTTATCTGTAAAAGAGGGCTCGAGACCGTACGCCCCGTGTGGGACGGGGACTGTGCCCGACTCCGTTTGTTTGTATCCACCTTAGCGTTTAGTACAGTGCCTAGCCCGAGAGGCATGAAACCAGCCGAGTGGGAACGTCCGGGGGAACCGGTCGTGGGGCAGGGGTCTGCCCGGCCTAGTCGCGACCTTCGCCTCGACAGCCCACCGCGGGTGACGGGACCAGAGACTCGGCTCCTCCCTAGGGGCGTCCTGCCGGCGGAGGGCAAGGTGACTATCAGCTCCTTGAGGGTGGGGGTTCGAGTCCGACGGACTCCCAGGTGCTCAGTACGGTGCTCGGTACCCAGCAGGGGCTCGCGAACTACCGGCTTGGTAGATCGGGCACGGGAGGAGCAGGACAGAGAGGAGCAGCGACACCTCGGGCCTGGGAGTCTGAAGGACCTGCGGTCCAACTCCGGCCTCGCCTGCTGCTGGGTGACCTTGGGACAGTCACTTCCCCCGGCCTCATCTGCAAATCGGGGACGTAGACGGGGAGCCCCGTGGGGGGAAGGGATCGTGTCCAAGCCGATTCGCCTGTATCCACCCCGGCGCTCACTACGGCGCCGGACGTATTCATTCATCCAATCCATCTATGGCTTACCGTGCGCAGAGCCCCGAGCTAAACACTCGGGAGAGTGGAGTTCGACCACAGACACGTTCCCTGCCCGCGGCGAGCTTACGGTCTACAGTAGGCGCTTAAATACCACGATCATCGTCGCCGTGATTAATTGCACATCCCCCTCCCCCTCGCCATCGGTACCTTTTGAAATAGTTAGTGCTGGAGACCACTGTGACCGGAGGATATCGAGGCAAATGCTGCCGTTACTGTTGATGTTTGGATGGTAGATTCTCGTCGTAAATGCAACCTGCAGAGAGAGAGAGGAGGCCCCCGCCTTCAGATCAGTGGGCCCCGAGGTCGTGGGGGGCCGGGGGAAGAAGGGGCGGTCGGGGCTCCTTACTCACCTTGGGCGGTTTGAAGGGGTAATCTGTCGGGAAATGAATTGTCAAGAAAAATACTCCTCCCTGATAGGGGCTGTCGTTCTGAGGAGGGGGCGGGGGAGGAGGACAAAGGAGAGAGCACCATTAGAAACGAGGCTGGACTCTCGCGAGGAATTTACAGTGGCGAGAGAGGGGTCGGGATACTTACTGGCCCCATTATTGTGGCTTGCCAATGGAACACTGAAAGACAAGAGAGAGAGCGAGAGAGAGAGAGAGAGAGAGAGAGAGAACACCAGTCACTAAGAGAAGCAGCGTGGCCTAGTGGAAAGAGCCCGGGCCCGGGAGTCAGAGGACTAGGGTTCTAATTCCGGCGCGGCCGCCCGCCTGGCGACCTCGGGGGAGTCGCTTGGCTTCGCTGGGCCTCGGTTCCCTCATCTGCGAAATGGGGATTCGACCCTCGTTGGCTCTCCTACTCAGCTCCGCGCGGGACCGACCTGAATATCGTAGATCTACCCCAGGGCTTGAATCAGTGTTTGGCACGTAGCAAGTGCTAAACAAATCCCAATTATTATTATTGTCAGTGGGGTCCCAAGTCGCCAGACCGCCCGTCCCCCCGGCCTCCCGCCCCGATTGGCATCTGCTCCCGGGAACCCCAGAGAAAGGGACCAGGACAAATGAATCCGGGGTGGGGGAGCGGATCTAGCTCGACTCTCAGCCCCGCTACGAGTTTCTCCTGCAGTGGGCGAGGAGCAGCGTGGCCTAATGGACAGAGCAAAGGCCCAGGAGTCAGAAAGACCTGGGTTCCAATCCCGCCTTCACCACTGACGTCTGACCGCGGGCGGGTCACTTCACTTCTCTGGGCCTCAGTTCCCTCGCCTGTAAAATGGGGATTGAGATTGTCAGCCCCTGCGGGATGTAGCCTGTACCTCCCCCAGCGCTTAACACATAACAACCACTTAACCGAAACCACTGAAAGAAAAAGTGCCGGCCGGTGGTGGCGCAGAGGGGCGAGATGAATGATGGCAGATATTGGGGTGGCTTCCTTTGGGAAGCCCCCCCAAGTCACTCCCGTGCGCCAGGAGGGCAGCAGAAGCCACCTCCCGGGCCAGAGGCAGCGAGTTCAAGCAGCCACTCGCTCGCAGGCTAACTGGGCCCGGAGTGGAGACCCGCCACGAGCCCCCTGCTTCGGGGTGTCAAGGAGGAGCACTTTCTCTAGGATCCCCAGAGGAGCTTTTGGTATTTGTCAGAGCGCTCTCTCTGTGCCGGGCACTGTACCAAACGCTGGGGTAAGATACACAATCGTCGGGTTGGGCGCAGTCCCCGCCTCGCAGGGGGCTCACGGCCTCAATCCCCATTTTACAGGGGAGGTAACTGAGGCTGGAGGGAGCAGAGGCTCAGTGTTCAAGTGAACAGCTCTAGGTTTAGAGTCGGTTCAGACCAGCAGCGCGGCCCGGTGGAAAGAGCACGGGGCTGGGAGGTGGAGGACTTGGGTTCGAATCTCAGCTCCGCCACTTGTCAGCTGTGTGACCTGGGGAAAGGCACTTTACTTCCCCTGTGCTTCGGTTCCCTCATCTGTAAAATGAGAATTAAGACTGTGAACTCCCCGGAGGACAGGGACTGTGTCCAACCTGATGATTCTTCATCTCCTGCAGCACTTAATACAGTGCCTGGCACAGACTAAGCGCTCAACAAAAAGCACTGGGGGTATTAAAAAAAAAGTCAAGGAACTGAGTCCTTGGAAACATTTGTTTCAGGAGGGAAACACCTTCCTCTCCTCCCCTCGCAGTTCGTCCCTCTCCGGAGCCGCTCCTCCCCGCAGCAGGTGCTCCTTTAAGGGCCTTCCATCTCTCCCAAGTGTTTATCACAGTGCTCGGCACACCGTAGGGGCTGCTCAACGAATACCACCAACTGATCAACAGGGAGGAAATGGGCTGAGAACGTGCTATCGCCGGGTTGCAGGGTGTGAGTTTCCTCAGCTCTCTCACCCAGGACTCAAAATCCAATTCCACCGGATTAAGGGAGGGAAATCCTGGAAGACCGAGGAATCCGCAGTCATTTTGGCGCTTGGAAACTGGCCGCGCCCAGGCTTAAAAATACTAGCGACGAGGTCTCTCTCTGCTGACACGTCTACGTTTGGATTACGCCCAAGAGGAAGGGCAACATTATCATAAGAACACGTCCGGTGACCAACCCCGGCTGGTCCCTTTTCGGGTCTGTCCCACGTGGGGCTCACAGTCTTAAATCCCCATTTTACAGATGACGTAACTGAGGCCCAGGGAAGCGAAGTGACTTGGCCAGGGTCACAGGGCAGACGGGTGCCGGAGCCGGGATTAGAATCCAGGTCCTCCGGACCCCCAAGCTGTTTCCAGCACGGATGGAAGTATGGGATGGGGGTACGTGGCAGGCTTGCCCGGATCCTTGGGATTTCTCCAACTTGGAAAATAAATGGATCAGCAACCCTCGTGGTGGCGGGGGGGAAGGAATTTAAACCAGCAGGATGTTTCCGGGTGGGGTTTACTCCTTCCGGGCCAGGAACCCGATCGTGCTGGTAACGCCTTGGCCGTGTGGCCTAGTGGAGAGAGCCCAGGCCACGGGAGTCAAAAGGACCTGGGTTCTCATCCCGGCTCTGCCTCTTGCCTGCTGTGTGACCTCGGGCAGTTCACTTCCTTTCTCTGTGCCTCAGTTACCTCACTTGTAAAATGGGGGATTTACACTGTGCGCCCCATGTGGGACATGGACCGCGTCCAACCGGATTAGCCTGTATCTACCCCAGCGCTTAGTAGGGCGCCTGGCCCCGCAGTAAGCGTTTAACAGATACCATTTAAAAGAAAAAAAAAAGAAAAAGCAAAGTGCCAACTGAGTCTTGGTTGCCACGCCAAGTTATTTTTAGCCCGCTACAGGGCAGCCCCGTGACTACAGCGCGGCATGCACTGGAGGTGCTCGCTCTCAGGAAGCTTCAGGCAGAAGTCGTGGGCGATGGTGGGCGATTCGCTCCGGATGGGAAAGTTGGAAGACCCGCCAGTTCAACAGGCCTTCGACCTGACTCTGCGGTTGCGGACGCCCGTCTGTTGTTATTAATGGCATCTGAGAGGCACGGTGGTACTACACTGGAAATATGGGTAACGCAGAGGAACCCCAAGAGGAGACGGACTCCCCTGTGTAGTCTTCCTCTTGCCCTCCGAGTTCCACCCCTTTTTGAGAGACGGAATGGGTGAGGCAGGACTCGGGTTTCAGATTTGGAGGGTGAGGGGACCACTCCCCTAATTACTTCCCATCTCTAGATTATTTTAATCAATTCATTCCCCCGATCGTACTGAGTGCTTACCGTGTGCAAGGCACTGTACTGAGTGCTTGGGAGAGGACAATACAACAATAAACGGACACATTCGCTGCCCGCGAGGAGCTTATTAGAGTCTAGAGGAGGCGATTTATTTCAACGTTGGTCTCCCCAACTAGGCCGGAAGCTCCTAGAGGGCAGGGATTTGGACTCCCCCCAATGCTCAGAACAATGTTTTGCACAGAACAAGTGCTTGATAAGTACCACTGTTGATTGAGTGAGGCCTGGTGGTCCATGGAGAAGGTGAGGGGTAGGAAAGCACTCGGGATATGTCCTGGGACCAGAAAGAACCATCTTTCGTGGGTCTGGGACAGAAGAAATGAGCACGGGCTGGAAGGCCGTGTATCCAACAGCTCGCCTGTGGTCCAAGACCCGGCACCGTGAGTCGGGGGATGACCGAGTGAAGATATCCTGCTCTGCCTGCCCGGGATGGTCCCCAGTGGCTTCCCGGCCTGGAGGCTTGCGCTTATGGGTGGGGCAGGGAAGCGGTCTGGCAGCCGTCTTGGCCCCAGGCTGGCCCGTGTGCGATCCGGTTTGGGACGTCATTTGCGAAGGTGGGGACGGAGAGGTCCGTGGCCCACGGCCGGCTGGGAGGCAACCAGTCCTCGAGGCTTGGGGGCCTCTGAAACCCCGCAGCCTTTGAGCCTCCTTGACACGTGGGGTCCCCGGCGGGGCGTGGGGCTGGGAAGTGGGGCAGCACTCCCTCCCGGACATATCGTGCTTATTCCAGCGCTTAGTACGGTGCCCGGCACACGCACGTGTGCTCTCCCCCCAGCCTAACCCCAGTCTTCCTTGGACAGTTAATCTCGGCTCGGCCCCCCCACCTTCTAATAATAATAATGATGATGATGTCGGTATTTGTTAAGCGCTTACTATGTGCAAAGCACCGTTCTAGCGCTGGGGGGATCCAAGGTGATCAGGTTGTCCCTCATGGGGCTCACAGGCCTCATCCCCATTTTACAGATGAGGTAAATGAGGCCCAGAGTGGTTAAGTGACTTGCCCAAAGTCACAAAGCTGACAAGTGGCGGAGCCGGGATTAGAACCCAAGACCTCTGACTCCCAAGCCCGGGTTCCCTCCACTGAGCCACGCTGCCTCTCTAAGTTCTTAACTTCTGATAAGTTGGATTTCAGGCGCAAAGCCGAGAACCGACTGAGTTTCAGTAAATAATCATAACGATGGCATTTGTTGAGCGCTTACTTAGGACACCGAACTACAGTCTGGGGAGGACGCAAGCTCATCAGGAGGGACACGTGGGGCTCACGGTCTTAATCCCCATTTTACAGACGAGGTAACTGAGGCGCAAAGTAGTGAAGTGACTCGCCCGAAGTCACAGACAGGAGACAGGTGGTAGGGCCGGGATTGGAACCCAGGTCCTGCTGACTTTTGGGCCCGGGCTCTATCCACTAGGCCACGCTGTTTCCCGTGGGAAACAGTCACTACGCCAACTTTTCGTTACTCATATCGACCAAGCGACCGGCAGCACGGCCTTGGGGGAAAAGAGCCCAGCCCGGGAGTCGGCCCGGCCTCGGGTTCCTCATCTGTAAAATGGAAATTTAATAGTTGTCCACCCTCCTAGACTGGAAGCCCCCATGTGGTCCTGGGCCTGGGTCTAACCTGGTGATCTCCAATCGACTCCAGTGCTCAGTACAGTGCCGAGCACATGGTTGGCACTTAAATATCAGTTATTATTGTGGTTTACAGACTCCCCTCTCTGCACCCTAGCTTTTAACGGCACATCTTTCCATCGGGTACCTATCCTTAAACTAACAATCCCGTTTACTTATTCAAATGATCTTAATGCTTGCCGGCTCTACTGTACTGTACCCTCTCGAGCACTCGGTACAGTGCTGGGCACATAATAAGCGCTCGATGAATACCACTGATCGGCCGAATGATTGAACGTAACCCAGTTCTCCGGCGGGCTTAAAGCGGCTACAGCGGTACGAGGGGCATTTTTAAAACATCTGGGTTCCTTAATTGTGTGTGGCGAACCTTCATCTCGCTTAAAATCTTAGCAGGCTCCCCGAGGGCGGGGATCGCGTCCATCAATTCTATGGCCTTGCTCTCTCCCGAGTGCGATACGGTGCTCGGGAGACGGCAGACCGTCAGCTCCTTGAAGGCAGGGGACATGTCTACCAACTCCATCGTGCTGCACTCTTCCCAAGCGCTCAGGACAGCGCTCTGCACAGAGTGAGGCCTCCGTTAAGTCCCATCGACCTGACTGATGCCTGGTCCCGTCGCCCCCGCCCACTACAGCTCACGCTCCTCAGTGGCAAGGATCTAGCCTGGCCTGGTTCTGAGCTGGGGGTTCTCTCTTCAGCACCGGCACGGGGGACCCCGAGTCTCTTAGGCTTCATTTCTCAGGGCAGCCCCCCACCCCGGGCCTGATTCAGTTTCAGAATCGCCCCGCTTCTGGGCCGTTCTACTCCGTTAGGACCATTAGAGCCGCCTTTGCTTGTGGGATTTGGGGGGACCCTGGGCAACGCGAGGCGGGTGGGAGCCGGGAGCCTTGAGCCTGCATTTGGACTCCCCCCGTGAGGTGCCCGGGTCGTCACCCTACCCCGTGACCCCGGCAACAGTCGTCTGCGCAGAAAGCCAAGGCGGCTGCACGATGAATGTTCACGCCGCAAGGTCCCGGCCCGGATAACGCCAACGGCCATAACGGCGGCCCCGGCTAAGCGCTTACTACGTGTCAAGCACTGTACTGAGCACTGGGGGAGATTCCAGATCGTCTGGTCAGAGAGCGCCCCTGGACAACGTGGCGGCTCACTCCGAGGGGGAGAGGGAGGACGGGTGTAAAACTCTCATTTTATAGATGAGGAAACTGAGGCCTGGCTGGAGAAGCGAAGTGACTTGCCCAAGGTCGCCCGGCAGGCAAGGGCAGGGGCCGGGATTAGAATCCGGGTCTTCCGACTCCCGCGGGGTCCGTGGCCGGGGTGCTCGGGGGAGGGGGTGGCGGGGGTACTTACTGTCATCTCCGACGGGACCTGCCGAACACTGTGCTGGTGGGTCCCGGGCCAGGTCATTCAGCTCCTTCAGAAAGGAGGGTAGGGGGGTGGGAAGAGAGACAGAAAGAGACACGGGGAGGGGAGGGAGGAGAGACAGAGAGGGAGGGGGAGAGAGAGAAAAAGGGAGAGTTGGGAGGAGGGAAGGAGAGAAAAAGAGGGAGAATATTGACTTTGTTGTCTATAAAATTAACCCGGGGTCCGGCCTCACCCACCTTTCCCTTCACCGATGCCACCTAATCTCGGCTGCTGGGCCCGTGACTTAACGCGACAGTGGCCACGACGGACTTTTCGGGCTCAGGTTCGCGTTTAAGGAGACCGTCTAGGCAGCAGGCTAGGCGCAGGGCGGGCTCCCAGATTTAAAGGCAGCCGGCCGCCCTCTCCTCTTCGGTCAGAGGCTCCCGGCGTCACGCGGGCGTCGAAAAGAGCTGAGCGACTCCTCACGGGCGTCCGGAGGGCCAGCCCGCGGGTCGGGGTCAACGGAAAGAGCTTTTAGAGCTCGATCTACGCCGGTTGAAGGCGTCAGGCAAGGGAGAGCCGCCCGGGGCCGAGTTTCAAAATGGCATTCGCCATCTCCGAGCCCACGCGGCTCCTGGGAACGTCCCGGACGACCCCTCTTGCAGAAAACCCGAGCTTACGGAAGACCTCCCCGCCCCCGAGACGAAAGAGGGTAGATCGGAGTCCACGCAACACACGCCAACGCCTCGAATTCCGAAGAAACCCAGAAGACTGTGTTTGCTCGAATCGAGCGTCAGCCTTCAACCCCGTTGCCAAAACAGCTCCGCTTTTTGCTTGCTGGACAGATGGGCCAACTATAAACCACGATGCCACGCTCATGTCTGGTGCCCGCTTTGGTCGTTTAACAGAAGCCTCCGAGGTGGGCAATTAACAATTAAAGAGCGGAAATAATGGATCGGAGCTGCCCGGGCGTAAGGTATTTGCAGATGATCTTATCTATCCCCACCGCCGGTGCTCTCTGAGGTTGAGAAAACGATTCCAGCGTTCTTGAAGATTATTTTTGGGGGGCGGCGGGGGGGAAGGGGAGGTCGTGGAGAGGAAGACGTGATGTTTCCCAAGGGAACGGAGCAGTCGGATCGGAGCGCTGCTGGTAACGGTTCTCTTCCAAACCCTTCCGGGGAAGGAAGCATTTTCCTTCCTTGCTGGTTCAAGGAGGGTCAAAGACAGGACGTTTGAGGATCAGGAGCCTGGCTCTGCCCCCCCGGGGCCGGGTTTTGCCCGGGGAGGGAAGCAGGAAACCTCTGCTAAGAAGCCACATGGCCTAGTGGGTAGTGCACGGGTCTGGGAGGCAGAAGGACCTGGGTTCTAATCCTGACTCCGCCCCTTGTCCGCCGCGTGGCCTCGGGCAAGTCTCTGTGCCTCGGTTCCCTCATCAGTGAAATGGGGATCGAGACCGTGAGCCCTCTGTGGGACAGGAACTGTGTCCAACCCGATTACCTTGTATCTAATAACGTTAGTATTTATTAAGCGCTTACTATGTGCAGAGCACTGTTCTGAGCGCTGGGGTAGATACAGGGTAATCAGGTTGTCCCACGTGAGGCTCACGGTTTTATTCCCCATTTTACAGATGAGCTGAGGCACAGAGAAGTTAAGCGACTTGCCCACAGTCACACAGCTGACAGGTGGCAGGAGGCTACTCCAGCGCTTAAGAAATACCATAATAATAATAATTGTTATAAATTATTATTAACAGTCTCCACCGCTGGAGCTTGGGATGGCCAGCGGGAGGCTGGCCGGCCTCCCCCGGGGTCCTGTGGAGGCCGGAGGACCACCGCCTTTCGGTTCCTCTGGCCTGAGAGCACTGAGCATAGGCTGGACGCTGGTGATTCCTCCCCCAGGTTGGGGATGCGGGGGGAGGGAAGATGGGGGAGCATAGAGGCTCCGGGAGACCCCCGGGGGGGAAGAGGCCCACTGAGTGAGCGTCTACTAGCCTGGGTTCGTCTAAGGGATCAATCTACGGTCCTTGCTATGTGCAGAGCACTGTGCTTGCGGGAGTACAGTACCACAGAGTTGGGAGACGCTCTCTGCCCAAAAGGAGGCAGGAAGCAGCGTCGCCCAGCGGAAAGTACACGGGCCTGGGAGTCAGAAGGCATAAATTCTAACCCCGGCTCTGCCACCTGTCCGCTGTGTGCCCTTGGGCGAGTCACGTCAACTCCTTCTCTGCCTCAGGTATCTCATCTGCAAAATGGGGACGTAAAAATGAGTCCAAATGCAGGCTCAAGGCTCCCGGCTCCCACCCGCCTCAAAATGGGGACCTGGACTGTGTCCACCTGATCATCTTCGATCTATCCCAGTGCTCAGTACTGTGCCGGGGACACACTAAGCGCTTAAATATCAAAACCCCCAAAACGAAAAAAACCTTACAGGCTAAGGGGAGATCACACAAGGTATCAGAAGTGCAAAATCAGCCTCTTTTAAGGCAGGTCAATTCTCCTTTCCTCGCATGGCGATTTTAACCCGACCTGGGGAGGGTGGGGGAGTCTTTCAATCCCTTGGACTTAATTAACCCAGCTGGGTCACTGAAATCTTCACATCAGATACCACTGAAGACGCAAGATCGCCCATACCCCCAGACGTCCAGTACGGTGCTCTGGGCCTAAGGAGGTACTCAAAGTGCTGTTGCTCACAAGAATCACTAGTAGGACGCTCACGACGTAAAACTTTAGGCCTCACAGAGGAGGAGGAGGTTGGCAGGGGAAAGCTGATGGGAAGCTTGAGGGAGAGGCAAGAGACTGTAAATTCCTTGTGGGCAGGGATCGGTTCCGCTTAGTACAGTACTTTGCACGTAATAAGAGTTCAATAAATATCACTGATGGACAATGGAGAGAGGCGGTGTCCCCGGAACAGACCCAAACTGGAGAAGGAAGTGAGGCCCATAACTTGGCCACAAAGCGAACCTTTGGAACCGCTAGACTGGGAGTTGAGGAGATTACAAAGGTACTTATTGGGCGCCTGCTGCTACAACGCACTGTACTGAGCGGCTGGACGACACAACAGGAGAACGCGCCACGGGAATAGAGCGGAGACAAGAGAGCGCACCAAGCTTTGTACGAGTGTGACATCTCTTTGCAGGCTGTCCCCCATATTTAAGTTTGAAGTGCTATTTCGGTGGGGTGGGAACTTGGCCGGAAACTCCTTTTCGGATTCCGTCTTGCCAAGACTCCTCGTCAGACACCCCACCCATGGTCACCACCACGGTGCGGCTCTCTGTGTAGACCCTAGCGATCCTCGAACGACGGAGCCTGTCGCTCTGGTTCTTCAAACGGTGTACTGTCCGAGAGGACGAGGATTTGCGAGCAAGGTAATGACAACACATTCCACGCACCAACGGAAGTGGTGAATCCCGGTCTCTCTGTTTCTGTTTAGCAGAGCCCAGGGCCCCTGGAAACTCCCAAACTGGGCTAATTTCTTTGCCATTTAGAATCGACAAGTCTGAAGTCAGGGAGCCACGACAAGCGAACTCCGGCGGCCCTCCCTGGGATGCCCCCGGCAACTCTGTTGTACTGAATTCTCCCCATAATAATAATGTTGGTATTTGTTAAGCGCTTACTATGTGCAGGGCACTGTTCTAAGCACTGGGGGAGATCCAGGGTCATCAGGTTGTCCCACGTGAGGCTCACAGTTAATCCCCATTTTACAGGTGAGGGAACTGAGGCCCAGAGAAGCGAAGTGACTTGCCCACAGTCACACAGCTGACGGGTGGCAGGGCTGGGATTCGAACCCATGACCTCTGACTCCCAAGCCCGGGCTCTTTCCACTGAGCCACGCTGCTTCTCATAGCACTCGGTACATAGCTCCGCACATAATAGGGGCTCAGTGTGGCCTCACGGATAGAGCACGGGCCTGGGTCCTAATCCTGGCTCCACCCCTTGCCTGCTGTGTGGCCCTGGGCAAGTCACTTAACTTCTCTGGGCCTCCGTCACCTCATCTGGAAAATGGGGCTTAAGACTGTGAGCCGCCTGTGGGACACGGACCGTGTCCAACCTAATGACTCTGTATCTTCCCCAGGGCTTAGAACAGTGTCTGGCATGTAGTAAGCGCTTAACGAATGCCATTAAAAAAAACCCCATCGCTGATGATACTTGGTGGGAAACACATCTGAAGTCTCAAGCCACCAAACCAATCAACATGTCCGATCGGATGCACTTTTTTTTACAACGGTGCTTGATAAATGCACTATTCGATCAACTAATCATATCTGAGCGCTTACTGTGTCCGCGGAGCTCCGAACTAAGCGCCTGGGATATAGCAGAGCCGGTAGATACGTCACCTGCCCGCAGTGAGCTCGCAATCGAGAGGGAGAGACAGACGGTAACATGAACGAATAAATTACGACTACGTACACAGTCCTGAAGGTGGGGTGGCTATCAAGGGCTTCAAAGGGTAGGGATCGAAGCGTTCAGACGATGCAGGAGGGAGGGAAATGAGGATTCAGTCAGGGAAGGCCTTCTGGATATGATTTTCGGAGAGGTTTTGAAGGTGGGGAGAACACCGGTCTGAGGCGAAGGGGGAGGGAGCTCCGGGCCAGAGGAAGGACACGAGCGAGGGGTCGGCGGTGAGACGGAGGAGATGGAGGTTGCTGCTAGAGGACTGTCGACTCTCCCGGGCGCTTAGCACAGCGACCCGCACCCAGTAAGAACTCGAGAAATGCCAGCGGTGGGTAGATGGGATGATGGAGTCAGTGTGGGCGGCGCTACGGCTGCTAGAATTTCTGTGGTGATTTACGTCAGTATCAGGCTCGGCAGGCGGCCGGTGCTGACAGAGTTCTCTGAGGTGACTTAAAAAGGGGGCAGGGGAGGCAGGTACCCGGGGTCATTTCTGGAAGAAAGTTATGAGCCCCTCCCCTCTCCCTCCACCTCCCTCAGCCCCGGCTTTTTTGAGGCGAAGCCGCTGAAGAGACTCGTCGGAGACCCCAGGTGAAATGCGAAGGTCTGACGAGGTCGCCAACGCCGGGCTGTGGGAGGTTAGAGGGAGACGGCGTGCAGGCAGAGGAGCCGAACGCCCGACCGGTCCCCCTCAGACGTTTGGGTTTCCACACCCCGGCCCGGTCGCCCGACTTCCGCGCCTCGGTTTCCTCATCTGTGAAACGGGGATTAAGCGCCCGTTCTCCCGCCCCCTGCTCTCTTCCCCGTTCTCGGCACAGCCCTTGGTTTCCGAGGCGGCAGGGGCCTGGAAGAGGTTTGAGCAGGGGAGAGGGTGGTGAGATACCCGGGGGGGGGGGGGGGGGCAGTTTTCCGCAGGCCTGGTGGGCAGTTGGCACAGCGGGAAAGCTGCTGAGCCCACCCCGGGGCTGACCTAGCTAGACTGGACAGACTGGCGGTCTGCGAGAGGGAGGGCAGGGAATGCGTCTGTTATATTGCTGGACTGTATTCTCCCAAACGCTTAGTACAGTGCTCTGCACACCCTAAGTGCTCAACAAACACGGCCTGGTCGACTGGCCCCTTTGGTCGCTTGGGCTGCGTCACCTGGAGAGCAACGATCAGTGGTATTTATTGAGCACTTACCGCGTGCAGAACATGGTGCTGGATGCTTTATTACCAAAAAAAAAAAAAAAAATTGCTTTTGTGAAGTGCTTACTAAGTGCCAGGCACTGTACTGAACACTGATAAGCTAATCAGGTTGGATCCAGTCCCTGTCCCACGTGGGGTTTCCAGTCTCAATCCCCATTTTACAGATGAGGTAACTGAGGCAGAAGTAGAGTGACTTCCCCAAGGTCACAGACAAGTGGCAGAGCCCGAATTAGAACCCAGGTCCGTGGTCTATCCACTAGGCCAGGCGGCTTCTCGATGCTTGGGAGAGTCCAGTGCAGAGGAGTTGGGAGACATGATCCCTCTCACGCGAGCCCCCAAAAATGTCCCATGAAGAGAGGTCGGAAACTGACTGGGAAGGGCGAATAACTTCAGCTCGGACCCCAGACCACCATACCGAGGCTTCGCCAAAAGTGAGATGCTTTCTCCAGCACGACCCTCACGAAAAGTTGCATTACGGATTGGTTTAAAGTCCAAGGGCTCAGCTACCCAAGAGTTCCTCTTCCCAGATCCCGGCCACCGCCCTGTAGGGTGGAAGGAGAGTTGGGAAAGAGCCAAGGAATTCAAGTTTCGCACAGAAGACCTGCCACGGAGGGAAGATTAAAGAGCCCTGATTTGGGGTGAGGATGCCGTGGACCTATTTCCCAACAGGATCTTCTACCCACAGGCCCGCTGCTCTAAATGGTTTGCTCCTCCCCCCCCATCCCCTTGCTAGAGCTCATCATGTCAAGCGTGGGGGCTTCTGGGAATATCCCGCTCAGGGCCTCGGTTTCCCTGCCCGGCCTTCAGATGCCTCCTCCTGGTCCGGCCGGGCCTGGTGGAAAGAGCGAGAGGCTGGGAGGCAGGAAGATCGGGGTTCTCCTCCCGGCTCTCTGCCTTCCGTGTGTGGCCTTTGGGCAAGTCGCCCCCCAGAGAGACTTGAGCTTCCCCATCTGTAAAACGGGGACGAATCCGGAAGTCCCGGCGGGATCGGAACCGGACCCGATGGCATAACCTCGGTCCGCTCTGAGGCTCCCCTTGAATACATCCTCTCGTAATCACGGACGCTGCCCTAGTCCCTCGCGGTCCTAAAATTAAACCGTCTGTTCACCCGCCTGCAAATGCCCATCGGGGGACCACTGGGAGATGCCCTCTGGGTACACGCCCGGCTCCTCGGTCCCCAAACTAACAGCCACAGGGACGAGCTCTAGATCCACACCGTAGCCCCCGGGGGCCGGTAACTTTCCGTCATCTATTTGGAAAAACCTTAGGGAACCTGTGGAGGTCGTACCCTTACGGACACGGTCTCTTGCGATCTAGTTATAAGAGACCAAAGAGCCACAGCGAATTCAGGAGGCCTCGCTGCAGGGGAGATGTGCTTGCGCCGTTTGCCGCGTGAACAGAGCTGGTGTGCGTGTTCTGAGGTTACTGGAAATTACTCTCCCCGAAGCTATTAAAATAATCAAATCTAATACACCAGCGCAGTAAAATCCCGGAGTCCGACTCTCTCCGGATCGGAACCCGTTTCCACGCCTCTGGACTCCCACCCCCGGATCTGAATATAGAGGACGGATGCGGGCAGATAGAAACCCGGGGATGAGCAGGTGTCGTCTGGATCGGATGTACTGCAGTCAGAAGCGGAAACCTCCTCTCCTGGGAGGAGAATCGTGCTATCTGTTAAGTGCTGACTGTCAAGCACTGTACTAAGCGCTGGGGTAGATACAAGACCATCAGGTCCCACATGGGGCTCACGGACCAAGTACGAGGAAGAACAGATATCGCTAATTACGACCCCTTAAGTTGGGGGAGTCTGAGTTGGAGTTTGGCCATCATAGCCCGGCCTTTGAGAGAACATTCGCCCTCCAAAGGATCTGTGTGTGTCTCTGCCTGATGGGGTCTGGGGAGAAATAAAGATTTCACCCGCAGGCCCCCGACCACCCTGGCTTTCCGGCAAGAAGGCGGCGGGGGCCACCGTGAGCCGGCAATCGTTCTGGTGGCACCGATTACTTGCGACTTCCAAGGTTCTTTGGCGAAGGGGAAGTCAGTGTCCCAAACCCCCCGAGGTGCGGATATTCAGTTACGAGTGTTAAAATTCCCACTGAAGGGAGGCTTGCCCGTTGCCAAGGGTCGGTAGCAGTGACACAATCTGAGCGGCCACTGGGTGTGATGCGCTCTACTAAGAGCTTGGATTAGGAAGAGGGGAGAGAAGTGAAGAGACTTGCCCAAGGTCACACAGCAGACAAGTGGTGGAGCTGGGAACAGAACCCATGACTTTGTTTCCCAGGTCCATGCTCTAGTCACTAGACCAAGCTACATCTCTACTGGGCCACTCTGCTTCTGTACTAAGCGCTTGGGAGAGTACAACAATAAACGGATCCAGTCCCCGCCCGCAACGACAATGTGCGAAGCATTGGGCGAAGCCCTGGAGTAGATACCAGAGCATCAGCTTGGTCCCTGTCCCACATGGGGCTCACAGTCTAAGTAGGATTTAATCCCTATTTTACAAATGAGGAAATGGAGGTCCAGTCTGAGGGTCCACTGAGTGGTTCCGCAGAAACACAAAAGTGTCTCCTTTCAAAGGTTTCCATCTGGCTTTTTAAGTGCGAATAATCGAGTCAGGAGTCCTGTCGAGACCTGCTCAAAAGTCTTCTAAACCACCCCGGTTCATCCCCGAAGATGTGGGCTAAATTTCAGGCTGAAGGACTACAGGGGGTGTGTGTGTATGTACACGAAGGGTATACATATACACACCCAACCCTCCGTCAACAGCGACTATATATAGAGAGGGAGGGTGTTGACAGGGACCCTTGCCATTTTTAGAAGAGGTAGGACAGCACGTAGGACCCATCTGGGTTTCCACCTCATGTCGCTCAATCGGTCGACCGTATTTATTGAGCGCTGTGTGCAGAGCACTCTACTGAGTGCCCACGGCGCAAAGAGTGGCCTGCGCCCAGCCGGGACCTCAAAAGGACAGTCACCCCTGTTGACAATCAGAAGCGCCAAACTCTGGCCCCTCTCACCGGGTTTAGACTAGTGGGGAGAGGCCGGGGTCTGGGAAGCAGAAGGATCTGGGTTCTAATCCCGGCTCTGCCATTCGCCTGCTGTGGGACCTTAGGCAAGTCACTTCGCTTCTCTGGGCCTCAGTTACCTCCCCTGTAAAATGGGGATTAAGACCGTGAGCCCCACGTGGGATGGGGACTGTGTCCGACCCAATTTACTTGTGTTCACCCCAGCGCTTAGTACAGTGCCCGGAGCGTGGTAAGTGCTTAAATGCCACAATTATCATCATCATTATGCACCGGTTAGAAATACCACCGCCCCGAAGCTTCCGAGGACTTTGCCAGAGAGGCTCCCGTTTGTAGGGAAACGGGGCTGAGCTACCCCAGCGCTTAGTCCAGTTCCTGGCACTCTAAGCGCTTAACAAATGCCACAATTACTATTATCTCAATCAACTGTATTTATTGAGTGCTTAGTGTGTGCACAGCATTGCTCTAAGCGCTTGGGAGCGTACAATATAACAGAGTGTAGCCACGTTCTCTGCCCACAATGAGCTTACAGTCTAGAGGGAGACAGACATTAATATAAATAAATTAAGGATATGTACCTAAGTGCTATGGTGCTGAGGGAGGGGTGAAAATGGTGCAAAGGTGACGCAGAAAGGAGTGGGAGAAGAGGAAATAAGGGCTTAGTCAAGGAAGGCTTCTTAGAGGAGTTGTGCTTTCAAAAAGGCCTTGAAAATGGGGAGAATAACTGGCAGACACATTCTCTGCCTTCAACGAGCTAGAGTCTAGAGGGGGCTTACCATCTAGAGTAAATCTAAAGTCAAGATTTACAGGAAATCTTTGAGAATCAGTTTGGGGTGTTTTTTTTTTTTTTTTTGCTTTGGTTAGGTGTTTTGGTTGTTGTTTTGTTTTGTTTTTTTAAAGGAAGGCTCAAAGGGCGGGAACCCCTTTTCCCATTTAGTAACAAAAATGAGGCCTAGAAGGACCACCTTCCTTGGAAAAGGTCCGCCTTTCCCTGGGGCCTGAAGAACTTGCCAATCGGATACATCTCCACGTCCCGAGGATGCCAGCTCTGTTAGATTAAAACATCAAGTCCACCAGTGCGAAGAACGGCGAAGAGCTGCACCCGGGGTATTTATCGCACACACGACTGCTTCTTTACGTGAAACACCGACACCTCTTTTTCGCTGCGGCCCCCTGCCTCTTTCTTTCCCAGAAAGAGGAGAGTCACTTGCAGGGCGGTTACGTAAATGCAAGATCAAAAGCCTGAGCTGGAGCTTGTAAGCAGCCCGTCTATAACAAAGGACAAGATTTCAAATAAAACACAAACCCTGAAATGGATGCTGCATCTAGCTAGGTGGAAGGCAAGTAAACGAAGCGAAACAAAACAAAAACGACCCATATAGAGTGCCCAGACTAGATTACTAAACTACAAACAAACAAAAAAAGATCAACGTCACGGAACATAAATTTGCAGTTTTGAGAACTGAAAGCCCTGATTTTCCTCAATTACGCTGGGAAAATTATCAGGAGTACACCTCAAAACAGGGTTCTAAAGGACTATTTCTACCTGAAGTCCACTCCTGCTTCCTTTTAACAAAAACAAACAAAAACTCCGCTTTGAAACAGCCGGGGAGAGGTTGAGTCGGATAACCCTTAGTAGACAAAGTCAACATCTCGGCCACCACGGCACGCGCGGTGAATGCCGCAAACTTTGCCGGCAGACAAAAGAGGTGGGTGAAGGTTTCGATGGGGGCGGGGGGCTGGGGGAGAGTTATTTTTTTTAACCGTAGTGGACAGCACCATATGGAAATGGTGCAAAGCCATTTCCAGCTATCAGGATGCGATCGCTGTCCCAAGAATGCCGGAGAAGGCGCCCAGGCACTGCAAGAGGAAAACCGTTCCGGACTTCTGGGATCCTCCGACATTTAGCCTGGAACCACGCGTGGACTGTGGTGAAAGGCGATTTCTTCTTGGGATGGCGAGTGAGCCGAGGCGGGATGTCGTCGCTCACCGGGTATTGAGGATGGCAAATCCTCCTCCCCCCAAGAGGCTCATTTTGAGCTGGGCCACTTATTTGATTTAAATCTCAGGAGCAACTGCTTGCTAAGGACATGGGCCTGTGTGGGGAGAGTAGGACCCTGAGAATCTAAGTGCCTTCAAGGGATTAAAAGGGACTCCACCCTGCTCCCAGGAAGGGATTCCAGCGGTTTCTGAAATTCCCACTCATCGAACCACTGGCTGCTTAGGAAGAGACGGAGGAATAAAGATAGCAGGGCTCTAAACCCGAGGGCACTGATGGGTCAGACTCCGAGCGACATCCGGACGTTTCTCCCCGAAGTGCTCAAACACCCCCAAGACGACCTTCCCTAAGAAGCAGCGGGGCCTAGAGCATAGGACTGGGAATCTGAAGAACCCGGGTTCTAATCCCAGCTCGGCACCTCTGCTCCCTGACCTTAGGCAAACCACTTCTCTGGGCCTCGGATACCTTGCCAATAAAATCCGAATTAAGACCGTGAGGCCCACGTGGGACAGGGACTGTGTCCGACCTGAAAAGCTCTTATCGAATTCAGGCCTTAGTAGAGTGCCGGGCCTATAGTAAGCACTTAAACACCCTTAAAAAAAAAAATACATCCATATTCTGCACCACCAGGTGCTTTTTTGCGAGAACTGCTCTGCAACGGCCGATTACGAGGTGGCCAATTCGGCCTTCCTGTAGACATTTCCTCCAGGTGCCGAAGCAGCCTAGAGTCTAGAAAGGAAACGTGGGGCGCTACTGGTATTTGTTAACCACTATCCGCCCAGCACCGTGCGAAGCTCGGACACAGTCCCCGGCCCGCGTGGGGCTCGCGGAGTAAGGAGGAGGGAGAACTGCTGCTCACCCTCCCATTTTACAGGTGAAAACACCGAGGCAGAGAGAGAGAGAGGGAGAGAGAGAGGCAAGTGTGAATGCCTCATAACTTGAAATGGCAGCCTCTGGACTACTGACAAAGCCTGCTTGCCACATGTCTCTGAAAGCAAGATGGAAGGGACCCTCTAAAGACGAGTGTCCTTTCGGTGGGTGGGCATTTATTCAATAGTATTTATTGAGCGCTTACTGTGTGAAGAGCACTATACTAAGCGCTTGGAATGTCCAATTCGGCAAGAGAGAGACCATCCCTGCCCACTGAGGGGTTTACAGTGTAATCGGGGGAGACAGACAAAAACAAGACAACTTAATCACGATAAATAGAATCGAGGGGATGGACACCTCATTAACAAAATAAATAGGGTGATAAAAATATATACAAATGAGCACAGTGCTGAGGGGAAGGGGAGAGTGGGCAGAATCCTGAAGGGGCCCAGGCCCGCCTCGCCCACCCAGACAGGAGGGAGAGGGTCACCCCGGCATCGAGAAAAGACGCGGGAGGTTAAAGGCAGGAGGGAATTGACGATGGATCCATGATCGATGTTTCTATCAGGCCACCTCTCCCCGTGCCCTTGAACCCAAGTCCCACCACCTCTGGGCTGCGACGTGGTCTTAATTTGAACCTTAAATCGATGCAAAGGGAGACTTAACAGGCAAGAGAATCTAGCTCTCCAGGACTCGTCTAGACTATGAGTTCACTGTGGGTGGGGAACGTGTCTGCCAACACTCTTATATTGTTCTCTCCCAAGCACCTGGCCCAGTGCTCTGCACACAGTCACCACTCAATAAGTACTACCGCTCGATTAAAGTTGGGGTTTCGGCATCAACCCCGGCTTGCCCGGGAGCAGCGTGGCCAGGTGCAACGGGCATGGGCGTGGGAGTCAGAGGACCTGGGTTCTAATCCCGGCCCCATCCCCCACCTGCCGCGTGACCTTGAGCAAGTCACTCCACTTCGTCTCACTTCCCCTCTGCTGCGAGGGGGGGATTCACTACCTGCCCTCCCTCCTACTTAAGATGTGAGCTCCACGTGGGACCCGGCGATCTCGTATCTATCCTAGTGCTTAGTACGGTGCTTGGCACAAAGGAAGCGTTAATACAATTATTCTAAACTTTGACACTTTCGCCACCTAGGCCGCTCATTCGTAACCGGGATCAAAAAAACAAGATCCGTTTCTTGCTCTCGCAAGATATAAAATGTAACTATAACCATAACGTTTAGTGCAGCAGCATGTTTCGGTGAATAGAGCCCGGGCCCGCGAATCAGAAGTTCACGGGGCCTAATCCCCGCTCTACCACTTGTCTGACCTTGGGCAAGTCACTTAACTTCTCTGGGTCTCAGTTACCTCATAATAATAATGGTGATGGTATTTGTTAAGCGCTTAACTATGTGCCAGGCACTGGGCTCATCTGTAAAATGGGGATTGAGCCTGCTAGCCCCACATGGGACAAGGACTGTGTCCGACCTGATTTGCTTGTAATAATAATGTTGGTATTTGTTAAGCGCTTACTATGTGCAGAGCACTGTTCTAAGAGTGGGGGGGATACAGGGTAATCAGGTCATCCCACGTGAGGCTCACAGTTAATCCCCATTTTACAGATGAGGGAACTGAGGCACAGTGAAGTGACTCGCCCACAGTCACACAGCTGACAAGTGGCAGAGCCCGGAGTCGAACCCATGACCTCTGACTCCAAAGCCCAGGCTCTTTCCACTGAGCCACACCGCTTCCCTACCCCAACGACTGGGACACAGTAAGCACTTAACCAGAATGGTAATAATTATTATTTAGAAGATAATATGCCTTAGAAGGCCTCAAGTCAGGGTACCCGCCCAGGAAACAGAATGGCTTGGATTCTTCTGTATTTTTGTGATCTTCTTTCCTGAGCACCGAGGAATATAATTCTCCCCCAGAAAGATCAGCTTTGGCCCCTGCTAGGCACAGATCAGTCAATGGTAACAACTGCCACGGGTCACATTTCTTCGGGAAGGAATGACAAACACCAGTTGGTATTCCTCTTTCCAAACGGAAGCTCTTGGGGCCCCTGGGGCAAGCCACATTAAGGGCGAAGAAACACCGGATTAAAGGGGTCTTTGGTGGGGGTAAAAGCTCGGAACTGAAAAGGGGCGTCTCTCAAATCTGAGACTCCGGTATGACAATGGATCATTTGGTCCTATTGAGTGAGGATTTACTCGTGCAGGGAACCGGTCTAAGTGGTCGGGAGCGTATAACCATATGGAACAGACTCATTCCCTGCCCACAGCAGAGGGGGAAACGGACACTACTATAAATTATGGAGACGTTCACAAGGGCAGGGGGGTTGGGAAGGGAGCGAATCAGGGGAGTGGGAGAAAAGGAAAAGGGGGCTCAGTCAGGGAAGGCCTCTTGGAGGAGACGGGCCTTCGATAAAGCTTTGAAGGTGGGGAGAGGAACCATCCGTCGGATATGAAGAGGGAGGGGGGCTCTAGGCCAGAGGCGGGGCGTGGGCGAGAGGTCGATGGCAAGAGAGAAGAGATCGTGGTACAGTGAGTAAGTTGGCATTAGAGGAGCGAAGCGTGCGGGCTGGGTGGTAGTCGGAGAGCAGCGAAGTGAGGTAAGAGGGGGCGAGGTAATTGAGTGCTTTAAAGCCAGTGATGAAGAGTTTCGGTTTGATGCAGAGGCAGAAGGGCAATCACAGGAAGCTCTTGAGTGGGGAAACGTGGACGGAACGATTCTGCAGAAAAACCATCGGGGCATCCGAGTGGGGAAAGATGGACTGAAGGTTTCTGTAGAAAAACGATCCTGGCCGCAGAGCGAAGTACGGACCGGAGTGGGGAGAGACGGGAGGCAGGGAGGTCAGCAAAGAGGCCGATACGGCAATCCAGGCGGGGGAGGATAAGTGCCTGGACCCATGTGGGAGCATTGTGGATGGTGAGGAAAGGGCAGCTTTTAGATAGAAGGGATAAAACAATGATATTTTTCAAGCGGTCCCTGGGACAAGCACCGGTCACCAGGTCAGACGCAGTTCCTGCCCCGCACAGGGTTCACAGTCTCAGAGGGAAGGAGAACAGGTGTAGGATCCCCATTTTACAGGTGAAGAAACTGAGGCCTGGAGAGGTTCAGTGACCTGCCCGAGGTCACACGGCAGACCTCTGACAGAGTCTCCTGATGCCCTGGCCCGCGCTCTTTCTACTGAGCCATTTGCCATTTTAAAAATTAGGGTTACAAATCGCTAACCCCCCTCCCCCCCCGCCCGCAAACAACATTCTTCCTAAAAGTGCTCCAAGGCGGCCGGAAGAAAAGAATCACATCAAGGAGTCTTATCGGTCTCAAAGTACTGAGGCCATGTTACCCTGACCTGGAAAATTCCCTAGCTCCCGTTTCTAAGGATGTGAAAGGGACAAAATTTTAAGGCAACCAGCTCACCGTGGCCCCAATTCGCCCTCTCAATGGCCATAGACCTCGTTTTGAAGGAAAAATTCATAAGTTTTGCAGAGTCGCCTCAAGATATTAGATTCAAGTTTGCTGGGAAGACGGAAGTGTGGGGTTGACAGTCTGAATTTTATTCACCATCCCTTCTCTGAGGCAGGGGAGCCTCTGGGACCAGCCCCCGAGACCTTCAAGAAAAAAAGGATTTCTACAGGCATTAGCGAGGCCCTTCTCCTTTTCATTTGGATAATCTGCAATAAGAGGAAGGCACCGCTTAATGAAAACGTTAACTTAAAACGCTCGCTTCAGGAGAGTTAAAAGCCCCCGGAAAGGCTAGTCCCGTCTCCCAAACGGATTTCACGATGGATTTCGGGCTTACGGCTCATCAGCCACACGCGATCGGAGCCAAGACCTCGGGAATCTTCACTCGTCTTGAAGAGTCGAACCGAATTCCAATCGGAGGGGCGGGAGGAGGAGGGGAGGGAGATCTTCTGCTTCGCTTCCAACTAATGATAATAATTTGTTAACGCTATGTGCAAAGCACCGTTCTAAGCGCTGGAGGGATACAAGGTGATGAGGCTGTCCCACGTGGGGCTCACAGGCTTCATCCCCGTTTTACAGATGAGGTCACTGAAGCTCAGAGAAGTGACTTGCCCGAAGTCACCCAGCTGACAAGCGGTGGAGCTGGGATTCGAACCCAAGCCCGGGCTCTTTCCACTGAGCCACGCTGCTTCTCAGCGTTCTCAGTGCTCGTTCTCATTTTCCCGGCCCGCCCCCTTGGCAACCCGCCGTGCCGCGCTCCTCAAAATCCTGCGGGCCGGCGTGAGGACGACGCTTGGCTGTCGACGGCCGTTCTCCGGGCCTAAAATGGGGCCGTTTCTCTTAAATGGAGCCGGAGGGGCCGGGAAACGACACTCGCCCCGAAATGTTTCCGAGTCCCGCCCCGACGGCCCCGGGTGAAGGCCCAGGCGTCCAATCGCTATCTGTATCTGAAACCAGCCGAAGCGTCAAACTCTGAACGGGTTACCTCCCTAAGGTCACTTTTGGGAGACCACACCGGGCAGGGCGCGTTGCGGGCGAAGCTTTTTGCTCTTGGTCAGATCCAGAGCGACAGGTTCCCCTGCTCAAGCCTGGCCCCCCCCAAAACCGGACCAGCCCATCAATAATAAGAAGAATTTTGGTATTTCTCCAGCCCCACGTGCCCAGCACTGCTCTAAGCACTGGGGGAGATACAAGGTAATCAGGTGGTCCCACGTGGGGCTCACGTGTTCCAGATGAGGAAACTGAGGTGAAGTGACTTGCCCCGAGTCACACAGCTGTAAGTGGCGGAGCCGGGATTAGAACCCACGTCAAGAGACTTATTGTTGCTGCTGAATAACAATGATAGCAATAATGACGGCATTTAAGTGCTTGCTATGTGTAAAGCGCTGTTCTAAGTGTTCTGCAAGCGCTCAGAGCAGTGCTCCGCACCCCGTAGGCGCTCGATGGCTTCGACTGAATTGGGAACTATCGAGATGGAGGAGGAAGACTGTGAGTCCGTCACCGGACAGGGACGGTCTCTATCCGTTGCCCAACTGTACATTCCAAGCGCTTAGTCCAGTGCTCTGCACATAGTAGGCGCTCAATATAACTGAATGAAAATGCCCGCTCCGACCCTTCTCTGGGACACTGGGGGCCGCTTTCAAAATCTGCTTTTTGGGGGGGGGGGGGGGGCTGGGCTTCTCCCTGTGGAAATGGAGGCTGAGAACACTGAGCCCTGGACTAAGCGCTTGGAATGCACGTTTGGCCACAGAGACCACCCGTCCTTCGTTCAATCCTATTTATTGAGCATTTACTGTGTGCGGAGCACTGGGCTAAGCGCTTGGAAGGCACACTTTGCCGACAGGGACCATCCCTCCTTCCTTCATTCATTCAATCCTATTTATTGAGCATTTACTGTGGGCAGAGCACTGGACTAAGCGCTTGGAAGGCACACTTCTGCAACAGAGACCATCCCTCCTTCATTCAATCCTATTTATGGAGCGCTTACTGTGTGCAAAGCACTGGACTAAACACTTGAAATGCACACTTCAGCAACAGAGACCATCGCTCCTTCCTTCATTAATTCAATCCTACCTATGAAGCGCTTACTATGTGCAGAGCACTGGACTAAGCGCTTGAAATGCACACTTGGCCAGAGACCATCCCTCCTTCATTCATTCAATCCTATTTATTGAGCGCGTCCTGTGTGCAGAGCAGTGGCCTAAGCGCTAGGAATGCACACCAAAGGGCCCATCCCTCCATTTATTTACTCATTCAGTCCTATTTACTGAGCGCTTACTATCTGCAGAGCACTGAGCTAAGCGCTCGAAATGCACACTTCAGCAAGAGACTGTCCCTCCTTCCTTCATTAATTCAATCCTATTTATTGAGCGCTTCCTATGTGCAGAGCACTGGACTAAGCGCTCGAAATGCACACTTTGCCAACAGAGACCATTCCTCCTTCCTTCATTAATTCAATCCTATTTATTGAGCGCTATGTGCGGAGCACTGGCCTAAGCGCTTAGAATGCACACCAACGGGGCCCACCTCTCCATTTATTTATACATTCGGTCCTATTTATTGAGCGCTTATTGTGTGCAGAGCACTGGACTAAGCGCTTAGAATGCACACTTTGCCAACAGAGACCATCTCCCCATTTATTTATTCATTCAGTCCTATTTATTGAGCGCTTATTGTGTGCAGAGCACTGGACTAAGCGCTTAGAATGCACACTTTGCCAACAGAGACCATCTCCCCATTTATTTATTCATTCAGTCCTATTTATTGAGCGCTTACTATGTGCAGAGCACTGAGCTAAGCGCTTAGAATGCACACTTGGCCAACAGAGACCGTCCCTCCTTCATTTATTCATTCAGTCCTATTTATTGAGCGCTTATTATGTGCAGGGCACTGGCCTAAGCGCTCAGAATGCACACCGCCAACAGGCCCCATCCCTCCCTTTATTTCCTCAGTCCTATTTCCTGAGCGCTTCCTGTGTGCTGAGCACTGACCTAAGCGCTCAGAACGCACGCTTCGCCAACAGAGACCGTCCCTCCTTCATTTATTTACTCATTCAGTCCTATTTACTGAGCGCTTACTGTGTGCAGAACACTGGCCTAAGCGCTTAGAATACACACTTCGCCAACAGAGACCATCCCTCCATTTATTCATTCAGTCCTATTTATTGAGCGCTTACTGTGTGCCCAACACAGGCCTAAGAGCTCAGAATGCACACTCTGCCAACAGAGCCCGTCCCTCCTTCATTTATTCATTCAATCCTACTTATTGCGCGCCTACTGTGTGCAGAGCACTGACCTAAGCGCTTAAAATGCACACCGACAAAAAGGCCCATCCCTCCCTTTATTTACTCATTCAGTCCTATTTATTGAGCGCTTATTGTGTGCAGAGCACTGACCTAAGCGCTCAGAATGCACAACAGGGCCCATCCCTCCCTTTATACATTCAGTCCTATTTATTGAGCGCTTATTGTGTGCAGAGCACTGGCCTAAGCGCTCAGAAGGCACACTTGGCCAACAGAGACCATCCCTTCCTTTATTTATTCATTCAGTCCTATTTATTGAGCGCTTCCCATGTGCAGAGCACTGACCTAAGCGCTCAGAACGCACACCGATCACAGGGCCCATCCCTCCCTTTATTTACTCATTCAGTCCTGTTTACTGAGCGCTTATTGTGTGCAGAGCACTGAGCTAAGCGCTCAGAACGCACACTTGGCCAACAGAGCCCGTCCCTCCTTCCTTTATTCATTCAATCCTATTTATTGAGTGCTTATTATGTGCAGAGCACTGGCCTAAGCGCTCAGAACGCACACCGACAACAGGGCCCATCCTTCCCTTTATTTACTCATTCAGTCCTATTTACTGAGCGCTTATGGTGTGCAGAGCACTGAGCTAAGCGCTCAGAACGCACACCGACAACAGGGCCCATCCTTCCCTTTATTTACTCATTCAGTCCTATTTACTGAGCGCTTCCCGTGTGCAGAGCACTGACCTAACCGCTCAGAATGCACACGCGCAACAAGGCCCGTCCCTCCCTTTATTTACTCATTCAGTCCTATTTACTGAGCGCTTCCTATGTGCAGGGCACTGAGCTAAGCGCTCAGAAGGCACACTTGGCCAACAGAGACCATCCCTTCCTTTATTTATTCATTCAGTCCTATTTATTGAGCGCTTCCCATGTGCAGGGCCCTGACCTAAGCGCTCAGAACGCACACCGATCACAGGGCCCATCCCTCCCTTTATTTACTCATTCAGTCCTATTTACTGAGCGCTTCCCGTGCGCAGGGCCCTGACCTAAGCGCTCAGAACGCACACCTGGCCAACAGAGACCATCCCTCCCTTCATTTACTCATTCAGCCCTATTTACTGAGCGCTTCCCATGTGCAGAGCCCTGAGCTAAGCGCTGAGAACGCACGCTTGGCCCACAAGGACCGTCCCTCCTCCTTTCCCTGCTACTCAGGGGGACGCTCGCTCTGTACAGGGCGCCGGGCCCTGGGGGAATGAAAAGCATTTTGGGGGGGGGGGGGATTAACAAAAAAGGGGGGGGCCCAAGCGGGATCCTAGTTTGGGTTTTAAAATTAAAAAGGCGGGGACCAGTTTGGGTTTTAAAATAAAAAAGGGAGGGGGGGGGGGACCAGGACCAGCTGGGTCCCCTCGAGGAAAGGGTTTTTTTGGGGGGGGGGCTGGGGACAATGGTCGGGCAGAGGGGGGGTGAGGGGGATGAGGAGGCCGCCCCCCCCCCGGCGGGGGGCTGGGGGAGACGCCCCCGCCGCTTACCTTGTGGATTCTCTTCAGAGCCATGGCGCGTGGGGCCGGCCGGCGATGGCGGCGCCACGGAAGGGGCCTCCCCCCGCTGGGCGACGCCCCCGCCGCCCTCTCGCAGGCGCGGAGCCCTGCGCTAAGCGCCCGTGGCGGCGGCGGCGGCGGCGGCCTCCCGGCCCCCCCCCCCCCAGCGCGATGGCGGCGC
Source organism: Ornithorhynchus anatinus (assembly GCF_004115215.2). Classification (NCBI taxonomy): domain Eukaryota; kingdom Metazoa; phylum Chordata; class Mammalia; order Monotremata; family Ornithorhynchidae; genus Ornithorhynchus; species Ornithorhynchus anatinus. Next base: position 2,900,383 of record NC_041750.1, read on the forward strand.
CGCCGCTTCCTCCCCGCCCGCGGATCCCTCCGCCCCTCAGCCCGGCCGCCTCGGGACAAATAGTCCGCCGCTTCCCCGCCGCTTCCCCGCCGCTTCCCCGCCGCCCCCGCACGCGCCGCCCCGCCCCCGCCTCCAAGCCGCCCCTCCGCCCGCTCCGGGACGGCTCCCCGGACGCCGTTCTCCGCTCCGGGGAGGCGGCGGGGGCGGAGGGATACGCCGCCGGGCGGGGGGGGGGGCGTGCCGCGGCTCCGCCTGGTGACGTCACCGCACCCAGGTCTCGCGAGAACAGGGCGCCCGCCACGGCCGGGAGGGGGGAGGGGGGGAGGGGCGCCCGGCCGGAAACCTGAAGGGCGGTGGCTTTGAGGCCTTGCCTTCCCTCCTTCGGCCAGTCATTCAGGCCCATTTATTGAGCGCCTCCTGTGTGCACAGCGCTGGGCTAAGCGCCTAGAATGCAGGTTTCGGCAACAGAGGCCGTCCCTCCTTCATTCAGTCCTGTTTATTGAGCATTTACTGTGTGCACAGCGCTGGGCTAAGCGCCTGGAACGCACACTTCGGCAACAGAGACCATCCCTCCTGCATTCAATCCTATTTATTGAGCATTTACTGTGTGCACAGCACGGGGCTAAGCGCTTAGAACGCACACTTCGGCAACAGAGACCGTCCCTCCTTCATTCAATCCTGTTTATTGAGCATTTACTGTGTGCACAGCGCTGGGCTAAGCGCCTGGAACGCACACTTCGGCAACAGAGACCGTCCTTCATTCAATCCTATTTATTGAGCATTTAAACTGTGTGCACAGCGCTAAGCTAAGCGCCTGGAACGCACTCTTCAGCAACAGAGACCATCCCTCCTTCATTCAATCCTATTTATTGAGCATTTACTGTGTGCACAGCGCTAAGCTAAGCGCCTAGAACGCACACTTCTGCAACAGAGACCGTCCTTCATTCAATCCTATTTATTGAGCATTTACTGTGTGCACAGCACTAGGCTAAGCGCCTGGAACGCACACTTCTGCAACACAGACCATTCCTCCTTTATTTATTCACTCAGTCCTATTTATGGAGCACCTACTGTGTGCAGAGCACTGGACTAAGCGTTTGTTATGCACACTTAGGCAACAGGAACCGTCCCTCTTTCATTCGGTCCTATTTAAGAAGCGCTTACTGTGTGCAGAGCGCTGGACTAAGTGCTTAGAATGCACACTTTGGCAACAGAGACCATCCCTCCCTTATTTATTCATTCAATCCCATTTATTGAGCGCCTACTGTGTGCAGAGCGCTGGACTAAGCACTTGGAATGCATACTAAGGCAGCAGAGACCGTCCCTCCTTCATTCTATCCTATTTATTGAGCACTTACTGTGTGCAGAGCACTGGACTAAGCGCTTGCAATGGGCACTTCGACCACAGAGACCGTCCCTGCCACGCTCAGCCCCTACTATAATAATAATGTTGGTCTCGGTTAAGCGCTGACTATGTGCCAAGCACCGTTCTAAGCGCTGGGGGAGATACAAGGTCATCGGGTGGTCCCCCGTGGGGCTCACCTTCGTCATCCCCATTTTACAGATGAGGTCCCTGAGGCCCAGAGAAGTGAAGTGGCTTGCCCAAGGCCACACAACAGACAGGTGGCGGAGGTGGGATTTTGAACCCACGTCCTCCGACTCAAGCCCGGGCTCTTGCCACTAACCCACACTGCTCTGTCGGACCCTTGTCGGCCAAGAGGGAGGGATGGGTGACTGGATTCCTTCCCCCGATGCCCCCCACTTTGAATTAAATCATATTAAGCGCTTTCTGTATCCCGAACACTGTACTAAGCACTTGGGAAAGTACGATGCAGCAATAAAGAGCGCCAGTCCCTGCCCACAAGAAGTTCACGGTCTGGAGCGGGGGAGATAGACATCAATACAAATAAAGGGACATCAATATAAATAAATAAAATGATATATATACATAGCTGCAGGGCGGGGGGGGGGAGAGCAAAGGGAGTGAGTCAGGATGACGTGGAAGGGAATGGGAGAGGAGAAAAAGTGGGGCTTAATCTGGGAAAGCTTCTCGGAGGAGTTGGGCCTTCAGGAAGGCTTTGAAGTGGGGGTGAGTCACTGTCTGCGTCTTCCATCCCCTTTCCACCCCCCATCTCTCCAAACCAGCCTCCATCCCCCATCCCCCCTCCCATCTTCCCATTATTAATAATAATATAATACTGACATTTGTTAAGCGCTTACTATGGGCCAGGCACTGTACTAGGCGCTGGGGTGGGCCCAAGTAAAACTGGTTGGACACAGGCCCTGCCCCGCGTGGGGCTCACTGTCTCAATCTCATGTTACAGATGAGGAAACTGAGGCCCAGAGAAGTGAAGCGATCGGTCCAGATGAGGGACGGACCCCAGATTAAAACCCATGACCTTCTGACTCCCAGGCCCGGGCTCTAGCCACTCGGCCATGCCGTCTCCCCCTTCCATCCTCCGTCCCACCCTCCGAGAAATATCAGCGATTAATAAAGTGTAGATCAGGTTAATTCTGGTTGGCCTTCTGGGCATATTAAGGTAGTGTTGCCTAGTGGAAAGAGCCCAGGCCTGGGAGTCGGAGAACCTGGATTCTAATCTTGGCTCTGCCCCCTTTTTTTTTTAATTAATAATGTTGGTATTTGTTAAGCGCTCCCTATGTGCAGAGCACTGTTCTTAGCGCTGGGGTAGATACAGGGTCGTCAGGTTGTCCCACGAGAGGCTCAGAGTCTTCATCCCCATTTTCCAGATGAGGGAACCGAGGCCCAGAGAAGTGAAGTGACTTGCCCACGGTCACCCAGCTGACGCGTGGCAGAGCTGGGATTCGAACCCATGACCTCTGATGCTATTGATGGATCGATCGATGGATCCCACGCCCCTTCCCCTCCGTACATGGTCGCCCCCTTCTATCTACCACGTGCTTGGGGGTCGCAGCGTTTTCCAAAATGCCCCTTTTTGCCCCCTGCCCCGGGACGGATCTGGAGACCGAGCTGTGCCGAGTTCTGTCCGCCAGGTGGCGCAGGGGAGCCACTTTCTAATAATTATTATTATTATTATTATTAATAATAATAATGGTATTTGTTAAGCACTTACTATACACCAAGCACTGTACTAAGCGCTGAGGTAGATAGAGCCAATTAGGTTGGACACAGTCCCTGTCCCACGTGGGGCTCACAGTCTCAATCTCCATTATCTTGCATCTACCTTAGTGCTTAGTACAGTGCTTGGCACCAAGTATTAACAAAGGCACAGATACTATTCTCATCAGTATGCGATTATCTGAGAAGCAGCGTGGCTCAGTGGCAAGAGCCCGGGCTTGGGAGTCGGAGGTCATGGGTTCCAATCCCGGCTCTGCCACTTGACGGCTGGGGGACTGTGGGCGAGTCACTTCACTTCTCTGGGCCTCAGTGACTTCATCTGGAAAATGGGGATTAACTGTGAGCTTCACAACCTGATGACCCCGTATCTACCCCAGAGCTTAGAACAGGGCTCTGCACATAGTAAGCGCTTAACAAATACCAACATTATGTCTCTATCTGTTACCGATCTGTCCATTCCAAGCGCTTAGTACAGTGCTCTGCACATAGTAAGCGCTCAATAAAGACTATCGAATGAATGAATGATTATTATTGTACCTACCCTAGTGCTTAGTACAGTGCTGGGCACCAAGTAAGCGTTTAACAAATACACAGATGCTATTATCATCAGTATGCGATTACCTTGCATCTACCCTAGTGCTTAGGACAGTGCTTGGCACAAAGTAAGTGTTTAATAAATGCAAAAATACTGTTACCGTCACTATCCGATTATCTTGTATCTACCCTAGTGCTCAGTAGAGTGCTTGGCACAAAGCACGCGCTTAACGGATGTCACAGATACCTTGCTGCCGTTATTATTATTGTCATTATCTGATCACCTGCCCCAGTGAATAGCAAAGAAGCCGCACGGTGTAGGGGACAGAGCCCGGGCCTGGGAGTTCAGAAGGTCGTGGGTTCTAATCCCGGCTCCACCACTAACTCCGAGAACGCCGGGTTTTTTCAACGAAAGCCTCTGGGTAATTCACATTTCCTGGAAAAGGGATGGGCTACGCGAGGCGGAATTTCCATCTGGCACTTTCGAAGGCGGTTTCCCGGTCCAGAAAGGGGAGTGTGGAAAAGAGGAATCGAAAGAAACCGAAGAGAAGACAGACGGTGGGTTTCTGGGGGCGGTCCCGTGGGAGCGGGTGGCTGGACCCGAGGAGGTGGGCCCCTCCAAGCCCCAGCGCTGGGTGCGGGGAGCGGGTCGGAGGTCATCTTAGCCTCTGAGCCCCGCTGCCCTCACGGTGCCAGCGTGATCGGAGTGCCGAGGTGGTGGGGCATGGGCGGAGGGGAAATGACTGACTTTCGGTTTCCTTCTGTGCCTTCCCTAGTTCCTGATTTCCAGTCACACTTCCCCTGTGAGGGAGGGGGTCCGGGAGCCCCCTCCCCGCCCCAGGCCTGCCTCCTCCTCAGTCGCTGAGGGGCTCACACGGGCCATTTTCTCTCCTCTGTCCTCCTCCTACAAGACCCTGGTCAGGCAAGGTGAGCAGGGGACCGGCAGTGCCCGTCATGGCCCTTCTCCAACCCGGATCTGGGAAGGTAGGTCCCGGGCTGGGACTGGGGTGGGGAATTGGGGATGGGGGGGGAGGAGAATGGGGGCTGGAGCAGCTGGGGGAGGTGGGGAGAAGCCGGTGGGCCCGGTGGGGAACGAGGGAGACTGCCGGAGCTGGCGGGGGAGGCGGGGGGCGTCCTCTAGGGCGGGGTCAGATCAGCCATCTCCGTTTTGGGGGGCTCCGTCTGCCCCCCTTTGAGCCCCCCCCACTGGGTAGCACGGAGCTGAGGTTTGCCCCCCGGCTCTGTTGACCTCTGACCCCGCGGCCGAGACCCTGCCGCTGTCTCCCCTTCCTCTTCTTTGCATCCCGGGGGCGGGCGGGGAGGTGTGTGTATCCCCGGAGTGGGGTACACACCCTTCCAGACTAATCGTGGGCAGGGAACGTGTCCGCTACGTAGTCGTGTTGTACTTTTCCGAGCCCTGAGCCTCCCTTTCTTCTTCCCCCACTCCCTTCTGCGTCGCCCCGACTTGCTCCCTTAATTCGTCCCCCTTCCCGGCCCGCGGCGCTTCCGTCCAGATCCGTAACTTATTTATTCATATTAATGTCGGTCTCCTCTAGACTGTGAGCTTGCTGCGGACAGGGGAATTGTCTGTTTTCTGTTCCACCGTCCTCTCTTTAGTACGGGGCTCTGCAAACAGTAAGCGCTCAATAAGTACAGTGAAATGAATCGCTCTCAGTACGGTGCTCTGCACACAGCAAACGCTCAATAAATACAATTGAATGAACGAATGAATCTCAGTAAGGTGCTCTGCACACGGTAAGCGCTCAATAAATACTACTGAATGATTGAACGAGTGAACCGGTCCAGTGCTCTGCAGACAGTAAGCGCTCAGTAAACACAATCGATTGGGATCCGGGAGTGGGGGGGGGGGGGGTTGGTCACTTGGCTTAATAGGTGCCGGGCACTGTACTGAGCGCCGGGGTAGATCCCGGCTAACCAGGTGGGACCCAGTCTAGGCCCACGCGCTTCTCGCGTCCACAGATGTCCGGAGCCGGCGAGAGGTACCCTCAGCTCCACCCGCTCATCCCCCGGCCGCGGCGGGGGCGGGCTCAGAAGATGGCCGGCGCCCTGCTGGTCCTCTGCCTGGCCGGCCTGTGCGTCCTGGGGACCCCCGCCGCCCTGGCGACGCCCCGGCTCCTCGGCCACTTCCTGGCTCTGCACGCCGGACGACTGGCCCAGAGGATCTGCGGCCTGGCCGAAGAGCTCTGCCACGTCCAGGCGAGGTAGCGGCTGCCCCGGCCCAGAGCCCGCGTCCCTGGCCGGGGTGGGGCTCGAGGGGGCCGGCCGCGGCCCCAACGCCCCCTCCTCCGTCCCCAGGTACCAGGGCAGTTACCGGAGGGCTGCCCGCTCCTGCCTCGGTGGGTCTGTCCGGCTCGGCTCCCTGCTGCTCCTCTGCGTCTATTTCTACGTCACCTTGTGCCCCGAGCTGGACCTGCCCCTGGCCCTGACCCTGGAGTGCCTCTGCCAGCTGCTGAACCTCATTCTGGGACTCCAGGTCCGGGGAGGGGGCCGCGGGCCGCGAAGAATTAGCGCCGGGGCGGGGGTGGGGGGCTCCGGCCCTGCCCCGGGCGGAGGGGAACCTTCCCCCTGCGAGAGTAAGGATCTGGGGACCCGGGGAATCGACCTAATGCCAGGGCCAGGATTTGATCCTTGCCGTTTGCCCACATCTCCCCCGAATCCATCAATTAAGGGTACCCGTTGAGCGCTTCCTCGGTGCTATAAACGCCTGGGGGAGTCCAATATAACAGAGTTAGGATGCACGATGATCCCTGCCCACCGCGAGCTTACAGTCTAGAGTGGGAGAGATCTACTATCCCCCCCCCCCCGACACACTCTCTCTCCCACTATACTAGACTCTAAGCTCGCTGTGGGCAGGGAATGTGTGTGTTCCCTGTGGTATCGTACTCTCCCAAGCGCTTAGTACGGTGCTCTGCAAACAGTAAGAGCTCAATAAATACGACTGATTCTCACACACATACATACACACGCGCACCTCCCCCCCCCCCCCGAGAAGGTCTAGGACTTTTATTCATGCAGAGCTCTGTCACATCTCACTTTCAGCCTCCCCACATCTGGAGAGGGGGCACCGAGGCCCAGAGAGGTCCAGTAACTTGCCCGAGGTCCCACAGCAGGCCAAGGCGGAGCCGGGATTTGAAGGGAATGGGGTGGGGGGTTCTTTCGGCTCAGCTCCCCCGATAAGGGAGCCGGAGTCTTGGAGATGGATTAGAGGAGACGGCTGGGTTTGGGAATGAGAGGATGCGGGGGGGTTTTTATGGCGTTTGTTAAGCGCTTACCCTGGGCCAAGCACCGATCAAAGTGCCGGGGTAGGAACAAGTTCATCAGGTGGGAAATAGCCCTTGTCCCACATGGGCCTCACAGCCAACAGGTATTGAATCCTCATCTAACAGTTGAGGAAACTGAGGCAGAGAGAGGTTAAGTGACTCGCTCTGGGTCACGCAGCGAGCAAGTGGCGGGATTAGAACCCCGGTCCTCCGGCTCCCAGGCCCGGGCTTTCATCCACTGAGCCTCGCCGCACGTCCTAAGTGCTCAGTAAATACCACCGACCGATCGACGGATCGCTGACCTGATGAGAGCGATATCTGTTCGGCACTACTTGGTGCCGAGCACCGTACCGAGCACCCACATAGAAGATAATCAGGTTGGACAGAGTCCGTGGGGCTCACGGTCTAAAGAGGAGGGAGGAGAGAGGAGTCGTCAAGACACAGAATATCAGATTGGTTTGGGGGCGGGAGTTGGGGGGGGCTGGGTTGTTCCGGGATCTAGGAGGAGGGAAGACTTGGGGGTTGGAAGGGGGTCGCGGTTCCGCCCCCCGAGAGTGGGGCTGGGCTGTGGGGGCTCGGGTGTCACCGTGACCTTTCACCCCACAGCCCCTGACCCCAGCGGAGATCTCGGAAGTGTGTGAGAGGCGGCACCTCAACGTGGCCCAAGGATTGGCCTGGAGCTACTATGTCGGATACCTAAAACTCATCCTGCCCGGTACAAAAAAGTGTCCTCACCGTCCCCGTCCCCCTCCTCCCCGCTCCCCCTTTCCCCTCCCTCCCCTCCCCCTAGCCCGAGGACCCCTTCCTCTGCTGCTCGGAAAGATCCCGAGGCCATGGGTTCGAATCCCCCCTCCGCCGCCTTTGGGCCAGTCGCTTCACTTCTCTGTGCCTCAGTTCCCTCTTCTGGAAAACGGGGATGAAGACTGGGAGCCCCAAGGGGGACAACCTGATCACCTTGTATCCCCACCCCCCACCCCCCCGGCGCTTAGAACAGCGCTTGGCCCATAGTAAGAGAAGCAGAGAAGCAGCGTGGCTCAGTGGAAAGAGCCCGGGCTTTGGAGTCCGAGATCATGAGTTCGAATCCCGACGCTGCCACTTGTCGGCTGTGTGACTGTGGGCAAGTCACTTCACTTCTCTGTGCCTCAGTTCCCTCATCTGTCAAATGGGGATTGAGACTGTGAGCCCCACGTGGGACGACCTGATTCCCCTGTGTCTACCCCACAGTGCTCTGCACATAGTAAGCGCTTAACAAATACCAACGTTATTATTATTATTAACGAATGCCATCGTTATCGTTACCGGATCCCATTATTATCAGTGCTGAGCCGCAAGGGTGCTGCGTGTCCCTGGGGTAGACGCTTCCCCTCTCTGTTTCCCAGGAGGTGGGGCTGGGATGGAAACCCCAGGGGGACGGCAGGAGCCGCGTCCTGCTTCAGGTTGGGGCCGCCTCAGAGAGGAGGGTGAGGGGAAATAATCTCCCCGCTCCACCGAATCAATCCCTCGATGGTATTTATCGAGGGCTAACTGTGGGCGGAGCATCGGGGCTAGTGCAAGCCAAAAGAGTGGGGACTATATCACGTATATACTATGTATAAGCGGCACGGGCCCGAGAGGCAGAAGGTTTGGGGTTCTAATCCCGGCCCCGCCGGGTGGCCGCTGACACGGCGGTCTTCCCTGGCAGGCCTGCGGGAGCGGGTCCTGAGTTCGCCAGGCTGGGCGGAACGGGCCCCCGGGGGCCTGGCGAGCTGGAGGCTGCACATCCTGCTGCCCCTACACTGCGACGTCCGCGACGACCTGCAGGGAGCCGACCCCGCCGTCCGCTTCCTGCGTCATCTGCCGGACCTCCTCCTCGACCGGGCCGGGGTCAAGAGGAGAGTCTACAAAAACAGCCTCTACGAGATCTGGGACCGGGGCCGGAGGGTGAGGGACCCCGGCCGGCGGGCGGCGGGGAGGGGGCCGGCCTCGCTCGCTCCTGGGGTGGGCCACGACGATGACGATGACGGTGACCGTCGCGTCTGTTAAGCACTTGGGACGTGCCGGTCGCCGTACTGAGCGCCGGGACGGATCCGAGCCCGTCGGGTCGGACGCCGTCCCCGCCCCACGTGAGGCTCCCGGCCTCGGTCCCCGTCTTTCGCCTGAAGGAACCGAGGCCCAGAGAAGTCGAGTGACTTGCCCGAGGTCACCCAGAAGACGAGCGGCGGAGCCGGGATTAGAACCCGTGACCGTCTGACTCCCAGGCCCGGGCTCTGTCAGCTGTGTGACCGTGGACACGTCATTTCGCTTCCCTGGGCCTCCGTGCCCTCATCTGGAAAATGGGGATGAAGCCCGGGAGCCTCACGGGGGACGACCTGACGACCCTGTATCTCCCCCAGCGCTCAGTACGGTGCTCGGCACACAGTAAGCGCTTAACAAATACCGACGTTATTATCCACTACACCACGCTGCTTCTCGATGATGATGGCGTCGGTTAAGCGCTTACAGTGTGCCAGGCACTGTACTAAGCGCTGGGGTAGAGACGAGCCCATCGGGTTGGACGCGGACCCTGTCCCGCGCGGGGCTCGCGGCCTTCATCCCCGTTTTCCAGATGAGGTCACTGAGGCCCAGAGAAGTGAAGCGACTGGCCCGAGGTTACACAGCAGAGAAGTGGTAGATCCCCCCCCACGGCCCCCTGGAACTCACGGCCCCGGGACGGGTGGCGGGTTCGACTGTAGTGACCGCCCATTTCCTGGCCAACTACCGACGCGAGCGGGAGGGGGCTCCAGCCAGACCGGGGCCCCTCGGGAAATGGCGGGGGCAACTTGGGGAAGGAAGCCCGGGCTTCAGGAGAAACGGGTTCCAGTGCCAGCCCCGTTCTGCCCCGCTGGGTGACCGTGGGCAGTGACTCAACCTCTCTGTGCCTCAGCTTCCTCATCTGGAAAACGGGGATCTACCAGCCCCCGTTTGGCCCGCCGGAATATCCCCATCGTCACCCCCCTCCAGACCTTGAGCTCGTTGAGGGCAGGGATTTGCCTGTTTATTGTTACCCTGTACTCTCCCAAACGCTTAGTAAGGTGCTCTGCACACAGGAAGCGCTCAATAAATACGACTGACCGGAAAGGGCAAAGGGAAGGGAGTCAGGGGACCTCGGGTTCTAATCCCGGCTCTGCCCGTTGCCCGCCGTGTGACCGCGGGCAAGTCGCTCGACTTCTCCGGGCCTCGGTTCCCTCATCTGTCAAATGGGGAAGAAGGCCGTGAGCCGCACGCGGGACAACCCGATGGCCCTCTATCCCCCCCAGCGCTCAGTACGGTGCTCTGCGCATAGTGAGCGCTTAACCAACACCGACATCATTATCGTTATTATCATTATTGCCGCCGGGCCGCCTCTCCGTGTCGTGTCGGCGTCTCTGCCCGTGGTCTCTGCGGCGGTGCCAGGCGGGCACCTGCGTCCTGGAGTACGCGACGCCCCTGCAGACGCTCCTGGCCATGTCCCGGGACGGGCGGGCGGGACTGAGCCGGGAGGACCGCCTGGAGCAGGCCAAGCTCTTCTGCCGGACGCTGGACCAGATCCTGCAAGACTGCCCTGACTGCCGAGACTGTTGTCGCCTCGTCGTCTACCACGGTGAGGCCCCGGCGGGGCCGGGAGCGGTGGGGTCGGGGTCCCGGGCCGGGGTGGGGGTCCCCCGGGGGGGGGGGGGGGGGGCGGCCGGCCATCGAGGAGGAGCGGCGTGGCTTGCGGATCAGAGGACGTGGGTTCTACTCCCGGCTCTGCCACTCGTCGGCTGTGTGACCACGGACAAGTCGCTTCACTTCTCTGGGCCTCAGTTCCCTCATCTGTCAAATGGGGATGAAGACCGTGAGCCTCACGCGGGACCACCTGATGACCCGGTATCCACCCCGGCGCTTAGAACAGTGCTCTGCACATAGTAAGCGCTTAACAAATACCATCATCATTATTATCATTATTAGCCCTGCATTAAGTCTACCCTAGACCCGTGCCGGTAACAAGACGATACCGATCACCGTATTTGGTAAGCGCCTCCTACGTGCCAGGCGCTGTTCTAAGCGCTGGGGTGATGGGGTTGACCCACGTGGGGCTCAGCGTCTTCGTCGCCGCTTTGCAGACGAGGTGACTGAGGCCCAGAGGAGTGAAATGACTTTCCCAAGGTCTCGCGCGGCAGGACGGGAGGCGGAGCCGGAATTAGAAGGCCGGTCCTCCGACGCCCAGGCCCCGTGCTCGACCCACTAGGCCACGCCGCTTCTCTAGACTCCGCGACGCTTAGCCCCACGCTAGTCCCGCCTTAAGCCGGGCTAGCCCTAGGCCCCGAGCTGACGACGGTGGCCCCCGGCCCTGTCCCCCCAGAGCCCGAGGTCGACGGGGAGGCCGGGAGCCCTCTGGCCCAGGAGATCCTGCGACACCTGCAGCAGCAGCAAACGGAGGAGTTTGCCGTGGACGGCGGGCCCGAAGAAATCACCGGGCCGCCCACGCCCACCTCCCTGTCCCAGGAGCCACACTTCCTCATCAGCACCAGCCTGGAGCAGCCAATGACCCTCCTCCCCAGCGACTCCTGAGCCCGCCCGCCCTCGGCCCGGGAGGGGAGGCTGGGGGGGGGGGAGGGCGGGATCCCCAGCGCGGGCATCGTAACTGTGCTATTCGCTAAGCGCTTACCGTGTGCCCGAGGTAATTGGGCTCGACCCGGTCCCACGTGGGGCTCCCGGTCTTCATCCCCATCTTAGAGACGAGGCCGCTGAGGCACAGAGAAGTGAAGTGACTCGCCCGAGGCCCGGATCCCCCGCCCGGGAACCCCCCACCGAGGGAAGGGAAAGTTCGTGTCCTACACTTCGGAGCGCCGACTACGGTACCCGAAGCTCAGGAACCGCTCGATCGATGCTCCCGAATGATTATTACTAGTCATTTTCTCATGCTATTTGTTAAGCGCTTACCTATGTGCTAAGCTCTGGACGAAGGCGCTGGTTTAGATACCAGATCATCAGGTTGGACACAGTCCAGGTCCCGCATTTTTTTTTTTTAATAGAATTGGTTAAAGCGCTTAATATGTACCGGACCCTGAACTAAGTGCTGGGGTGGAAACAAGAAAATCGCCTTTGAAAACCGCCCCTGCCCCGCATGGGGCTCACGCTCTTCACCCCCATTTTACAGCTGAGGTCACTGAGGCCCAGAGAAGCGAAGCGGCTCACCCAAGGCCACACAGCAGGCAAGCGGCGGAGCCGGGATTAGAACCCACGACCTCTGACTCCCAGGCCCGGGCTCTTGCCACCGAGCCACGCCGCTGCACGGAACGTGCATCGTACTTTCGAAGCGCTTAGTGCGGTGCCGTGCACACAGCTCAGCGCTCATTAAATACACCTGAATGAAGTGCTTAGTACAGCGGTACTACAACAAGCGCTCAGTACTTACCACCGATGGATTAGAGCATGGTGAGAGCCGGGTGGAGACGGGAAGAGGAATGGTCACCCCGACCCCCACCCCCTCTTTGGAGCCCCCCTCCCCACTCCTCTAAGCGGGGAGCCTCCCTCCACTTTCCAAACGAGCGCTCAGAAAATATCCTTCCTGTTTTCTCAGCGGCCGGAAAGCGGTCGGCCCTCCCCGGGGGGCTATTTTCGTGGAACGGGCCGGGGCCGGGTGGAGAACACCCCCTACCTCCTCCCCTCCCTCTCCAGGGCAGCCCACGGGGGAGGGGGGCTTTCCTTGGTCAAGTGCAGAGCAGGGGTCCCAGGGGCAATAATAATAATAATAATAATGATGATAATAACAACGACAGCATTTGTTAAGCCCTTTCTACGTGTCAAGCACCGTTCTAAGCACTAGGCCAGCGGTGGGGGAATGGGAAGGGTCTTGAGAGCCTCTTTGAAGGCTAGTCTGGGGGTTGCCCCAGGGCGGGGCGGCCCCGGAATGGGGAAAGAATCTCCCTCTCCTCCGATAAAAATGATCATTATGGATCTGTTAAGCGCTTACTATGTGCCAAAAAACCGTTCGAAGCGTGGGCGCGTTTGTGTGTTGTTCGCGTGCGTCTCGTTGTGTGAGGGAGGTCTCTGCAAGGGCGTGTAAGCAGGGGTAATGCTAACAATAATGATGATGTCGGTATTAATAACGTTGGTATCTGTTAAGCGCTTACTACGTGCAGGGCACTGTTCTAAGCACTGGGGTGAATACGGGGGAATGAGGTCGTCCCACGTGAGGCTCACGGTCTTCATCCCCATTTTACAGATGAGGGAACTGAGGCACAGAGAAGTGAAGTGACTCGCCCACGGTCACACAGCTGACAAGGGGCAGAGGCGAGATCTAAGCTCCTAGTATGTGCCGAGCACTGTTCTAAGCGCTGGGGTAGATACAAGGCAATCAGCTTGTCCCCCGGGAGGCTCACAGTCTTCATCCCCATTTTCCAGTTGGGGGAACTGAGGCCCAAGAGGAGTGAAGTGGCCGGCAGACAAGCGGCGGAGCGGGGCTTCGAACCCACCTCCTCTGACTCCCAAGCCCGGCCTCTCGCCACTGGGCCACGCCGCTTCTCTAGACCGTGAGCTCGCTGGGGGCAAGGAACGTCCCTGTTTGTTGTTGCGGCGTATTCTCCCAAGCGCTTAGTACAGTGCTGCGCGCACGGTAAGCGCTTGATAAATACGACAGAATGAAGAAATGAAGGCTCGGCCCTGGCCCGGGGGGAGAGGGAGTCCAGCAAAGGACGGATGCGGGGGTGCTGGTGGGCGGGGGGCTGTCGGGACGGGGGAAGACCAAAGGCTCTCCGGAGTCGCCTCAGTGCCGTATTTAATTCTCCGGCTCCCCGGGGAGGGTCCGTCTGTCCGGCAGCCTCAGGATCGGCCTCTCCGGGCCCTCTTTTTTTGACGGTATTCGTTAAGCGCTTACTATGTGCCAGACACCAAGCGCTGGGGTACCCGCAAGTTAATCCGTTCGGCCCTGTCCCGATCCCGCAGGGGGTTCGCGGCGTTGATCTCAGACGAGGGGACCGAGGCCCCAGAGAAGCGAGGCGACTCGCCCAGGGTCCCGACGCGGAGCCGGGATCAGAACCCGGGCCCGGGCGCCGGGCCGAGTCGCTTCTCTAGGTTCGCCCTACAGGTAGGTGACCTCCACGAGGCCGGACCCGGTGGCCCCGGCGGGCGCCGGGAGCGGGGAGCCGTCGCGGTCCGGGGTGGCGGGCCTCCCGGCCAGCGGGCGCTGGGAGCCCAGCCTCCTCCAGCGGGTCAGGCGGACGGTGCCCGCCTCCGGGCCCCGGGGCGGCCGCGGCGGCGGGCGCAGGTCCAGCCGCACCTTACGCAGCCCCGGCCCGTAGCGGACGGCGACGACGATGCAGACGGCCAGCAGGACGAAGAGCGCCACGATGACGGCGAGGACGGGCAGCCCGTCCCCCTGCCGGGCCTCCCCCTTGGGGCCGGGCTGGGCCGTCCAGCCCCGCGGGTCCGGGGGCTCCGGCCGTCGCCGCCGCTCGCTCGCCGTGGAGCCGTTCATCGTGGGTTGGGCGGGAGACGGATTCCCAGAGGAAGGGACGCTCTCGGTCGGTCGGATTCCCGGGGCCCTTACCGGGCGCAGCGCGCTGGAGCGATGACAAAAATAATACCGGTGACGTTCGTTAAGCGCGTCACATACGCCCCGCACCGTTCTAAGCACTGGGGGACACGCGAGGGGATCGGTTTGGACGCCGTCCCCCTTCCGCGCCGGGCTCCCCGTTTTCCAGATGAGGGTACCGAGGCCCAGAGAGGTAAGGCGACTGGCCCGAGGTCGGAGGGCAGAGCCGGGATTAGAACCCGGCTCCTCCGATCCCCAGGCCCGGGGTCTTTCCACTAGGCCACGCTGCTTCTCGCTCGGCGCTCGGGAGGGTACAGTAGAACAATAGGACGGACGCATTCGCCGCGGTCATTCCGGGGCGGTCGTTCCCGGCCGGTCCACCCCATCGATCGATCGATCGAAGGTATTTACCGAGCGCTTACTAAGCGCGGAGCAGGGAGAGAGGCGGCGAGGGACGCGGACGCGAATGCGGTCGTTTCCGGGGTCCCGACCCTCCCGGTCAATCGCCCGATCGACGGTATTTATTGAGCCTTTACTCTGTACTCGGCGCTTGGGCAGAGTAATGAACGACAAGTTCCCTGCCCAGAGGGCCTACTTCTCACGGCAATTCGTTAAACCCTCAACTACGGTCTAAGCGCCGAGGTAGAAACAAGCTAATGCGGTCGGACGCAGTGCGTAGCCCTCCTGGGGTTCGCCGTCTCAATCCCCTCTTCACGGACGAGGTCACCGAGGTCCAGAGAAGTGAAGCGACTCGCCCGGGGTCACCGGGCAGAGAGGTGGCGGAGGCGGGACCGGAACCCAGGGCCGCGCTCCGGCCAGTGGGGGGTGGCGGTTAAGCCTCGGCCCTGCGGATAAGCACCCCGATTTACCAGCCCACTGAGGCACAACGCCGGCTTTGCGGGGGGGCGTCCCTCGCTTGGGGGCGGTGGGGGGAGAGCCTAACTCCTAGAGAGCGGGAGAATCTCCCTCAGAAGGCCCAGGGGGGCAATATAATAATAATATCGGTATCTGTTAAGCGCTTACTATGTGCAGAGCGCCGTTCTAAGCGCTGGGGGAGATCCGGGGTCGTCGGGTCGTCCCACGGGAGGCTCACGGTTCATCCCCCTTTGACGGATGAGGTCACTGAGGCCCAGTGAAGCGAAGTGACTCGCCCACGGTCACCCAGCTGCCAAGCGGCGGAGCCGGGCTTCGAACCCATGACCTCTGACTCCCAAGCCCGGGCTCTTGCCGCCGAGCCGCGCTGCTTCTCGTGAACACGGACGCCCCACCACGAGTGGCTCAGGGGAAAGAGCCCGGGCTTGGAAGTCGGAGGACGTGGGTTCTAATCCCAGCTCTGCCACTTGTCTGCCGTGTGACCTTGGGCGAGCCACTGGACTTCTCTGGGCCTCAGTGACCTCATCTGGAAAATGGGGATGAAGACGGTGAGCCCCACCTGGGACGACCTGATGACCCGGTGTCTACCCCAGTGCTCAGAACAGCGCTTGGCCCATAGTAAGCGCTTAACAAATACCATCACCCCCCCCTCCAAAGACCCCCAGGACGGGGCCCGGGCTTCCCTGCCCACGACCCCCACCCTGGCCCAAGACGGGGAGAAAACTGGGGTCTCCTCAGGAGTCCGGACACGTTTTAACCCCTCCACTGCGGCCCAGCGAGACGCAGCGTGGCCTGCAGGGAAGAGCCCGGGCTTGAGAGCGGGAGAACCTGGATTCCGATCCCGGGTCCGCCACGCCCCTGCCCGGTGACCTCGGGCACGTCGCTCCACTTCCCTGTGCCTCAGTTCCCTCGTCTGCTCCCTCCTACTTAGCGTGGGAGCCCCGTGTGGGACCTGGCTATCTTCTACCCGCCCCAGTGTTAGGCACAGCGTGGCTCAGTGGGAAGAGCGCGGGCTTAGGAGTCAGAGGTCACGGGTTCTAATCCCGGCTCGGCCACCTCTCCGCTGTGTGAGCAAGTCGCTTCACTTCTCGGTGCCTCGGTTCCCTCGTCTGTAAAATGGGGATGAAGACCGTGAGCCTCAGGTAGCAGCGTGGCTCGGTGGAAAGAGCCCGGGCTTGGGAGTCAGAGGTCATGGGTTCGAATCCCGGCTCGGCCACTTGTCAGCTGGGTGACTGTGGGCAAGTCACTTAGCTTCTCTGTGCCTCAGTTACCTCATCTGTAAAATGGGGATTAACCGCGAGCCTCACGTGGGACGACCCGATTCCCCTGTATCTCCCCCAGCGCTTAGAACAGTGCTCTGCACATAGTAAGCGCTTAACAAATATCAACATTATTATTACGATTAGGTGGGACGACCCGACGACCCCGAATCTCCCCCAGCGCTTAGAACGGTGCTCTGCACATAGTAGGCGCTTGACAGATACCAACATTATTATTATTCTAAGAGGGACTCCAGAAGGATGGCAGCAAAAAGCCGGGACAGTCGGTCGTACCTATTGAGCGCTCACTGAGTGCAGAGTGTTGTTCTAAGCGCTCGGGAGAGTCCAATGAAACAATAAACAGACACATCCCCTGCCCGCCAGGAGCTGACACAGGACACTACCGCCTGTTCCAGGACAGTTATAACCCCCGGGGCCTTCAGCCATTTACACAGCACAAATATTCAAATATTCACCCCCACACTCACTCATTCAATCGTATTTATTGAGCGCTCACTGAGCGCAGAGCACTGACTGAGCACTTGGGAAAGTCCAATACCACAATACCCAGTGACATCCCCTGCTCACAGTGAGTTCGCAGTCTTCCAGAAACACCCACACGTACGTGATGCAGTTATTTATTCGTATCAATATCCGTCTCCCCCTCTAGACCGTAAGCTCATTATGGGCACGGAACTGTCCGTTCTGTTGGACTCTGCTCTCCCAAGCGCCTGGTACAGTGCTCTACGTAGTAAGTGCTCGATAAATACCACCGTTTGATTCATATTCTCTCTCTCTCCCTCCCCCGACCACTCCCCCGATCTAACTAGCCACCCCCTCAACCTCCTGGACTCCTGACCCCGATCCTAAGTAGCCATTTCCCTGAACCCCCTGGTCTCCTGCTCCCCCTCCCCCATCCTAACTAGCCACCCCCCTGAACCTCCTGGTCTCCCACTCCCCCACCATCCAAACTAGCCACCCCCCTGCTCATTCTGGCCTCCTTCTCCCCCCATCCTAACTAGTCACCCTCTGAGCCTCCCGGCCTCCTTCTCCCCCCATGCTAACTAGCCACCCCCTTACTCATCCTGGCCTCCTTCTCCCCCAATCCTAACTAGCCACCCCCTAAACCTCCTGGCCTCCCTCTCCCACCCACCCAACTAGCCACCCCCTGAACCTCCCGGCCTCCCTCTCCCCCCCATCCCAACTAGCCACCCCCCTGCTCCTCCCGGCCTCCTCTTCCCCCCCGCCGTGCCCCCGAACGTCCCGCCCGCCCAGCCCCGAGCCGGGTAGCCGGGGTTGGGGGAGGGCGGGAAGGGGGCCCGGGGGCAGCGTGGCAGAGGAGGAACCCAGAATCTACCTTCATTTCCTGGGCCGTGGAGGCCGGGGGATCCGGGCTCTCGCCGCGGGGAGCGGAGGCGTGTGTCTGGGGGGGCTCCCGGGGAAGTCGGAGGCGGCGGGACCTGTCCCTCTCCTAGCCAGGACCTGCCACGTCCCGCATCTGAGGCCCACACACCTTCTGCACACAGACACACACACACACCCGCTGTGGTCACACACACACATACACAGTCACCCTCTCCCGCGCTTTCTCTTCCGCCCATCCGCGCTCTCTCGGGCCTCACCCTCCCAGCCCGGGCCACCCTTGTTTGCTTTTCCTTGGCCCGATGCATGGGCTCTTTGTGACAGTCCCAGACCCGGTCGCTCCTCCCCTCCTCCCGGGGCTGACACCCTCTCGCTTTTCCCCCCCGGTCTCTTTAGCCCTCTAATAATGATGGTGTTCGGGAAGCGCTTAACTCCGCGCCAGGCGCTGGGCTGAGGGCTGGGGTGGATCCAAGCAAATCGGGTGGGACACGGCCCCCGTGCCGTGTGGGGCTCGCGGTCTCAAGCCCCCTCGTACGGAGGAGGGAACCGAGGCCCAGAGAAGGGACTGGCCCGAGGCCCCGTGGCGGAGTCGGGATTGGAACCCAGGGCGCCCGACTCCCGGGCCCGCGCTCCTTCTGCTACGCTCTGCCCACAAAAAGTGCTCAGTTCAATGCTCAGTATGTGGAAGGCGCTGACTACAGCGCTCTGCATACAGTAAATGTCCGGTATAGTGCTCTGGACGCAATACAGAGTCCAAAACGGGCACTCAGTACAGGGCTCTGCACATTGTGGGCACTCAGTACGGGGTTCTGCCCACACAGGTGCTTAGTCCAGCATCCTCCGTCTTTTAGGTGCTCAGTCCAGTGCCCCGAACCCAGCCGGCGCTCAGCCAGTCCCGGAGGTGATGGTCAGCGGGGGACCCTTGGACCAAGTTCTCATGGGGCCGGGTGAGTCTGGAGAGTTCCCCGCCAGTTTCCTTCCATTCGTTCAGCCTTCCACCCGGAAGTTGAACCCACCCACGGCCCTGGCCCGGGACCACTCCCCCAAGATCAAAGGATTGACAGCATAACGGGAGGGAGTTAGGTTAGACTTTCTCCGAGCTCAAAGGACCGAAAGCATAACGGGAGGGAGTTCAGTTAGACTTCCAGAAAGCAGTATGGATGGGGGAATATGGGACCTCTGAGGGAGCCTGTGACCTTTCCAGCGATCGATCGATTGATTTTTCCTCCCCTGGAGAGTTTCGGGGGTGGGGGGAGAGGCCGGGCCGGGCCGGGCCGGAGCGGTTGTCCTGTTCAGAGACGGGGGGATGTGCCAAATGACCCTTTACCCTTTCCATCACTGCCCTGCCCCCATCCCTGAGCCACATTTCCTGAAGGTGTTCCCCCAGGGGGACCTGTGGGGCCTCCCTGGATCCCCGGAGCCAGAAGGTCATGGGTTCTAATCCCAGCCCCGCCACTTGCCTGCTGGGTGACCTTGGGCAGGTCGCTTCACCTCTCTGGGCCTCAGTGACCTCATCTGTCAAACGGGGATCGAGACCGAGAGCCCCACGTGCGACGGGGCCGGTGCCCGGCCCCGTCTGCTTGTTATTCGCCCTAGCGCTTAATACGGTGCCTGGCACAGGGTAAGCGCTTCACAAAGATCAGGATTCATTAATTAATGGATTCAGCGCCATCCCAGTGGCCTCGGGGTTGCGTGAGGAGGAGATGGAGGGAGGGGAAATGGGGGGGGGGTCAGAGAGGAGATTCCCCCCCCCCAAAAGGGAGGAAGAAATGCTGAAAGAAGCCTGGACTGTGGTCAGGGGGGGCGGCGCTAAGGGGAGAAGGGGCCCAGAAGCCCCCAGTCGGCACCCGCCTGTTCTGCTCTGGTCCCAGCCTGCGACCACCCACAAGGCCCAGAAGACCCCTCCCCACTTTCCCCCTAACAGCTGCCCTCTCCCTGCCCCTTCCTGACTTCGGACTCTACCCCGGACTTGCAGCTGCGGTCTCTTCCCCAGGGTGGGGAAGGAAAGGGATGAAGATCAGTCAGATCATCGACTGACGCTTACCCGGCAGGGCACCGTCCTAAGCGCTGGAGACAGTACATAGAGTGGGACCGGGGCGTGGTGGATGGCTGGAGTCAGAAGGTCGTGGGTTCTAATCCGGCTCCGCACCATCTGCTGCGTGACCTTGGCGAGGCTCTCTGTGCTCATTTACCTCATCTGGAAAATGAGGATCGAGACCGTGAGCCACCGTGGGTCAGGGACTGTGTCCAACCTGATTTGCTCCTGCCCACCCCCCGCTCTAGCACAGTCCCGGCAGTGACAAGCGCTGAAGAAATGCCGCATTATTTATCTCCTTTCCTCTTACCTGCGGGCCGTGAGGGGCGGGTGAGATCTCGGAGGAAGGTGGGGGTCCAGGCAAGGTCTTTTCTCGGCTACTGCGTCGGAGCTGGACGCTTGACCGGCAGGGCGGGATGTTCGGGGCTTAGAGATGATGAGAGATTCGTACTCGATTCGGAAGAAGCGAAAACCTAATCTGGAGATCAATCCTCCGGTCAACATCTGGGGTCCGGGGACAACCACGCCCCTTGTGATGTCACGGGATCGAGCATCCTTCCTTTTCGGTGGCAGCAAAATCCAAGCTTGCTTCTCGACACCCGGAACTTACGGGTCGTCGCATCCCCCTGCCTTGGACAGCACCCTCCTCCCTACTAACTGTGGTATTTGGGGTTTTTTTAATGGTATCTGTTAAGCGTTTCCTACGTGCCAGGCGCTGGACTCAGCGTAGGGATAGATGCAAGCTAAGCAGGTTGGAACCCGGTCACGTCCCCCATGGGGCTCACAGTCTTCACCCCTCTTTTACAGATGAGGGACCTGAGGCACAGAGAAGGTCACGAAGGCAGAGCCGGGATTAGAACCCAGGTTCTTCCGCGCCTAGCCTCCCGCTTTATCCGCTGGGCCCCGCTGCTTGTTGAGCCCTAAGTACGTGTCCGTCACTGTCCTAAAAACTGGGATTGATAGACCATAAGCGGTTCGGACAAAGTCTCTCATGGGGCTCAGAAAGTAGGACGGAGACCGGAGCTCGGACCCCCGTTTTTACAAATGAGCGCTTAACGGATACCATTACCATACTGGTAAGTGTTTAGCAAATACCGTTATTAATCATTATCACTTATTATTAATGTATTACAGGTGATCGCATTATAGATGATGATAATAACAACAGGGGGGAGGGGGTAGACCAGTAGCTCACTCCCCAACCGCTCATGCCCAGTTCCCCTCAACCCCGTTCCGTTTTTACGATGTCTGTTAAGCGCTTACTGTGTGCCAAACACTCTTCTAAGCGTTGGGGTAGCTACAAGTTAATTAGGTGGGTTGAATACCATGCCGCACTTCCTCCTGGAACTCCACGATACCTCACATCCTCCGCCCCCCCCCGGGCCTGGCCGGGGCGGGCTCGGCCTCCCAAGCCGGAATCCCCTGTGAATTCTATCTGTTTCCTTCTATTCTTCCACAGGAAACTCCCAAGAATCAGTCTCCAGGCCCAACCCTCCATCTCCCTCCCTCCTTCGGCCCGGGCAGAATCTCCGAGGAGCCGGCAGGGCACGGGTCTGGACCACGATGAGGACGGTCAAAACTCGCCCCGGCCTCTGGTCTTCTGCTACGTCTGCTCCGAGGTAGGCAGTCCCTCCCGGACGCCTCTGGGGTGGCGGGGGTCTGGTGGGAGGGAAGGGGCCGCCCCGGGGGTTTATCGCTTTTTGGAGCAGGAGGGAGGGACGGGCTTCCGGGGTGTCTGCCGGGTTCGAGGTCGGGGGCACCGAGGGGATCGGCTCCGGAGGAGCCGCTGGCCGTCGGGCCCGGGCTTCGGAACCGATCCCGGCGGGAGTCTGCCGGGAGACCTTGGCTGAGTCACTTCACCTCTCAGGAACTCCGTTTCCCAGTAGGAGTAGTCACGGCATTTCCCGAGCGCATCCTGGTGTGCCTCCGTCAAGCGTTCGGGAAAGGGCGTGGAAGCGAGAGGTGCCTTCCCTGACTGTGAGTTTAAAATCTAGTGATGATAACTACCGTCGTATCCGTTAAGCGGTCATTAATCGCCGAGCGCTGTACTAAACACCGGGGTAGGGACAGGATAAGCGGGCGGACACACGGGTCTCGGTCAGAGGGGGAGGGAGAGAACAGGTATTGGATCCCATTTTACAGACGAGGAAACTGAGGCACGGGAAGTTAAGCGACTCGCCGGGCCGGTCGGGGAGTTGGGCTTAGTCTTGTTTTTGTTTGGTTCCGTTTTGCTTTGCTGTCTCCCCACCCCGATCAGACTGAGAGCCCATCACTGGGCAGGGAAGGGTCTCCACCTGTGGCCGAATTGTCCATTCCAAGCGCTCAGTACAGTGTCTGACAGAGTGAGCGCTCAATAAATACTACCGAATGAATGTCCTCCCGAGCCCGGGTGCTTTCTAGTAGGCCACACTGCTTCTCTAATCTAGTCTAATCCAATCTAATCCACCTCTGCTGTCCTGAGAGACAGAGCCCCGTGTGGGATAAGGACCCTGTGCCGAACGCGAAGCGCTCCGCTGAGCGTTTGGGAGAGTACGATCCGACGATTTATCAGCTCTGGGAGGCAGACAGTAAAATAATGACAAACAGGAGGGAGAAGAGAAAGGAGTCAAGCTCAGGAGCGACTGCTCCATGGTGGAGAAGCAGCGTGGCTCGGTGAAAGAGTCTGGGCTTCGGAGTCAGAGGTCACGGGTTCGACTCCCGGCTCTGCCGCTTGTCAGCTGTGGTGTGTGGGCGAGTCACTTCACTTCTCTGGGCCTCAGTTACCTCATCTGTAAAATGGGGATTAACTGCGAGCCTCACGTGGGACGGCCTGATGACCCCGTATCTCCCCCAGCGCTTAGAACAGTGCTCTGCACATAGGAAGCGCTTAACAAAGACCAACGTTATTAAAAATGAACGACGGACGTGGACCGTGGCGGAGAAATCAGGATAAACGGACACAAAAACACCTGAATCGGACAGCTGAACAATTGGTTCGTTCATTCAGCTGTATTTACTGAGCACTTCTTACGTGCACAGCACTGTCCTAAGCGCTTGGGAGAGTACGATGCAACAATAAACTGACGCATTCAAGTAACTGAACGTACAGAGAAATACATCCCTTTTGGAAACACGTGCGTACGTGAGTGCGAGGACAGGTGCGCAAGTGTCTTCAGGGTGGGGGTTCGGGCTGGGCCCCCCGGGTCGAGAATTAATCAGGAAGACTTCCGGGGGACATACGACACCAGAAGGCTCTGAAGACGGAGAAGCCGCGGTCTGCCGGACGCCAACGGAAAAGACTTTCCAGCCATGGGGGAGGGCTCGAGCAAGAAGCAGCAGGGCCTAGTAGAAAGTGCGCGAGCTCGGGCGCCAAAGGACCTGGGTTCTAATCCCGGCTCCCCACTCGTCCGCCGGGTAAGCCTGGGCAAGCCACTTCACTTCTCCGGGCCTCCGTCGCCGCATCTAAAATGGGATTAAGACGGAGAGCCCCATGTGGGACAAGGACTGTGTCCGTCCTGATTAGCTTGAACTTCCCCAGGGCTCGTCTGGTGCCTGGCACAAAGTAAGCGCTTAAGAAGTACCATTTTTGAAAAGAAGCAAAAAACCACCTCCAGCGACATCCACCGCCCCTGCCCCGCCCTATCCGTCGGCTCTCGCCCCCCTCGCCCCACCCTGCCGGGTCCTGTGGCAGGGAAATCAGGGAGCTAGGCACATTTAGGTGTATTTTATTATTATTATTTTATTACTAAGTCCAGGCAGGGGTTGGGCATCTCCTTCGCAGGAGGGCCGGCAGCCGGTAAAGCAGCAGGAGATGCTGGAAAGCCAACCCTGACTCAGAGTGGGCGGACTGGGCGGCGGTGCCCCGCTCGCCTCATCACCGGCCCGGGACCGAGGCCCGGCGAGGACGACGTGTTTATTTTTTTTTTATTAATTGCCGGTGTTCCCAGCTCGGTCTTCCCTCTCTCTTTGCATTGTTCCCAGCTGGGAGATTTCCCAATCAGTAAAACATCTCTAGCGGGAGAAGCCATGACGTGGGTTTTTTGTTTTGTTTTCATGTATTTGTTAAGCATTTACTATATACCAGGGCACCGTCCTAAACTGTACAAGCTGATCAGATTGGACGTGGTCCTGGGTCACATGGGGCTCACGGTCTGAATCCCCATTTTACCACTCTACAAAAAGCACTGGGGCGCACGCTCTAAATAAGAGGGGAACGGGTGTCGAATCCCCTTCTGCAAGATGAGGGAGAGGCCCAGAGACGTGAAATGACTTGCTCAGGTCATACAGCAGGTGAGGGGCGGAGCCGGGATTAGATTCCAGGTCGTCCGGCCCAGGCTTGTGTTTTTTCTAGAAAGCCACGCTGCTTCCGTGGTAAAGTGACTCAGTGGTAAAATGGAGAGGGGAGTTCTGTCTCTCAGAGATGGTGGGAAGCTAAATGAGATAACTGATGAGAAAGCACCGAGAAAAAATCGGGACACATTTAGGGTATTATTATCAATCATTCATTCATTCAAGCATATTTATCGTACTTACTGGGTGCAGAGCGCTGTATTAAGCATTTGGAAGAGGCAAGACAACAATAAACGGACACATTCCCTGCCACAACCATCTTACAGTCTAGCGGGGAGGCAGACATTAATAACAAACGACAGATAGGTACATAGGGCGCGGCTGGAGGGGTGATGAATGAAAGGAGCAAGTCGGAGAGGGAGAAGAAGAAAGAGGGCTTAGTCGTCGTCACTATTATTAGTATTATTATTATCTCGGGGTGCCTCAGCACGACACCGCTTTGAGGGATGGTAGCGAGGGGGGAAGAGAACTCGAGAAGAAAGGCAGAAGACCGTTCTAAAATCGGCTTCAGGAGTTGAATGAAACAGCCCTGGGCAACACGTTCTCTCCTGATCAACCAACCAATGGATTTATTGAGCGCCTACTCGGTGCAGAGCACCGGACTGAGCGTCGGGAGAGGACAATACAATAGAATTGGTGGACACATTCCCCGCCACAGTGAGCTTACAGGCTCAGGAGGATTGAAGATTGCTCAGTTTCAAGTGGCTCAGTGGAAAGAGCCCGGGCTTGGGAGTCAGAGGTCATGGGTTCTACTCCCGGCTCTGCCGCTTGTCAGCTGTGTGACTTTGGGTAAGTCACTTCACTTCTCTGGGCCTCAGTTCCCTATCTGTAAAATGGGGTGAAGACTGTGAGCCCCACGTGGGACACCTGATCACCTTGTATACCCCCAGCGCTTCGAACAGTGCTTGGCATATAGTAAGCGCTTATTAAATGCCATCATCATCATCGTCAAAGTCGATAGAAACCCCCTCCTCTGAGCAGCCCTCCTAGCGACCCCAACGAAGCAATCCGGGACCCCCTCTAGCTCATTCACCGGCGGGTTGCGTCTGCCCGTGTGGAGATCTCGTCTGTAAATCTTAGGTTTTACACCTCAATCCCCTCCATTAATGCTCTTCAAAGGAGCAGTGTGACCTAGGGGACACAGCACACAGTCTCTGTCCCACATGGGGCTTCACCCTCTATCCCCCTTTCACAGATGAGGGAACCGAGCCCAAAGAAGTGAAAGTGGCTCGCCCAGCGTCACGTCGCGGACAACGGCGGAGCGGGGATTAGAACCAGGCCTCCTGACCCGCTAAGCCACGCCGCTCGTCCGACAATGCGGGAGAGCTTCGAAGCGGGGCACGGCCCGGTCGTGGACGTCAAGGAACCTCCCGATCTGGCTCCGGGCCGGCCTCTCCCAGAAAGCAGGCCCTGGGCAGGAAGCAGCGGGAGGAAGACGCCTTTTATGTGTGGAGGGTTTGGATGTTTGAAAGAGGAAATGAGATCGGAGGGAGAGAATGTCGGGATGACCCCAGCTCCGGCTGTGTCCGATGAGCCCGGACCTGGGAGGGCAAATAATAGTAATAATCGTGATATCTGTTAAGCACTTCCTACGTGCCAGGCTTTGTACTAAGCGCTGGGGTGGCTACGAGCAGATCGGGTTGGACACGGTCCCTATCCCACCCGGGGCTCACCGTCTTAGTCTCCGTTTTACAGATAACTGAGTAAGAGAATAATAATAATTATAATTATGGTATTTCTTAGGCTCTTACTATGTGCCAGGCACTCTACTAAGTATGGGGTGGATACAAGCAAACCGGGCTGGACACAGTCCTGTCCCACGTGGGGCTCACGGTCTCGATCCCCATTCGCAGACGATGTCTTTTACAGAGAAGTGAAATGACTCGCCCCAGATCACACGACAGACGAGTGGCAGAGGCGGAATTAGAACCCGTGACCTCCTCATCCAGCCCGGACTTTTCCACCAGGCCACGCCGCTAGCCGGCCACGGGGTCGTCGATGGGAGTGGGTGGGCTGGGGAGGCCTGCTGAGCCTCCTTGTGGCCAGTGGTTCTGCCAAGTGTACGTGCGGCCAGGGGAGCCAAGACTGGACGCTGTAAAGTCCTTGAGGCCAGGGAGCGTGTCTGCTAACTCTATTGGACTCTCTCCCAAGTGCTTAATACAGTGGAGACAGCGGCGGAGGGCGAGACCGGAGGATGTGCCTTTGGTACTTGTAATCTCCTCTCTTCATCCCGCCTCTTCCCAGTGATACGGCCTGACCGTGACCCAGTGACCGACCTCCAACACCCTGACTCTCCCTTCCGTCCCTGACTCCCCAGTGACCCAGCACGACCAGCACCCGGCTCCACTCTCCACTCCCCCGGACATCCACACCCTGCTCTCCCTCTCCATCCCTGGCTTCCCGTGACCCAGCACGGACCTTCCACCCCCTGACTCTCCCCCTCCATCCTGACTCTCCCCCAGTGACCCAGCAGAACACTCATCATGGATTATTGAAGCCCGCTGGACCTTCTACACTTCCAGCTGCCCAGCTTCCCGGAGAACTATCTCTAGTTCAGCCACCGAGCTGGGGGAAGATGGTTTCTTAGTGTTATTCTCCGCCTGCCCCCTCCAACCTCCTGGGTGTCCCTCATCCTGGGGCTGTTTAGGAAACCGGGGACGATTTTTCCATGTTTGCCCATCCACGCCCAATCCTACGAACCTCCATCACATCCTTTCTTGGTTGTTTGTCAGAGGTCAGAGAGTCCTGACCGTCCAGCTCTCTGGCGGACGCTGCCCCATCTCTGTGATAACAATAACATAATAATAATAACAGCGGTGGTGTTCGTAGGGCTTACTGAAGTAAGCTGCCGGGGTGGATACACAAGCAATCGGGTTGGACACGGTCCCTGCCCCACATAGGGCTCAACAGCCTTACTCATTTTGCAGATGAGGTACTGAGGCGCAGAGAGTGAAAGAGACTTGCCCAGGTCGCACAGGTTTCAAAATAAATCACGCTCCCTTTCCCTGTCCCCTCACCAGTTGGCTCCGGTGTTTTCTGAACTGTGAGCAGAGGAGGGGAGAGCTTGGGAGAAGGAGTGGCGGGATGGGGCGGAGCGGGGATGGAAGTGGGACGGTGGAGTTTTGGGAGCGACCGACTAGCCCCTCCTATCCCCCGCTGGACTCCTTGTCTGGGGGTCCCGTGTCCTATCCAGCGCCCCCTTACAAACAGGTAGGCGACGTTAATCTCCCCCATCTACTACAGTGCCTCACAACGATGGCTTGCGTAGACTCTGCTCGTCGCCATGGAGACAGGCAGAAATCCAGGCGGGAGTCGAGCCCTAAGCCGAGAGGGGAAGTCTGTAAAGTTCTCCCTGCGTCCCCATCGTGGATCCGGGGTCTCCCGACCAGGGTTATGAAGCGGGAGGGGTTACGCTCTCCTTTCGGGAGGAACTGAGGCCTAGAGAGAGATCATGTGACTTATCCAAGGTCACCCAGCCGGCGGTGACAGAGCTAAGGCTGGAGCCCGGATCCCCCGACTCTGACCCGTACCTGGCGCCGGGGCGGGAAGGGGTAACCGGTTCCCGTCCGAGCAACCCTGAGCTCTAGACTGAAAGCTCGTCATTGGCGGGAATGTGTCCGTTTTTATTGTTACATTACACTCTCCAAGCGCTTAGTACAGTGCTCTGCACACGGTAAGCGCTCATAACGCTATTGACTGAGCTCCTTTCCCCGTTTTGCAGGTGGTTTGGGCCAGGCACCGCCGCCCTCGACCGACACTCCCTCCAACGGGTAGAAGCACTGATATATAATAACAATATAATACTAATAGCAGTGGCACTTGTTAAGCGCTTATTATGTGCCAGGCGCCGTTCAAAGAGATGAGGGGATAACAAGGTAATAGGGTGGGACGCAGTCGCTGTCCATATGAGGTTCACGATCTTCATCCCTTTATACAGATGAGGTAGCTGAGGTTCAGAGAGGTGAAGTGACGTCCAGTACAAAGACCGGGAGTCAGAGGACCTGGCTTCTAATCCTGGCTCTGCCCGTCGCTGTGCCACGCTGGATGAGTCACTTAATTTCTCTGTGCCTCAGTTTCCTCAACTGCGAAAGGGGGATTCCAAAACCCGTACTCCCTCCTGCTTAGACTGCGAGCCCCACGTAGGACAGGGACTGTGTCAGACGGAAATCACTTGTAATAATAACGTTGGTATTTGTTAAGCGCTCACTATGTGCAGAGCACTGTTCTAAGCGCTGGGGGAGATACAGGGTAATCAGGTGTCCCACGTGAGGCTCACAGTCTTAATCCCATTTTACAGATGAGGGAATGAGGCCCAGAGAAGTGAAGTGACTAGCCACAGTCACCCAGCTGTCAACGGCGGACCTGGGATTCGAACCCATGACTTCTGACTCCCAAGCCCAGGCTCTTTCCACTTAGCCCTGGAAAATGGGGATGAAGACCGTGAGCCTCACGTGGGGACAACCTGATGCCCCTGTATCTCCCCAGCGCTTTAGAACAGTGCTCCGCACAGAGTAAGCGCTTAACAATACCAACATTATTGAGAAGCAGCACGGCTCAGCGGAAAGAGCACGGCTTGGGGTCAGAGGTCACAGGTTCGAATCCCGGCGCTGCCACTTGTCAGGGGTGACTGTGGGCAAAGTCACTTCACTCTCTGGGCCTCGGTTCCTCATCTGGAACGGGGATGACTGTCAGCCTCACGTGGGACCACTGATGACCCTGTATCTCCCCAGCGCTTAGAACAGTGCTCTGCGCATAGTAAGCGCTTAACAAAGACTAACACTACTATTATTATTATTAAAACAGTGACTCTCTTTCAGGAAACACCACGAACCCTCCCCAGTTTTTCCGAGCAGCAAAGAGACGGGTAAAGGGAGTTGGTGGTCCAGCAGGGTGGGATGGGGATGGGGAGGGTCCCAGCTGGGAAGAGGGAATCAGGAGGGAAAGGGAGACTGAAATTAGTTCAGCGAGGCCCTGGAAGAGATTCTCCCTTCCCGTGTCCGGGTGAGAGGATGAGGGTCCCGTCAGGGGAGGGGGAGCCCAGGATAAATCCCCGCAGAGGGGAGGGGGAGAGAAGGGTGGTCAGCCCGGGAACGCTGGATACGATACGATAAACTCAACCTTCGAACGCCGGGTTCCATCTGGTGAGAGCGTCTCCAAGCGTCCCCGGCCCCTCGCTGGCCCGGACCCCCTCGTCGGAGCCCCGGGGTCGACTGACCCAGTGTTCCCAGCCTCTCTAATAGTAGTATTTGTTTCACCATGGGCCAAGCGCTGTTTTAAGCATCACGTTCCACATGGGGCTCACAGTCTGGATCCCCATTTTCCAGCTGAGGTCATGAGGCCAGAGAAGCGAAGCACTTGCCGCGTCGAACCCAGGTCCTCTGACTCCGGCCCTCTTCTATCTACGGGCCGGCCATAGCGCTCCTTACTACCGGCTGCGGGGTCCCTGGGGTCGGCTCTCTCCCGGCCAGGCTCGGGGGCCGGCGGGGGGGGGGCGGGCGGTCTGCTCTACTCCGGGATCCCTGCCCCGCCTCCACCTCGCTTTCTTTCTCCAGCCCTCTAGGTCCCATCCTACGTCACGTCTGCTCCGCAGCCAACGACCTCTCGGTAAGCGTGAGCCCGGCCGGTTGCCGGGATTCCGGCGTCCGGATCGTGAGGCCCAAGAGAACGAGCACCATCGGCCCGATACCGGCAATCCATAATGACCGCAGTGATAACATAATCGTCCTCGTAGTCCTAATCGCAATCATAATGGCGGTTGTTGTCGAGCGCTTACTACGGGGGCCACTGGGGTGGATACCACGTCATCGGTTGGACCCGGTCCCTGTCCCGCCGGGCCCCAGGCTCAATCCCCATTTTAGAGATGGAATGAGGCCCAGAGAAGGAAAGTGACTTGGCCGAGGTCACTCGGCAGACAAGTGGCAGAGCGGAATTAAAAGCAGTCTTCTAACTCTCGGGCCCGGGTCTTATCCTCTAGGCCACGATGCTTCTCATCGCAGGTCTTACAGAATCGGTCGATCGTCAGAATTTATTGAGCATCTTTGAGCATGCAGGCACTGTAATGAGCACCTCCTGAGTGAAGAGCACTCTGCTGTGTCCGCACGAGGTGCGAGCAACGTGCCAACTCTGAAGAGAGCTTAGTGGGGGGTTCCGAGTACCCAGCACTGACCTGGGCTTCCACGGGGTGAAGCGCACTACACTGAGCGTCGCAACTGGGTGCAGGGAACTGTACTGGACCCCTACTGTGTGCAGCCCGCTCTCCGGAGGGCTATTTTGTGCAGCCCGGGTTCTGCGTACTGTATTTCTGTCAGTCAATCTATTTATCGAGCCCTTACTGCGCGCGGAGCGCTGCAACCGAGAGCTCGGGAGAGGACGACGGAACGACGAAGGAAGAGGCACGCTTGGGCCCGGCGCTCGTGGCGTCTACCTGCCTCTGATAAGCGTTGTCGTCCACAGCCTCCGCGAACGTTTCCGCCAAGTCGCCACGCCGGGATCAGCCCCGGGCCTTCAAGCCCCAGCCCCAGCCGGGCAGTCAGCAAGGCACGACCCCCACACCGGAGAACCCCGTCCCTGCAGACTTCCCAGACTGCGCTGGTAAGGAGGAGCTTGGGGTTCTACCTTTTTCGGGGGCAAAGGGGTCCCGGGGGAAACTGGGTAGGTGGCCTAGTGGATAGAGCCTGGGAGTCAGAAGACCTGGGTTCTAATCCGTGCTCTGCTGCCCTTCCGCTGCGTGCCCTTCGCTTCTCTGTGCCTCAGTTGCCTCAGCTGTAACCGGGGATGAAGACTGTGAGCCCACGTGGACAGCCCGATTACCTTGTATCTCCCCCGGGGCGGAAGAACAGCCCCTGGCACGTAGTACGTGCTTAACAAATACCTGTTTAGAAACAAAAGCGACCCGGTCCTTTCTCCAGACGGGTTCTGAAAAGCGTCCTTACTCCTCGGTGGGTCCCGGGAAATTCCAAGCCGGGGGAAAGTTGGAGTCCGGGCTGCCTCGGCGTCAAACCAAGATCTCACCGGGTGGAGAGACGCCGGTCCCGACGCTGTATATCGTCCCCTCTAGACTGGAAGTTCATCGTGGGCAGGGGATGTCCTCTCCAAGGCTCAGTACAGTCCTCTGTGGCTAGTAAGGCCTCAATAATACTATTGAATGAATGAATAGTAAGCGCTCATAAATACGATCGACTGACTGACCACCTCCCCCTCTCCCCAGGCGGTCGCCGAGCAGCCCCCCCGCGGCCGCCTTGGTCCGAACCCAGGCCGGACCCATCGCCTCCCAGCCTCTCCCACCGAGAAAGTCGGTCCTCACCGTGGCGCATTCGGTAGTCGGCGGCGTCCTCTGGGTCGGGGGGGAGGAAGAAGACCCACCGATCCGTCGGGGCGATGAGGAGGCACACGTCGCTGGATGTACCGCGGGTGGAAGGGGGCTGGCAAGTGCCCCCCCAAATACCCAGTGGATAAAGCGTTGGCTGGAAGCGCGGGAGCGGGCCGACGACGATCCAAGCGAGAAGGTGGACGACTGATCGGGAAGACCTCCCGGAGGAGGGGAGCCGAGGAGGGGAGGGGGCGTGCCGACGGGGGGCGTCCAGGCCGGGGGAGCCACGCGGAGAGTGTGGGAGAGTTGAGTGGGAGACGCGAGAGGGGACCCGGAGGCGGAGGGGGGGGTCGAGTGGGAGCTGGGATAGAGAGGGAGAAGGGAGTCAGCCAGTTGTATTTACTGAGCACCTACCGGGTGCAGGGCGCTATTCTGAGCGCTCGGGAGAGTACAACAATAGAATAGACGCATTCGCCGCCCTCGATGAGCTTACAGTCTAAAGGGGGAGCTAGACATTAATATAATCGATAAACGACAGATAAGGACGTAAGTCCGTGGGGCCGAGAGCGGGGGACGAATAAAGGGGGCAAGTCGGGGCGACGCGGAGGGGCGCGGGAGAAGGGGAAAGGAGGGCGCAGTCGGGGAGGCTTCTGGGAGGAGAGCAGGGAAGGCTGGTCATCCCCAGCGACTCACGGCGCCCTCCGTCCCTCCCGCCCCCGCAGGGGTCATCAGCTTCATCGTCATCCTGGTCATTCGTGGTCATCGTCCTGGTCAGCGTGGTCAGCCTGATTCAGGTGCAACAGGAACAAAGAGTCCGAAAGCAAGTGTCCCCCACTCCCGACCCCCTACCCCAACCGCATTCCGGCACCTTCCTTTCCCTGATTTCCATGTAGACCGTGAACGCAGTGGGGGACAGAGGGTGTGTCCAACCTAATCATTCTGAACAGCGCCTAGTACAGTACTTGGCACACAGTAGGCACTTAACATCATCTATTATCATCATCGCTATTATTTTCTCCCCGCCCTTCGTGCTCGATTATCCCCGGGCAACTCCCTGGTCCCTCGAGGATTTCCCCAGGACGTTATTATAATCTCCCCTTCTCCCACCCCGTGGCCCTACGTGTGCTCGGCTCACCGGGGTGGCTCTCCGGGTCACCTTCCCCTCATTCCCTCCTCCAAACTGGATATTCCCCACCGTTCCCTCGGTGTTCCATTATCTGTTGCCTCGTGTCATCCGCGCTGTTGTTCCCCTCCCGCGGCACAGATAATAGAGACTGACTAGCTGCCGTTTATGGGACCGGGGGGGGGGGGGGGACGGGACAGACACACACACAAACACGCGTAGGCTGCGGACCCGACGGGTTGTCATCGTTGCTCTTTCCGGGTTTTTCCAGATGCGCAGAAGCCAGGGATCTCTGGGGTGTCTGAGAGGTGAGACGCGGGGGAGGCGGGGAGGGTCTTTCAGGCAACCGGCTTCACCCCCCGGCAGAAACAGAAATCCCTCAGCGGGGCGAGGGCCCGTCTCTGACCGGGTCCGTTTCCTCGTTCTGGGCGGCATTCGCATATCGCCGCTCAAAGGCAGTAGGAGTAATCGTAATTGTAGTAATAGAAATAATAGTTGGAGGAGGAAGAGAAGAAATAGAGAAGTGGTAGGTACAACTTGTAGATTGTAGTAACAATCATAACAGTTAAGCGCTTACTCTGTGCCCAGCACTGTTCTAAGCGCTGGGATAGACACCGGGTTATGAGCTCGTCCCTCGTGGGGCTCACGGTCTTCATCCCCATTTTACAGATGAGGTCACTGAGGCACAGTGCACTGAAGTGACTGGGGCACGGAGAAGTTGAGCCACTTGCCCCGTCACACAGATGACAGAGGCCGGAGGCGGGATTGGCACCCACGACCTCTGACTCCCAAGCCCGTCCTCTTGCCACTGAGCCACGCTGCTTGAGCCCGGGCTTGGGAGTCAGAGGGCGTGGGTTCTAATCCCGACCCTGCCACCTGTCGGCTGTGGGACCTCGGGCAAGTCGCTTCACTTCTCTGGGCCTCAGTTCCCTCATCTGTAAAATGGGGATGAAGCCTGGGAGCCCCACGTGGGACGACCTCATTCCCCTGTATCTCCGCCAGCGCTGAGAACAGTGTTTGGCACGTAGTAAGCGCTTAACAGATACCAACATTTTAACTCTCTTAAGCCTCGCCGCTTCTCGAGGAGGAGGAGGAGGAGGAGAGGAAATAAAATTGGAATTCCCAGTCGGTGCGATGCGCCGTAGTAGAGGCTGGTGAAGGAGGAGGGTCCGGACCCCCGAGACGCAGGGTGACTCAACCCACTGGGAGGGGTGAAGCCCCTCTCCCTCTCCGTCCTCCTGACCCCCTTTTCCCCCGGACCCCCAGCTGCTCCCCGGCCAACGGTGAGAAAGAGCGAATCACCCTCATCTCCATGAAGAACATCAACACCAACAACAGCAAGGGCTGCTCCACGGCAGAAAAGGTTGGGCTCTTCCCTCCTCTCCATAAACCCGCCCTCGGCCCCCACCCAGGTCATCGCGTCCATTCCCCCGCCTTCGGGCGGGACCGGGGCCGCTCCGCTCTAGCCCCGGAGGCGGATGGCGGTCGGGATGATGGACCGGAGAAGCAGCGGGACTCGGTGGGAAGAGCCGGGGCTGGGGAGTCGGAGGCCGTGGGTCCGCAACCCGGCTCTGCCGCTCGGCAGCTGTGTGAGTGCGGGCAAATCACTTCACTTCTCTGGGCCTCGGTGACCTCCTCTGGAAAATGGGGATGAAGACTGGGAGCCCCACAGGGGACGGCCTGTATCTCCCCCGGCGCTTAGAACAGTGCTCCGCACATAGTCAGCGCTTAGCAGATACCAACATTATCATCGGAGCGGCCGGGTGGTCGCCCGAGGGAGGAGAGGGGTCGACTTTCTCTCCGTCCTTGGGTTTGGAAGGGGCGCCCCTGGAGAGCGGAAGGGCTGCCCACCGGGCCCCTACAGGGTCCAGGGAGTCAGGGCTGGACTCCCTAGAGGCCCCCACCCGGCCCCCGGGGACCTGAGTTCAAATCCCGCCTCCACCCGGGACCACGGGGCGACTCTGGGCAATCCATCAATCGTATTTACCGAGCTCCTGCTGGGTGCAGATCCAAGACCAAGCTTCACGGCGGGCCTAGCCCTAACCCTAACTGTAACCCTAACCGGACCCTCGGCCCAGGTCCCATCCTACTGATCGGTCCTTGTCCACACCGGCTCTGAGGCTCGTCTCCCTTTCAGGTGTTATAGATACCTCCGGGACCTCGGGGGAGCCCCCGGCACAGCGCGGACGACCCCCTCGTCGCCGGCGGGGAGGTCGGGGAGGACGACCGCAGCCCGTGTAAATGATTTCATCCACGCGAGTCCGCGTCTGGTTCCCGGAGACCCCGATCCGGGCAACCCGGCCGGCGGGAGCCGCCCCCCTCCCTCCCCGAGCAGCCCACGGCCGGGCCCCTCCCTCCGCGAGGACGGATGACACGCCGAGCCCTGCGGAAAGCAGCTCAACTGACCCGTCCCCCGACTCTTCAGGGAACGACCCCCGACCCCCCCAATCCCTCTGGCCCCGGAACGGCCCCGATGGGCAGCCGGGCCTGGGGGCCTGCGCAGGTGGGTCTGAGATGGAAAGAAGCGTTAGGGTAGATTTTCCATTCGTATTTAAAAATCGAGCTCCTCGAGGGCAGGGATTGCGTCCAATAACGGTCATATGCTCCCAAGCGCTTAGTACAGCGCTGTGCGCACAGATCATAAACCCCTCGAGGGCAGGGACCGTGCTTACTCTTGTACTCTCCCGAGCATTTAGTACAAGGCTCTGCCCAGAGTGAGTACTCAATAAATACCATAGATTGATCGATTATCGATGGCTGGGTTTGGGCACCGGTCCAAAGGACCCTGACATAAACCACCCAGTCGTATTTATTGAGCACCAATCCGGCGCAGAGGACCGTACTGAGCGTCTGGGGAGAGGACAGTAGAAGACGGACCCCTCGGGGGCCGGGGTCTCCTTCGTCTCTCCGTGCCAAGCCTCGACGTACCTGTCCGAGAAACGGGGCTGACCTAACTCCCTCATTCCCCCCGGGTGTCTGATGCCAGGAAAGGATCCTCCGGTCCGGGCGGGAGGAAAGGCAGATCGGTTCCGCGAGAATTCGCATCCCGCCGCCGGCTAGAGAGCAGGATAGAGCGGGCCTAGGATCCCGGAGGGGCCGACCCTTGCCGGCCGCCCCGGGCCCGGCCCCGGATTCCCACCCGCTGTCCCGAGGGCTCTGTGATGCTGCGGTCACCCTGCGAGGCCACGCAGCTATTTGGAAAATAAAGCTCTTTTCTGCCCGAGAGCCCGTGAGAGCCGTCTCTCTTCCACTGAGGTCAGTCGCGCGACGTCATTCATTCATTCAGTAGTATTTATTGAGCGCTGACGACGTGCAGAGCACTGGACTAAGCGCTCGGAACGGACAATTCGGCCGTGGGTCGGCGGGGGTGGACGTTAATCTCCCGGGGGAGCCCGGGGGACTCCGCGAAATCGCTGACGGGATCGCTGGCTCATTTTTGCCTCCGCCACAGGCTGTCGGATTGGTACAGCGTGGTTCCGGAGGTGGTTAGACGCTTACTCTGTGCTACGCGCTGGGGTCAACAGAAGAGAATCAGATCTTACTTTCCAAGAGGCCTTCCTCGACTAAGCTCTCATTTCCTCTTCCCCCACTCCCTTCTGCATCACCCTTCCACACCCCTCCCTCCGTTAGAGAAGCGGCGTGGCTCGGCGGAAAGAGCCCGGGCTGGGGAGTCCGAGGTCACGGGTTCGAATCCCGGCTCCGCCACTTGTCAGCTGTGTGACTGTGGGCGAGTCTGGGCCTCAGTTCCCTCCTCTGGAAAATGGGGATGAAGACCGGGGCCTCACGGGCGACGACCTGATGACCCCGTATCTCCCCCCGTGCCTAGGACAGTGTTCTGCACAGAGTGAGCGCTTAACCCCCCAAAAACCCAACATTCCAAGCGCTTAGTACAGTGCCCCGCACAGAGTGAGCGCTCAATAAATACTACTGGGTGAATATTCTTCTCCTCCGGGCCTCAGGGGCCTCCAGCTGTCAAATGGGGATGGAGACCGGGAGCCTCAGGGGGTGATTGACCCTTATGGCTCGGATCCACCCCAGCGCTTAGTACGGTGCGTGGCCCCCAGGAGGCGTTTAATAAATACGGTTATTATTATTAATAATCGCATTTGGGGCCCCCCACCCCGGCTTGGCCTTCCCTCCTGTCCATCAGCGCCAGGTGGCCGGGCGGTGGCCCCTGGGCGCAAAGGAGGCCGGGAAATGTAGTCCGGCCTGGCGGCGGCCCAACGGGGCCCAGGCCCCGGAGAACTACAACTCCCAGCCTGCCCCGCGCCCGCCCGCCCGCCCGCCCGCCCTTTCCCACCCCGGGAGCTGCTGGCTGGGCCGAGGACATGGCGGCTACTTGGGGCAACGGAGAACGTTGGACTGAAGGTACCCGCTGGGGGTGGCAGGGGGTGGGGGGACCTGCAAGGGGGAAGAGGCTCCCCCCCACCCCCGACCCCGCGGGCAAGGGGTGGGAGGGCAGGGCCCAGAGAGGGGACCGCTGGAGGAGGGGGAGCAGGAGAGGAATTTGGGAAAGGGATGGAGGTCCGGGATGGGGTCGAGACCCGGGCTGGGGGGCAGCTCAGAAAAGGAATACGGGAAGGGGATGGGGTAATCTGGAGACCCGCGGAGCATCGGATGGGGAGATCCGGGGGGGGGGGCGGTCCACAAAGGGGATGCATGGGAGGGCAGGGATAATGGGGTGGGGGGGGGTGGTTAGATCTCAACTGGGGAGATCCGGGGGTCTGGAAAAGGAATGCATGGGGGGCAGGGATGGGGTACTGTGGAGAGGGTCGGGGGGGGGGGGGGGCTCGGGTCGGGGGAACCTCAAATGGGGAGACCTTTAGGGACTGGAAAAGGAATACATGAAAGGTAGGGATGGGGTACTGTGGAGAGGCTCGGAGGGTTCCAGACCTGGGGAGCCTCAAATGGGGAGATCCGTGGGGCCCAGAAAAGGAATGCGTGAGGGGGCGGGGATGGGGTAGTATGGAGAGGGTCGGGGGGGGGGCTCAGATCTGGGGAGCCTCAAATGGGGAGACCTTTGGGGACTAGAAAAGGAATACATGAAAGGGCAGGGATGGGGTACTGTGGAGGGTCAGAGGGTTCCAGACCTGGGGAGCCTCAAATGGGGAGATCCCTGGGCCCCGGAGAAGGAATGCGTGAGGGAGCAGGGTAGGGGCAATGCGGAGAGGATCGGAGGGGTTCAGACCCGGGGCGCCTCACCTGGGGAGATCCGGGGGGCCCAGAAAAGGAATACATGAGGGAGTGGGGATGGGGGTCCAGGACGAGGTGGTACGGAGAGGGTCGGAGGGGTCCAGGGAAGCCTCAGATGGGGGGACCCGGGGGACCCAGGGAGGTCAGAAAAGGAAGACGTGAGCAGACGGTGGTGGGGGTCCGGGATGGGATGTTAGGGAGAGTGTCAGAGGTGGTCAGAGATGAGAGATGTGGGAGGGCTGGGGCGGGAGGGGCGCCGAAGGGGGACAACTGGGAGGATATGGGAGAGCATCCCGAGGGGAGACCAGAGAGGGGAGCCCTAGGATGGTGCCTGGCAGGGGGAAGCTCCAGAGGGAGAAGAGCGGTACTCAACTGGGGAGACCAGGAGAGGATCCACTAGAGTCAGACTTGGGGGGAATTCGGGAGAAGAGGGGAGACGGCAGGCCAGGTTTGCAGGGACAGACTTGGGGAGGGGGGTGCCGCTCAATTCGGGGAGAGTCCAGAGAGTGGTGGAGGAGCCAGCGGGGATGAGGTTTGATTGGGAGCAACCCCTACCCCCCAGTCCACACAAAGCTCCTGGATCTTGCAGCCACAGAAGTACTGACTGACTCGGGCCAGACGGACGTGATGAGGGAAGGTAATCCCAGGCTGTGACGCCAATCGGCCGGGGTCCGTACGAGAGAATCAGTTGGGAAAAAGTCCCCCGCTCGATAAATACGCTCGATGGATAGATCGAATGAATCCCACCTGGGGCTCACAGTCTCAGAGGGCAGGAATCTCCTCCCCGTAATGGAGGAGGAAACAAGCCCAGAGAGGTTGAGCGGTCTGCCCACGGTCACCCGGCAGAGCTGGGATTAGAACCCGGATCACCTGACTCCCAGCCCCCGTGCTCTTTCCACTAGGCCGTGCTGCCATCTCTGAAGAATATTTATTGAACGCCTCTAGTAACGCCCAGCTTTGCCTATTGCTGGCCACAGAGACCAGCCCCTCTGAGGAAACCCTGCCAAAAGAAATTGGGTCATCTCTGAATATGTAGGTAAACATCCCCCTTCTTGTCTCCTCCGATGGGAGTGGGAGCCCTTGTTTTGTCCTTCCCGAGCGCTTAATACAGTCCAGTGGGCGCTCGATAACCGTCATCACTGCCGTAACCGCCTTCGACAGTCGAAGATCTGTAACGTGGGCTGCGTTTCCGGAATTTTGGAAGCCCCGGTTTTCTCTGTATTGTTTTCCATCTTTTGCCGTGTGCCATCAGAAATCCTTCTCTCCCTTGAACCCGCTCCCATTCAACTTAGAGTAAGTCCCCGGCCTGATTTAGAG
The DNA here is from genome assembly GCF_004115215.2 of Ornithorhynchus anatinus. Lineage (NCBI taxonomy): Eukaryota > Metazoa > Chordata > Mammalia > Monotremata > Ornithorhynchidae > Ornithorhynchus > Ornithorhynchus anatinus. Next base: position 2,939,608 of record NC_041750.1, read on the forward strand.
GAAGGGTCCCCGTGGGCTTTTGGCACAGCCCTCTGCCTTCAGACGAGTGAATCTCGAAGTCTTGCCCCGACCCGGCGGCCCCGGTAGCCGCCTCTGTCTTCGCCGCCCAGACTGTCCGGCCGTTTTGGGGGACTCCCCGTGGGCCCGTCCGCCTCGCCGAACCCCCCAGGTCGTGGTTCTGTCAGAGACCTTCGCCCCGATTCCCGGGCCGGTCTCCGTCCGCCGGACCGAGGGCCGACAGCCGGGCTGAACGGGGACGACTACTTTACAGGTATTGGAGGTTTTCAGTGAGGATGTGGGCTGGTTGCTCTCTGGGACCCTTTAAATCCTTGGATAGCTGTTGGGCCGCCCCCAGTTTAGCCTCCTTTCCTCTGCCTGAACGATTCCGGTTCCTCCCGCCTTTCTCGGACGGCCTCTTTCTCTTCCCTCGTTCATCACCCTGATGAGCGGCCAAGGCTGATAATAAGAACGGGGAGGTCGCGGACCCGGAAGCCCGGGGTCTCACCGAGCGGTGTCCCCCCCACAGCGTACCTGGAGGCGCTTCGGAGGAATCGGTATCCGGCGGGCGACCCCGGGGAGCGGGCCGACTGCTGTGCCTGCTGGGAGTGCATGAGGGCCAAGAAGGAAAGGACCCCGGAGGGCGAGCGGAGGAGTCAAGCTCGGTCCGGGGAGGGGAGCGGGACCTACACGGAGGAGCAGCTTCGGGGGGTGCAGAGGTAAATGGGGAGCCCGGTGGAGGCGGGGCGCGTTGTGGACCGGGGCGGAGGGGACACGGGGAGACTGGAGGAGGAGAATGGAATCCTGCCCTGTCCTGGTTGCCCCGCGGGAGACTGTCTCTCTTCACCCCTTCCCTGAACATGCAAACTCTGGGCAGTTTTCCCTGCTCTGTTTCTTTCCTTTTAAGCTTTTTATAGCTAGGTTACTGCCATGTACAGCTGTCCAAAAAATGATGAGCTGGAGGCGAACTTGAACCCTCTCCCTCCCCACCCCAGCTACACGCCCCTCCCTCAACTTCAGAGATGCCTCTCAGAGATTAAACGCCTCCCCTCGCCTACCCCGAGACGCCTCTCGGGGACTCAACCCCACCCCCCCACCACACGCACATCTCCCCACACTCCGGAGACACCCCTCAGGACCTTTTGCTCTAAGTCCGAGCCCAGAAAAGGGGGATCTGACGCCTTTGAGACTCAAGGGACCAGCAGGTGTTCCCGCTTCGGAGTTCCCGGTCCGGAACCAGAAGCGCGATCCGGTGCCGGGGTCAAACCCAAGTGGGTGATGAAGGCGGACGGTCCCAGAATTCGACAGATGGCTTCTCGGAAGGACCCCGGGTCTGGAGGGGATCCGGCTTTTTGCCGAACGCTTCCAGGTGGTCAGCAACCTCCGGGAAGGATGGGCAGGCAGGGCTCCCATCTGATGGGAACAGGAATGAGCCCCTTGCCCGACGGGGGGGTGCAGGGGGTCGTGGGGGGGACCCGGGGTTCCAACTGGCCTCTTGGGCGGCCAATAACTTCCAGCCCCGGGCCTCCCCTCTAGACTGTAAGCTCGCTGTGGGCAGGGATCGTGTCCGTTATATCCTTGTACTCCACTCTTCCATGCGCTTAATACAGTGCTGTGCACACAGTAAGCGCTCCATAAATACGACAGACCGACTCCCCCTGACGAATGGGAAGCAAGAGAGCAAAAGTCACGCAGAACCCACAGCATTCCTCTCAGTCCTTTTGAGCATCATCAACCGATCCCCAGTGAGGTTTTCTTCAAGTTTACTCAGAAAACCATCTGCAAGTGGCCTTTTTTTTGTTTAAAAAAAAAAAAAAAAAAAAGGTGTTACACACAGACTGTGTACTAAGCCGCGTACTAAATGCTGGGGGAGATACCTAAGTTAATCAGGTCGGACACCGTCCCTGTCCCACGTGGGGTTCCCAGTTTAAGCGGGAGAGTGATATCGAATCTCCATTTTACAGCTAAGGAAAGTGAGGCACAGAGAGTGAAGCGACTTGCCCAAGGTCAACCAGCAGGCAAGGGTGGAGCCGGGAGGAGAGCCGAGGTCCTCTGACTCCCAGGCCTGGGCTCCTTCCGCTAGGCCAAGCCGCTTCCCTGTGGCTTAAAGGGAGGTTTATCCCCAGTCCCATCTCCTGAGCCCCGAGAGAGTTCAGACGAAAATGGAGCCGCACATTAAATCTTCCCCAAGCCAGCCCGCGATCGGCGTGGACAGAGCGAAGGGAAGCGGCACGTTGCAGTGGGATAGAGCACGGCCCTGGGAGTCAGAAGGTTGTGGGTTCTAATCCCAGCTCGGCCACCTGTCCGCCGGGTGACCTCGAGCGAGTCACTTCACTGGGCCTCAGTTGTCTCGTCTGGAAAATGAGACCGTGAGCCCCACATGGGACAGGGCCTGTGCCCAGATCAATTTGCTCCTATCTACCTCAGAGTGTAGTCCAGTGCCTGGCACCCAGCAAGCCCTAAACAAATACCACAGTTATTATTACTGAGAAGCAGCGTGGCTCGGTGGAAAGAGCCCGGGCTTGGGAGTCACAGGTCATGGGTTTGAATCCCGGCTCTGCCACTTGCCAGCTGTGTGACTCTGGGCAAGTGCCTCAGTGACCTCCTCTGTAAAATGGGGATGAAGACCGGGAGCCTCACATGGGACCGTCTGATGACCCTGCATCTACCCCGGCGCTTAGAACAGTGCTCTGCCCATAGTAAGCGCTTAACAAATACCAATGTTATTATTATTAGTGACGCGGCACCCGGCCGCGGGGAGGTTTGAGAGCCCGCGGCTGGGATCCCGCGCGCCCGCAGTTTGCACGGTGGCTTGAGGGCCCCTCCTCATCTTTTCAGGATAGAACAGTGCAGGAACTGCTATGAGATCCTGGGCATCGACAGAGACGCCAGTGCCGAGGACCTGAAGAAAGCCTACCGGCGGCTAGCCCTGAAATTTCACCCCGACAAGAACCAGGCTCCCGGAGCCACGGAAGCCTTCAAAGGTTCGACCCCCTTTCCTCTGCTTTCCTTTTCTGGCATTTAAGCGTCTACCTGTTGAGCGCTTAGTGAGTCTCCTTCATCTCCCGTTCCCTCCCCCTCCCGACTAGACTCTGAGCTCCTCGAGAGCGGGGATCCCGTCGTTAATTATCTTACGCTCTCCCAAGCACACAGTAGATTGTAAACTCCTTGAGGGCAAAGATGAATTCTGTCCTAAGCGTTCAGTCCAGTACCGTGCACACGGTAGCCTGGAAGCTCCTCGAGGGCAGGGATCCTGTGTTGGACTCTCCCAAGCGCACCTGCGGCAAACCGGGGACGCTCAGAAAGCGCGCTGAGGGATTGGGTTTCCACGGCCGGTCGCCGCCCGGAGGGGGTAGGAAACTGTCCCGTCGGAACGGGTCCGTTGGGGTCCCGTCCTTCTCCAGCGGCCCGGTCGACCGGGCGGGGTGACGGGCTTTTCGTTGCCGTAGCCATAGGCCACGCCTTCGCCGTGCTGAGCAATCCTGACAGGAGACTCCGCTACGATGGGTTCGGGAGCGAGCGAGAGCCCGTGGTCATCCCCCAGAGGAGACCCTCGCGCTGCTACGAGGAGTTCGAGACGGACATCACGCCCGAAGAGCTCTTCAACGTGTTCTTTGAAGGGAGCTTTCCCTCAGGTCAGCGCTCCTGGCCGGACCCTCACCTATCCTCGCCCCGGCGTCGGAATCTGGGCCACCGACTGGGGAGAAATTAGCCCGTGGGGTTCGGCTGTGGCTTGACCGCGCCGCCCCCGCCAGTCCAGAACCTTGGTTTCCTAATAACTGTAGGATCCGTGAGGTGCTGATTATACGCCAAGCACTCAAGCGCTTAGTACAGTGCTCTGCACACAGTAAGCGCTCGATAAATACTATTGAACGAACTAAGCGTTGGGGTAGACACAGGTAATCAAGTCAGACACGGTCCCTATCGCACACGGGCTACTCAGTAGGAAGGGAGAATGGGTGTTGAATCCCCGTTTTACAGAGGAGGGAACTGAGGCACAGAGGAGTGAAGCGGCCTAGTGGAGAGAGCACGGGCCTGGGAGTCACACGGCCCTGGGTGCTAATCCCGGCTCTGTCACACCGCTGGGTGACCTCGGCCAAGTGGCTTCACTTCTCTGTGCCTCAGTTCCCTCACCTGTCAACTGGGGATTAAGACCGTGAGCCCTACGTGGGACAGGAACTGGGTCCAACCCGTTTATCTCTCATCTACCCCAGCGTATAGTACAGCGCCGGGCTTACGGTAAGCTCTAACAAATACCACTTGTCGAAGGTCACACCCCAAGAGTAGAACCCAGATCTTCTGCCTCCCAGACCCGCACTCTTTCCACTAGCCCACGTTGCTTGCTGCTTCTTTAATATCGTCCCCCACCAGACCCGTCCCCTCTGGGGACCCTCAGGGCGGGCCGGGGTTGGGCGGACCCGTCCAACGAGCTCAACCAACTGCTTTTCTCCCCGCCGTCGTCCCCAGGAAATATCCACATGTTTTCCAACGGCACCAGCGACGCCCACCATTACCGTCAGAGGCATCGCAACGAGAGGGTGCCGACCCAGGAGGAAGAGGAGGAAGAGAAGCCTCAGGTGACTGGGGGTGGGGGTGATGCCGGAAAAGCCCACCGCCGACGGGCCGAACGGACGCCCGCCGTCCGGGTCGACAGCGCCTGCCGGCCTTCCCACGGCCCTGTTTCTGGAATCGTGGGCTCGGGTCCGGGTGCCCGCTCACCCCGTGGCTCGAGATGCGTTCGAGATGACTCGCGGAGTTCCAGCCCACGTTCTAGATCTGCATCTATCCCGTATTTCCGGATACGGTCTAGACCCATGGGCTCACAGGCTAAGGCCGATCTCGCCCCGAGGTTCTAGATGTGATCTAGACCCATGGGTTACAGCCCGGGCTCTAGCTATGCTCTGGGCCCCGGGCAGCCCAGGTTCTAGACATCCTCTCGCTCCGTGGTGATTCTGGAGAAAGCACCGGCTTTCTAATCCCAGCTCCGCCACGTGCCTGCTGTGTGACCTCGGGCAAGTCACTTAACGTCTCTGCGCCTCAGTTCCCTCATCCGCCAAATGGTCATTCAGTTCCGGTTCTCCTTCCTACCGAAACTCTGAGACCCACCATCGTGTGTCTGTCCCAGCGCTTCGTGTAACGCCGGACACGTAGTAAGCACCAAACAACACAATCATTGGGATATTTTCTCCATCTTACTCATTTCTCGCCCCTCCGAATACTTAGTAGTCAACGTCAGAGAAGCAGCGCGGCGTAGCGGAAAGAGCCCGGGCTTGGGAGTCAGAGGATGTGGGTTCCAGTCCCGGCTCCGCCGCTCGTCCACTGGGTCACCTTGAGCAGGCCACTTAACCGCTCTGTGCCTCAGTTCCCTCATCCGTCAAATGGGGATGAAGACTGTGAGCCCCGCGTGGGACAACCTGATGACCTCTCATCTACCCCGGCGCTTAGAACACTGCCCGGCACACAATAAGCGCCTAACGAACACCATTAGCATTAACGACCCCAAATCTCTCCCTCGGAAGGGGCTTTCCCAAGGGTCCCGGGCCCACCCGCTGTCTTTCTCTCGCAGAACCCCTACTCCGTGTTCATCCAGTTGCTGCCGGTTCTCGTGATCGTGGCGATATCCGTGGTGACCCAGCTGGCGGCCACCACCCCGCCGTACAGCCTCTTTTACAAGGCGTAAGTCCAAATTCCCGTCGCTCGGGGAGGGGGAGGCGGGAGGGTGGAATCACCGGCCCCTTGTTTCAGGGCTCACGGCGGGCCGGGGGGAGGTAACCTTAAGGAGAGGTAGGCAGGCTCGGAGATCTGGCGGGAACCCAGCTGTCTTCCGAGGCTGAGGAGGAGGAGGAAAGGATCCGCGATCGGGGTCTTCCTTCGGGAAGCTCATCCTGGTCTCCGGGACCGTCCTCTGGAGAATCTGGGGAAAAGCAGGAATTGCCCACCGTCACGTGCTCCGGTGCCGGTTGACTGGAAGCTGCTTGAGGGCAGGAGCCCTCCTTACTAAACCTATTCCGCCTTCCCCCTCTCGACTCTGCGCTCGTGATGGGCAGGGAACGGGTCCGCTAAATCTGTTCGTATTGTACTCTCCCCGGGTAGATTACCTGGTATCTACCCCCGTGCTCAGAACGGTGCTTGGCACATAGTAAGCACTTAAATGCCATCGTTGTTATTATTTCTTCGCTCCTCCGGGCCTCGGTTCCCTCACCTGTAAAACGGGGATTAAGACTGTGAGCCCCAGGTGGTAGAGGGACTGTGTCCAAACTGATCAGCTTGTACCTACCCCGATTTTGAGAAGAGTGCTTGGCATGTGTAAGTGCTTGGCAAGTTCCATAATGATCATTATTATTAATTATTATTATCAGGTCTCTGGGGCACACGGTTTCCAGGGAGACACAGACCCTGCAGGTGCCTTATTTTGTGAATAAGCACTTTGAAAAGGCCTACGAGGGAGCATCTCTCCACGACCTGGAGAAGACGGTCGAAAAGGATTACATCGATCACGTCCAGACCAGCTGCTGGAAGGAGAAGCAGCAAAGTAAGAATCCCACCGGCCCCGTGGTCCCTGCCCCATCACTCGTTCATTCAGTCGTATTTATCGAGCGCCTCCTCTGTGCAGAGCACTGTGCCGAGCACTTGGTAGAGTACAAGAGTACAGTAAACAGACACGCTCCCCGCCCACGACGAGCTCACGGTCTCCAGCTTTTAACGATCACTGCTTAAAAATCATCTCTCCGCTGCAGGTCACCCCCCCTCCCGGGCGGTGATCAGTCCGTGGTTTCGCAGCATGGCCCGGTCGATAGAACCCGGGCCTGGCAGTCAGAAGGTCCTAATCCTGTCTCCTCCACCTGTCTGCTGTGTGACTTTGGGCAAGTCACTTTACTTCTCTGTGCCCCGGTTACCTCATCTGAAAATTGGGGATTGAGACTGGGAGCCCCACATGGGGCAGGGACTGTGTCCCATCCAGTTTGCTTGTATCCACCCCAGGCACATAGTAAGCGCTTAACCCATACCAGAATTATTATTGATTACTCTCCCCCTACATTTAAAGTGTTACCGAAGGCACATCTCATCCCTAAGCCCTCTTCCGCCTCTCCCTTCTGCGTCGCCCTGACTCGCTCCCTTCCTTCGCCAGCCCCCCCGGCCGCACGGCACTTACGTCCACATCTGTCATTTATTTACGTATATTAACGTCTTTCTCCCCGTCTCGACTCTAAGCTCGTTGCGGGCGGGGAACGTGTCGGTTACGTTGTTCTGTCGTAGTCTCCCGAGTGCTTAGTAGAGTGTTCTGCCCGCAGTAAGCACTCGATAAATACGACTGAGAGCTTACTGTGGGCCGAGCGCTGTTCTTTGTGCCTGGGGGAGTCCAATACAACAGAGTCGGTAGTCAGTGGTCCATCCAGTCAATTCACCAATGGGAGATATTGGTTGGGCTCCTCTGATTGAGGCAATAGTTAAAGGCTTCAGAAACCGTCAGTCTCCGGGGACCGGAGGGAGGACTGATCATCTGTGCCGGCACGGCAGAAAAGCGGGTATGTATGTATAATAATCATCAATAAAAAGAAGAATCGTGGCATTTGTTAAGGATTTACGACGTGCCCGGCACCGTATTAAACGCTGGCATGGATTCAAGCTAATCGGGTTGGACACAGTCCCTTTCCCACACGGGGCTCACAGTCTCAATCCCCGTTTTACGGAAGAGGGAAAACTGTGGCCCGGAGAAGGGGAGCGACTCGTTAAGGTCACCCTGCAGACAAGTGGCGGAGTGGGGATTAGAACCCAGGTCCCCTGACCCTTTGAAATCTGCTCCCCCGTTCTGGGAGCAAATAATAACAGTGACATCCATTACCGCGAGCTCAGCGTTGAGGAAGGTACAAAAGATTCAAATTGGACACATCCCCGTTCCACACAAGGTCCCGTGCGTAGTCCGTGAGGGGATGCCAGGAGCTCCCCATTGTACGGTTGAGGAAACCGAGGCCCGGAGAGGGCGAGTGACTGGTCCGAGTTCACCCGTCAAGCCAGGGCAGAGCTGGGACTAGAAGCCCAGGCCACACTGCCCACGATGAGATTATTAAATTGAGCCGCCTACAGATGGTCAGCACAGACCTCGCTCGGAGCAAAGTTCACTCCAGGTAAAAAATTAGCGGCTCTTCCTTCTTGTGCTCATTGTTGTTTAACCTTGGGATGGTCTGTCCCCCATTTCCTTAAACTGTTTAGCCCTGGCTTGACCCTCCTCCCTCCCTGGGGAGTAAAATCGCTCCCCCGGCCCGATATGGCTGCCGCCGGGTTCCAGCACACCCTCCGAGTCCCTCAAACCGTCCTCTCCCGCTCAACTCCCAAAACCCGAGTCCCTTCGATCCAGCCCGTCACCTCAGCACCGCCGGATTTATTGATCCGGACGCCTCTCCGGCGGCACGGCTCACCGCGGCGCCATCGACCGCATGCCCTGCTCTTCGTTCCCATCGCTCGCTGAGGGGGGGGGGGGCCTTCCTCTGCCTGTCTTCCCGCTCGAGTGGAAGCCCCTTGGGGGCGGGGGAAGGGACTCCCCTGGGATTAGAACCCACGACCTCCGACTCCCGAGCCCGTGCTCTCTCCGCTAAGCCACGCTCCTTCTCCGTGATCCCTGCCCTCAAGGAACTTACAGTCTGCTGCGGGCAGAGCACTGGACTGAGCACTTGGGAGAGGACGAACGCGTTAGGAGACAAATCCCTGTCATTAAGGACTTTGCAACCTACCGGGGATTGTGGACGGGAAGTAATAGTTTACGGCTAGGGGGAAGAAACCAAGGATCGATCAGTCAATCAGCACTACTTAGTGAACACTTACGAGGTGCAGAGCACTGTTCTGTACGCTTGGAAATTCGATCTCTGGCCGAAGGAGCTTTCGGTCTACAGGGATTATTCTTAAGTGTTTATTCTTTGCCAAGCACCACACTGAGGGGATAGACCCAACTTTTTTTTTCATTGGAATTTGTTAAGCGCGGAATTTGTTAAGCGCTTACTATGTGCCAGGCGCTCTTCTGTGCGCCGAAGCAGATACAAGCTAATCAGGTCGGACAGAGTCCGTGTCCCACAAAGGGCTCACGGTCTTAATCCTCATTTCACAGAGGCGGTAACGGGCACGGAGAAGTTTTTTATTGTTATGGTATCTGTTAATAATAATGTTGGTATTTGTTAAGCGCTTACTATGTGCCGAGCACTGTTCTAAGCGCTGGGGTAGACAAAGGGGAATCAGGTTGTCCCACGTGGGGCTCACAGTTTTAATCCCCATTTTACAGATGAGGGAACTGAGGCACAGAGAAGTTAAGTGACTTGCCCACAGTCACACAGCCCACAAGTGGCAGAGCTGGGATTCGAACTCATGAGTCCTGACTCCAAAGCCCATGCTCTTTCCACTGAGCCACGCTGCTTCTCTGTTAAGCAGCGGGGCTCAGTGGAAAGAACCCGGGCTTGGGAGTCAGAGGTCACGGGTTTGAATCCCGGCTCTGCCACTTGTCAGCTGGGTGACTGTGGGCAAGACGCTTCTCTGTGCCTCAGTTCCCTCATCTGGAAAATGGGGATTAACTGTGAGCCTCACGTGGGACAACCTGATTACCCTGGATCTACTCCAGCGCTTCGAACGGTGCTCCGCACATAGTGTCAGCGCTTAACAAATACCAACATTATTATTATTAAGCACATACTCTCAGCCGGGAATTGTTCTAAGCAGTGGGGTAGATTCCCCGTCCCGCCTAGGGTTCACAATCTTAATCCCCATTTTACAGAGGAAGTGAAGAGACTCGCCCGGGATCACCCAGCGGACAAGTGGCGGGACCGGGATTAGAACCCAGGTCCTTCCCGGTCCCAGGCCCGCGCTCTCACCACGAGGCCACGCTGCTTCTCGGCAAGCGTGATCAGATCGGACCCCGTCTCCCCCAGGGCTCCCGGTCTGAGGAGGCGGGGGCACGGGGCCCGCGCATCCCGTTTTACAGACGAGGACGCTGAGGCCCGGATGTCCGTTTCGCCTTCCAGAGTCCGACCTGAGCAACCTGGCCAAACTGTACCGGGACGAGCGGCTGAAGCAGAAGGCCGAGTCGTTGAAACTCGAAAACTGCGAGAAGCTGGCCCGTCTCCTCGGCGTCCCCAGGCAAGGCTGACCGTCCCCTCCCCTCACCTCCCCTCCCTCCCGCCTCCAAGGACTCGTGCACGCGCAGCTGTGACTGGGGGACCGGGGCGGGGCCCGGGCCCCGCTGGCCGAGGACTCGGGGCCGGTGCCACCCCGCCTCCAAACCCACCCTCCTCTCCCCATTTCCGCTCCACCTCTGCTCCGTTCCTCCCCGGGGCGTCGGCGATCTCATTCTTCCAGAATCCACGGGTCTCGGACCGCGAGCCCCAGGGAGATCTGGCCCGAGCGGGCCGCTCCCCCTCCCCGACCACCTGGAGATTTCAAATTGGGACCCTCTGAAGGGGGCAGAGGGAATCAAGGTCACAGAGGCTGCGAAGCCCCCGTTTTAGCCGAGAATTTCAAACCCCAACGCACGCTCTTCAGACCCTTCTCGAGGCAGTTTCAGCCCGAGCCCGGATGGAGCCGGCCCAGCCTCCTCCTCCTCCTCCTCCCCTGGGAGCGGGCGGTGAGCGTGGCCCAGCGCCGGGAAGCACGAGGCCTGGATAATCCACCCATTGGGCCGCCGGCCCCCGGATGATCGGGAGTCGATTCGCCCCGGGGTGGGGTGCAGCTTTCTCCCCCTCGCGACGGAGCGCCGTCCCGGGCGTATCGTTCGACCTCGGCTCCTCCTTCCCCCGGACCACGGCCTCCTGGGTCCGTGCCCGCCGGGGACCCCGCCCCCCAGATTCGGAACGTCTCCTCTGCCCTGTTATTTTGCACTCGCAACCTCCTCAGAAGCGGAGAAGAGGCCAGAAAGGCAAAGTCCAAAAGCCCTACGTAGGGCCTCCCTACCCCAGGACCGACGGGCCGGGGGCCCAGCTCCCCGGGGGAGTTCAGCAAACCCAACTGGGCGGGGCCGGGAGGAGCCGGCCCCCCGCCCGGCTGACCTCTCGGCCCTCGGGAAGCGGTCGGTGGCTCGGCCAGGCAGGACGGGAGATCGCCGGGGGCTGGGGGAGAAGGGGGAATGGGCACGGCGGCCCCCCTCCGAGGGGGCACCGCGTTGGACCTCCGGCCCGCGGAGACACCTCCGAGAAACGGGGACGCGCCTCGCGTTCCGGGCCCGGCCGGGGTGAACCGAGGGCCAGGTCCCCCCGTCCCAAGCCCCCTCCCCGGCCACTGCCGCTCTCTTCAGGTGCGAAAGAGTGGTCCGGCCCCGTGTCTGTCCGCTTCCGGTTACTCGTGAAGGATCGGGGCGCCAAGGCGGTTCCGCCCGGTTAAGTATCGTTCGGCTGCTTCCCTTCGACGACCTCGACCACGCGTCCCCTCTGTCGCCCAATAGAGCAAAACGTTCTCCTCGCCCTTGTTTCTTCTTCACCCCAGGGTGGTGGCGTTCCGGGAGACCGGCCGATGACCAACGGCCAAAAGCACGTAGGACCCAGCAGAAGGGCGGAAAGTACAGCTCCTCGGGGCGGGGGTTGTAGTAAAGGAGTCCGTCCGAATGGGATGGCCCGCCCTCAGAAGCAGCGCGGCCTAGTAGAAGGACCCCGGGAGTCAGGAGACGTGGGTTCTAATCCCAGCGCCGCCACTTGTCTGCAGCGTGACCTCGGGCAAGTCACCTCACTCTTCCACGCCTCTGTCTCCTCATCTCTAAAACGGGCGTTCAATTCCCGTTTTCCCCTTATGGGACGGGGACTGTGCCCGACCTGTAACGCCCGTGGCCACGTAGCAGACGAGTACGGTGCGGCCTCGGGCGCGTCACTTCTCTGGGCCTCGGTCACCTCATCTGTAAAACGGGGAGTAAGACTGTGAGGCCTATGGGGGACGGGGACCGTGTCCGACCCGATTTGCTTGTATCCACCCCGGCGCTCAGGACAGTGCCTGGTACGTAGTAAGCACTTAAGTACCGTAATGATAATATTATTATTAAGGGCAGAGGCAGATCTCCCGACACCACACTCTTTCCACCAGGCCACACTGCCTCCGGGGCTCGATTTCATTCTCCAGTATCACGTCTACGCCCCGGTCCTTCAGCCGCCTCACCCCTCTGGTCATTAGACCCGGTGGTCCAGCCGGCGGGGCGGAGCGGACCTCCCCAGATAATGGAGGAAGGCTCTTTTTCGCTTCAAGTAACCGTCCTGAATCTTGGGTGACCTGCCACACGGAAAGCGAGCCGCCCCAAAAAGCCTAGCACAATCGCCGACTCCCAACCAAGAGCGTGCTGGTGGTTCTTTGTGACATCAGGCCGTTCAGGGAGGGTCACGTATTGGGACGCCGGAAACCCAACTGGGCAATACACGACACTACTCCTCTAGTAGTCTGACAAAACCAGGAGTCAAGGAACACGTTTCTCCCCCATTTCGTTGCCGTTCATTCCCGTCCGTACACAACCTACCAGAGCCCAGGCTCCGCTCGTTTTAGCTCAGGTAAGTCGATCAGCCGTATATAGTGAGCGTTTTCTGTATGCAGAACGCCGTATCAAGCGCGTGAGAGAGTACATTATCGCAGAGTTGGTCGACACACTCCCTCAAACAAGTTTATAAATCTAAAGGGGGAGACGGGCAGTAATATAAATAAAATAGGGATACTTACGTATGTACTGCGGGGCTGAAGGAGGAGTGAATAAAGGGGAAAATCCAAAGGCGAGGGAATGGTTGAAGACCAAGGTTTAGCGGGCAAGAACAAGGGCCCGGGGGTCAGAAGGCCTGGGTTATTAGTCTGGTTTTCCCCTATTGGTTGCTGTGCGACCCTGGGCAAGTCACTTCTCTTTGCCTCAAATGTAAAAATAGGGAGTTCTCCCTCCCGCTTAAATTGTGAGTCCCCTGTGGGACAGGTGTGTCCAACCTATCTGTACCTACCCCGGTGCTTAGAACGCATGGGAAGTGTCAAACACTGTAACAAACGCCATAAGCAAAAGAATGAAGTGAGGGCCTAGCCAGGAAAGGCCTCTTGGAGACGTACCTTTAATAGGTTTTGAAGGTGGGGAGAGCAATTATCTTCGGATATGATGTCGCAGGGGGTAGGCCAGAGGCAGGATGGGGGTAAGAAATCCACCGCAGGCTGGGTGATTATTGAGGTACACGGGGAGATTTAAAGGATGCCTGACCCCGGTTTGAGTGGACAGGGCAGGGATGTGGCGGGACACGAAGGAAACACAGTCCTTGGGGTAGGGGTTTAGGAGTCAGATGATGTGATTCTAATCCCAGGCCCACGCCTTTGGGAAGCAGCGTGGCTCAGTGGAAAGAGCCCGGGCTTGGGCGTCCGAGGTCATGGGTTCACATCCCACTCCACCACCTGTCAGCTGCGTGACCGCGGGCAAGTCACTTCACTTCTCAGTGACCTCATCCGTAAAATGGGGATGAAGACTGTGAGAGCCTCACGTGGGACAACCTGATGACCCTGTATCTACCCCAGCGCTTAGAACAGTGCTCTGCGCATAGTAAGCACTTAGCAAATACCCACGTTATTATCCCTAATCCTCCTCCATTTGTCAGCTGGGTGACTTTGAGCAAATCACTTCTCTGTGCCTGTGTGTAAAATAAGGATTAAGCCCGTGAGTCCCACCTAGGGCAACCTGACCCCCTTGCCTCTCCCCCAGCGCCTAGAACAGCCCTTGGCACGTACTAAGCGCCTAATATCATCATTGGCACCTTTTTCTGGTAATTCACACAGGTGAGGGCAATCAACCCAGCGATTAAAGATGCATTAGCAAGGACGCCCGCTTTGCAGTCCCAAGCAGAGATGGGGGGGGGGGGGAACCTCACCTCTGTGCCTCAGTTTCCTCCTAGGTGATGGGGAGTAGAGTGCTGTCACCCTTCCCTTACCTTTAGCTGGGAGCTCCACTGGGCACAGTGATTGGATCTGACCTGATTATCTTGTAAGAGGAGAAGTAATATGAGGGGAGGGAAGAGACACCCACCTCCCTCCATTAACCTGGAAAGGATGGGCCGCCTTTTAGGCGCCCTGGGCAAGAGAAGGGCCTTTATACGCATGCGCCCCTCGCGTGCCCACGTGACCCGCCGCCGTCTCCCGAGGAAGCCCCGCCCCCGTTGCTAGGGAACCCCGCCGAGCCGCCCTCCGATTGGCTGCTGGCGCGGCGGGCGGGCCGCGGCCCGAGGGGAAGGCGGAGGGGCAGAAAATGGAGGCGGTGGGGCGGCGGCCCACCCGGGCCCTGGTCTTCGATCAGCTGCGGGACGTCATAGCCGCGCAGGAGCGACTCATCGAGCGGCAGAGGGAGGCGGTGAGGGCGGGAGGGGGCGCCGGAAGTCGGGCCCAAGGCCGAGCGAGGGGGCACCGGAAGTCAGGCCCGGGGCACCGGAAGTGGGGGGCGGGGCTAGGGGCAGGACCGCCCAAGTCATGGACCTTAGTAATAATAATAATATAATGATGGCATTTAATAATGTTGGTGTTTGTTAAGCGCTTACCCTGTGCCGAGCACTGTTCTAAGCGCTGGGGGAGACACGGGGGAATCAGGTTGTCCCACGTAGGGCTCACAGTCTTCATCCCCATTTTACAGATGAGGGAACTGAGGCACAGAAAACGCTGACTGTGTGCCGAGCACTGTTCTAAGCGCTGGGGTAGATCCAGGGTCATCAGATTGTCCCACGTGGGGCTCACATCTTTCAATCCCCATTTTTTCCAGGTGAAATCACCGAGGCCCAAAGAATTATAATAATAGTGGTATCTGTTAAGCACTTACAGTGTGCTGAGCACTGCGCTAAGCGCTGGGGTAGATCCAGGGTCATCACATTGTCCCATGTGGGGCTCCCATTTTTCCCAGATGAGGTCACCGGGGCCCAGACAGTAATAATAATAATAATGTATCTGTTAAGCCCTGTGTGCTGAGCACTGTTCTAAGCGCTGGAGTGGATCCGGGGTCATCACATTGTCCCACGTGGGGCTCACATCTTTTAATCCCCATTTTTTCCCGTTGAAATCACCGAGGCCCAAAGAAGAAGAAGAAGAATGGTATTTGTGAAGCACTTACAGTGTGCTGAGCACTGTTCTAAGCGCTGAGAGGGATCCGGGCTGAAGCAGCGTGGCTCAGTGGAAAGAGCACGGGCTTTGGAGTCAGAGGTCATGGGTTCGAATCCCGGCTCGGTCACTGGTCAGCTGTGTGACTTTGGGCAAGTCACTTAACTTCTCGGTGCCTCAGTTCCCTCATCTGTAAAATGGGGATTAAGACTGTGAGCCCCACTGGGACAACCTGATTCCCCTGTGTCTCCCCCAGCGCTTAGAACAGTGCTCGGCACAGAGTAAGCGCTTAACAAATACCAACATTATTATTATTATTATTATCCGGGGTCATCACATTGTCCCACGTGGGGCTCACATCTCTTAATCCCCGTTTCTTCCAGATGAGGTCACCAAGCCCCTGAGAATAATAATAATAATAGTATATTTGTTAAGCCCTGACTGTGCTGAGCACTCTGGTAGATCCAGGGCCATCACATTGTCCCACGTAGGCTCGCGTTTTTTAATCCCCGTTTTTTCCAGGTGAGGTCACCGAGGCCCAGACAATAATAATAATAATGATGATGGTGTTTGTTAAGCGCTTACTGTGTGCCGAGCACTGTTCTAAGCGCTGGGGTAGATCCAGGGTCATCACATTGTCCCACGTGGGGCTCACAGTTTTTAATCCCCATTTTTTCCAGGTGAGGTCACTGAGGCCCAAAGAATAATAATAATAATAATGGTATTTGTTAAGCACTTACTCTGTGCTGAGCACTGTTCTATGCGCTGGGGTAGATCCAGGGTCATCAGATTGTCCCATGGGGGGGGGGGGGGGTGTCACATTTTTTGAATCCCCATTTTTACAGATGACGTCACTGAGGCCCAGAGAAGTGAAGCGACTTGCCCAAGGTCACACAGCTGACAAGTGGTGGAGTGGGGATTAGAACCCACGACCTCCGACTCCCAAGCCCGGGCTCTTGCCACTAAGCCACGCTGCTTCTCTTGGTGTTTCGTTCGTTCATTCATTAATAATAATGATAATAATGGTGTTTGTTTAGCGCTTATTATGTGCCATTCATTCATTCAATCATATTCATTGAGCGCTTACCGCGTGCAGAGCTTGGAAAGTACAGTTCAGCGACAGATAATAATGATGGTATTCCAGGCGCTTAGTAGGGTGCTCTGTACATAGTAAGCGCTCAATAAATACCGTTGAATGAATTTTGCAGGTGAGGGAACCGAGGCCCAGAGAAGGGAAGTGACTTTTCATTCATTCATTCAATAGTATTTATTGAGCGCTTGCTATGTGCAGAGCACCGTACTAAGCGCTTGGAATGTACGAACCGGCAACGGATAGAGACACCCCCGAGGCCTCACAGCAGACGCGTGGCGGGGCCGGAATCGGAAGGAACGGATAAATGAGTGAATGCAGCCCCGGATGCCCCTCCCACCCCCCCTAACCGTGCGGCCGTGTTGCAGATGGCCATTCGGGAGGTGAAGTCCGTGAGCAAGGACGACTACGATACCGTGGTGAAGAAGCTGGAGGTAACCAGCCCTCCCCATGGCGAACCGCATCCACACGGCGGGTGGCCCGGGGGGGAGAGACCCACAGGAGTGTCCACCCGGGACATCGACAACCACCCCGACTCCCCTCGGTGACCCCGCAGGGACCTTTCCGCACCCCCGACTCTCCTCCCGTGACCCAGCGTGGATCATCCCATGGCTCTCCCCGCTCCATCCCTGATTCTCCCCTGCGATGCGACGCCTCTGGCTCTCCCCACAGTGAACCAGCCCGGACCGTCCCACACCCCGACTCTACTCCAGCGACCAAGCGTAATCAGCCGATCGGTCGTAGTTATTGAGCACTTACTGAGTGCAGAGCGTTGTACTAATCCCTCGGGAGAGTACAGTAGAGACACACTCCCTGTCCACAGTGAGCTTACGCTCCCCCAGTGATCCAGTGCCGACCAACCGATGCCCCCGACTCCCCCAGTGACCCGGCACGGACCACCCCGCACCCCTCTCTCCCAGCCTGGACCACTCATCCCCTCCGGAATCAGCTTCACAGCTCCCTGTGGGAATGAATTCCCTTCTCTCACCCCCTCGCTGTATTCTCCTCCCCGGATTCCCCGGTCCTCGGAGATGGAGGAAGGAGCTGTAATAGTAATAATGGTATCCGTTACTACGTGCAGAGCGCTGTTCTGAGCGCTGGGGTAGATGCAGGGTCATGAGATCGTCCCACGTGGGGCGCACATTTTTTATTCGCCTTTTTTCAGATGAAAAAAGCTGTACCGACCCAGTCTTCTAGACAAGAGACCTAAGGCATCCGGTTCTCTTTGGGTGGATGTGGGAGGGAAAGATCCAGGGGGCCAGGAGCTCCCCCAGAAAAATCGGGCCGGGTGTGGGTACGGTGAGGTCTGGCGGGGGGGGGGGGCGGAGTGAGCCGGGGGAGATGCGAGCAGAACATCCTGCCTTTGGGCAACAGGACCAGTGATAGCGCTGAGCACTGTATTGAGCTCTGGCTCACACGGTAGTCCATTCGGGCGTACTTCTCGAGAGCTTACTGTGTGCAAAGCGCTGGACTAAGGGCTTGGGAGAGTACGGTGGTCACATTCATAGTCGACACAGCGCGAGGGGCCCGAGGCACCTCACCTATTGGTCGACGGGTTCGCTCCAGGCCGAAAAGGCGGAGCACGCCAAGACCAAGAGCCAGCTGGCCAAGGAGTCGGAGAAGCTGCAGTTCGCCCTGGGAGAGGTGGAGGTCCTGGCTCGGCAGCTGGAGCGGGAGAAGCGAGCCTTCGAGAAAGCGTAAGCGGTCCCCCGGGACCGGGAACGACCAGCTCCCCGGGCCAGCTAGCCCGGCGGAGGGTCACCTCTACGTCCCGCTTCTTCCCCCCCCCCCCCCCCCCCCGCAGAGGAGGGAACTGAGACCCGGAGAGGGTAAGTGACTTGCCCAGGGTCACCCAGAAGGCCGGCAGCAGAGCCGGGATTAGAACCTGGGGCTACTGGCTCCAAGCCCGGGGTCTCCCCTGGTTTCCCCAGGTGGGGGCCTCTTTCTTCCCGGGCGTCCGTGGGCGGGAGGAAACCCGTGGCACGGGACGGGGAAGCCGCAGATGCCGTCTTCACGTATTCATTCGGTCATATTTACTGAGTGCTCACCGTCTGCGGAGCACCGGGAGAGGACAATATAGTAAATAAATGACGGAACCGGCTAAGCGCTCACGACGCGGCAGTCGCCGCACTCAGCGTGGGTGCCGGCAAATTGAGGTGGACACGGTCCCCGTCCCGCGTGGGGCTCGCGGTCTCGATCCCCATTTTACAGAGGAGGGAACTGAGGCCCCGACCAGTGAAGTGACCGGCCCCGGGTCACGGGGCGGACAGGCGGCAGAGTTGGGATTAGAACCCGTGACCTCCTGACTCCCGGGCCCGTGCTCGGTAACGGTGGGCGGACCCGCTCCCGGCCCACGAGCTTCTTCCCAGGTCTTAAGTCTAGTTTTCCACGTCAAGGGCTCTGCACGCCCTAAGTGCTCAACAGACGCTGTCGATGAATCGGGACCCCCACCCCCGTCGGCCCCTCTCCCGCCCCGACCACCCCTCTCTGTTTCAGCCTTTCCGGGGTGCAGGGCAGAGTTCGGAAGGAATCCGCCCAGAAGGACAAGCTGCTCGCCAAATGTAGCGGTGCGCGGCTGGGTGGGGAGGGGGACGCGGGGCTCCCTCTCTGTCCCCTCCCCCGGGCCTCACCGTCTCTCCGGCCCTCAGAGATAGAGTCCCACATTCTAAAGCAAGAAGGCCTTCTGAACGTCAAAGAAAATGAAATAAAAGAACTGCATCGTATCATCACGCAGCAGAAACAGAGCTTCAGGTGATCGGCGGGGGGCGGCGGGGGTTGGGGGGGGGGGGGTGCCGCCGCTCCACCGCTTCGGGGAAACCGAGCACTCTTCCCCGCGGCCCCGTCCCCACGGCCCCCTCGCCGCAGGTCCCAGGTGTGCGACTTCCGGATCCAGAAGCAGCAGGAGCGGTACATCTCGCAGGCACTGGAGAAGAAGAAGAAGGCCAAGAAGGCGGGCACGGGGTCAAAGGGACAATAAACAGTAAACGAGAAGCCACCGTCGCCCTCTCCCTCCGACCCCCCTGCGGCCAGCCCCCTGCCCCCGGGCCCCTCCTCGGTCAGCAGCCTCACGGCCCAGGCGGCTCGGGACTCTGTCTCCGACAGGCGCCCCGGAACGATCTGGGGAACGACGCGTCGGTCGTCCGCTGGCCGTCAGTCCTCGCAGTTAGGGAGGGACCCCCCTCCATCCCTGACTCTTCCCCAGGGACCCAGGGTGGACCGTTCAACACTTCTGACTCTCCCCCGGTGACCGGCGCGGACCGTCCAACACCCCTGACCCTTCCCCGGTGACCCAACGCTGACCATCCCACCCCCCGACTCTCCCCCCTCCGTCCCTGACTGTCCCCCGGTGAGTCGGGACGGACCATCCCAACACCCCTGGCTCTCCCCTCGTGACCCAGCACGGATCATCCAACTCCCCTCATCCTCCCCTGGCAACCCAGTGTGAGTACCCTTCCGTGGACCCGTCCAATGCCCGCGAGGACGGGCTTCCCAGGGGGAATGGCTTCCCCCGACTCACACCGCACTGGGGGAGGACCCAGTGTTTGCCGTGAACCTACCACCCCCTCGCCCGACCTCACCGGGTGCCCCCCGCCCTGGGGCGGGGATCTGGGGAGGGGGGGACACCGCCAATTCCACATCTGCCTCACCCGCCTCCTTCCCGCTAATCTGAATCCCTAAGCCCGTCCCCACGAAGCCCGCATCCGTCCGGCCCCTCCTCGTTCAGAAGCTGGCTCCTCCGCCCCGTCCCCGGGCCCGGACGAGTGCCGAAGGCGCGCCGAGGCCCGGGCCAGCCCCCGAGGGCTCAGCCTCGGTGACGGGTCGCCCCTGTGCCCCCCGCCCGGCCCCCAGACGCACGGGGGCCGCTCTGTGAGTCCCTCCCACTGGCTCCCAACCCCCGGGGTTGGGTTTCGGGCCAGGAGGGCTATTTTGGGGCCTGGCCCGGGGCCCGGCTCGGGCGGCGGATAGGCCCGTCTCCCCTCCGCCGGGAGGCCGGGGGAGCAGCCCGCCCCTCCGCTGTTCGCGTCCGAGCCGGGCAAACACCCGGTTCCCCCGGTGACGCCGCCCCGGCCCCTGCCCCGGGAATTTGAACTTTCCACATTTAGCCGGCTCGGGGGCGAGGGGGCGGCTTTCGGCCCTCCCCGCGGCCGGAAGAACCGGGGTGAGGCTCCGACACGGACCCTCGCTGACTCACCCTCCCTCCCGGGAGACCCCGGACGAGGCCCGGGCGTCTCTCCACCGGCCGCGGGTTTCCGGCCGGGGTTCCTTCTCCTCCCGGACCACCCGACGCGGTGGGCCCGGAGCCCGACCTGGGACCCCGCAGACCTGGGTTCTTGTCCCAGATCCCCCCGCTTTTTTTTTTTAACGGTACCCGTCGGGCGCCCGCTCCCTGCCAGGCGCCGTACTGAGCTCTGGGGGAGATGCCAGATGAGGGGACGGGACACGGTCCCCGTCCCACGCGGGGCTCACCGTCTCAATCCCCATTTTACAGACGAGGTCCCCGAGGCAGGGAGCGACTCGCCCGGGGTCACGCGGCAGACGAGGGGCACGGCCGGGGTTAGGACCCGGGTCCCGGCGCTCCGCCCTGGGCCACGCCGCCCCACGACTCGGCCGGGGATGAGAAATCCCTCCGGCGCGTCGGCTCGGGCCTCGGGGTGGTCCTCCCGCCCCGGATGCCGCCTTCTCCTCGCGGCGGGGGGCCGCGGGAGGACGAGGGAGAAGGGGCCACGTCCCCCCACCCACCCCCCCCGGCCCGGCCAGGGCGTCCCCGGGGCCTCGCCGACCGGCCCGGCCCGGGCCGGGGTCGGGGCCCGGAGGGGAGCGGGTAGGGAGGGGTGGACCGAGGCGGCCGGGGCTCGTCGTGGCCACTTTAAGGGTCGGCGAGCGGCATCTCTGGACCCCGGGGATTGGGTGGCAGCAGCTGCGGGGCGGGGGGGGGGAGGGGCGGGGCGGCCGGAGCGGCAGCCGCGACAGCGCCCGACCCCGGCCCGGTCATGCTGGCCGCCGCCGGCCCCACGCCGGGGGTCCCCCCGGCCCCGACCCCTCGCCGGGACTCGTCGGGATCCTCCGGCTCCTACCACACGGCGCCCGGGTCCCCGGAGCCCGGCGGTCGGGGCGGCCCGCGGGCCGGGGCGGCCGGAGGCGGCGGCCGGACACGGAGGCCGCCGGGGGCCCCGGGGGCGGTCCCGGAGGCGCAGCCCCTCCTGTCCGTCAGCGCCCAGAATAGCCGCCGGGGCCGGCCCGGCTCGGGTTTCGGCCCGCGGCCCGGGCCTCGCCCGCCCCGAGTCCGCACGCTGCCGTCGGGGGAGATGGAGGTGATCTTCAGCCCGGGACCCCTGGGCGGTCCTCCGGGACGGCCCCGCGGGGGACCGGACCCGTCCGGCGGCCCGGCGGCCCGGCGGCCCCGGGGGCTCCGCCTCGACGTGCGAGACCCCGGACCGGCCCCGCCCTCGCCCGGGTCGTCGCCCGCGCCCTCCGACGGCGGCGGGAACGACGACGACGACGACGACGACGACGACGGGGGCCCGGGCCGAAGCGCGGCCTACCTGGATCCGCGGGCCTCCCCGCCCGCGCCCCCGCCGGGGCCGCGGTTCGAGTGCGTGGAGGTGGCGCTGGAGGACGAGGCGCCCCCCCGGACGGTGCCCAAGCGGCAGATCGAGCTGCGGGAGAAGCCCCGCGCCCCGGGACCGGCCGCGGGCCGCGGGCCGCTGCTGCGGACCGGCTCCCTCGACGAGTCCCTGAGTCGCCTGCGGGCCGCCTCGTGCCTGGTGCAGACGGCCCTGGCCCGGAGGCTGCGGGCCGACCGGACCCCGGCGGGGGAGAGGCCCCCCGGCGCCCCGGCGGAGACCCCGGGAGGGACCCCCGAGGGCCCCCGGCGCCAGGGGCCGGCCCCGGCCAGGCCCGGGCGGCCGCGGGGGCCCGACGCCTCCGGGGGCCCCGGACCGCGGCCCGGCCCGCGGGAGCGGGCCCTCCGCCGGGACGGGCCGGCCCCCGGATCCGAGCCCCCCGGGCCCGTCAGCTCCAGCGTCTTCCTGCCGTCCGAGGCCGCCCCGCCGGATCCGCCCCGCCGGGGGCCCCGCCGCGCCCCGGGGTCCGAGGCCGCCCCCCGGCCCCCGCCCCGGCCCCGCGACGTGAGGAAGCTGCTGAAGAACACCTACGCCCTCAGCTTCCGGCCGCCGGCCCCGGCCGCCCCCCCGGGGGAGCCCGAGGCCCCGCCGCCCGAGGTCGGCCGCCCCTCGCCGCCCCCGCCGCCGCGCTTCACCTCCACCCTCATCAGAGACTTCCTGCCCGTCGTGCCCCACCCGTGGGACGGCCCCGGGCCCCTGTCCTCGGGGGACTCCAGCAGCTCCGGACCCTCCAGCCCGGACGGGAGCTCCCCCGGCCGCCCGCCGCCCAAGGTCTACGGCGACGGAGAGCCCCCCAGGAGGAAGGCGGAGAACATCACGGCCAAACCCTACGCCAGGAGCGAGATCCGCCTCCCCGGGGCCTTCCCGCCCGCCCGGCCCGGCGACCCCTCGAGGGCTCCCCGCGCCGAGGAGCCGGGACCCCCCGACGGGAGCCCGGACGAGAGCCGGGGTCCCCCGGGGCACGGCTCCCCCGGCCCCGCCTCGCCCGCGCCCGCCGCTGACCGGGAGGCCCCGACGCCCCTGCGCGCTGAGGCCGGGGACCCCTCCGGTCCCCCCTCCGCGGGCCCCAGCCCGGGCCCGCCGGCGGGCGAGCCCGGCCCGCCCCGGGCCCGCGTCCCCGAGCGGCACGGCCACCCGGCCCCGCCCGGGAGACCCCCGCCGCCCCGGGCCGCCGTCCAGCCGGCCGTCCCCTCGGGCCCGTCCGAGGCCCGCCCGCCGGAGCCGGCCCGTCCGGCGGCGCCCCCGCCGCGGGCCGCCTCGGCGCCGCCCCCGGTCCGGCCCGGCGACCCGGCCCCGCGGGCCGGAGGCCTCCCCGGCCGGACCCGGGGCCCGCCCGGCCCCCCGCCGACCGCGCCCGGCAAGGTGCTGCTGGACCCCGAGAGCGGTCGCTACTACTACGTGGAGTCGCCCCGGCAGCCCAGGGTCAAGCTGCTCTTCGACCCCGAGAGCGGTCAGTACCTGGAGGTGCTGCTGCCGGCGCCGCCCCCCTCCCCGCCGGCGCCCCGGGCCCGGCTCTACCCGCCCCCGGCCCCCTACCCCGCGCCCCTGGCCCTGGGCCCCGCGTTCTTCAGCGTCCCCTACGCGCACTGCCCGACCCTCTCCTTGCCGCCCTCCCCGGGGACCCTCCCGCCCCGCTCCGCCGATCTC
Source organism: Ornithorhynchus anatinus (assembly GCF_004115215.2). Lineage (NCBI taxonomy): Eukaryota > Metazoa > Chordata > Mammalia > Monotremata > Ornithorhynchidae > Ornithorhynchus > Ornithorhynchus anatinus. The sequence goes on from NC_041750.1 coordinate 2,963,014, forward strand.
TTCGCGACCCCCGTCCCGGCGGCCAAGCTGCCCTGGGGCCTGCCGGGCCTGGACCCGGCCCCTCTGGAAGGCCTCTACTATCTGCCCGCGGGAAGCCCGGCCCCCAGCCCCCCCGGAGGCCTCACTCCCGCCCTGGCCCACAAAGGGTCCCCCTTCAGGGTTTAAGGGCCCGCACCCGGGCCCGGGTCTCCCGCCGCCCATCCCGCCCCGGGACCCCCCCTCCTGTCCCGAGGGTCCCTCGGGCTCCCACCGGGAGACCCTTCCCCACGCCCCCGGTGTCCCCAGCCTGGGGGCTGGAACCCGGGCCCGGGAGGCAGAAGGACCCGGATTCCAATCCCGGCCCCGCCACCTGTCTGCCCTGTGACCGCGGGCAAGTCACCTCTCTGGGCTTCGGTTCCCTCATCTGCAAAATGGGGATTAAGACTGTGAGCCCCATGTGGGACGGGGACCGCGTCCAACCCGACGACCTTGTGTCTACCCCGGCGCTTGGAACAGCGCTTGGCAAATACCATCGTCGTTCTCCTCGTTATTTCCAGGAGAACCATGACGCTGCTGGTCTCGCGGGCCCGGGATGCGGGGAGGGAGAGCAGGAGCGGGGGTCCGGCCTCCAGAAACCCGTGGGGGGCCGGGACCTTACGGGGTCGGGAGGGAGATGGGCACCAGGAGCGGGGGGCCGGAGGTTCCGAGGGGAGGGGGAGAGGCCGGCTGACCCCGCGGCCGCCGGCTGCGGAGCGGGTGACGAGGCTGAGCCGGGCGGAGGGGCGTTGTGGCTAATCCCCCTGCTCGCCCTAGGGCAGTCTCGGGGTCCCGCACCTCCCAGGAGCGGGGGGGGGGGGGGAGGAGAGAGAGAGACGCTGCCCAAGCGTCCAGAGGAAACTGTGTGTACCTGAGTGTGCGCCCAGGCACGTGCGTTTGCAGACCTGAGCCCGTGCCACGTGCAACCGCGGGGAGATGTCCGGCGTGTTGGGGGCAGGGCGGGCGGGGGGGGGGGGGGGCGCGCGGAGAGAACCCGATCAGTTAATCGATGGCGTCGAGCACTTACCGTGCGCGCAGCACTCTACCGAGCGCTCGGGAGAGGACAATTCGACGGAGCCGTTAGACACGTCCCCGGCCCGCGACAAGCTCAGAGCCCAGGGCGGGCCTTGGGGGTGACGCTCCCTCCGGTGGGGGAGGCTCGTGGGGGGTCGCGGCTTCTTCCAGAATCGTCTGGGGTGAGCTGGCCCCGGGGATTCCCCTGAGGCCGTAAAGAGGCTCCTGGAGGGGCTGTGCCGCGGGGCGGGAGGCAGGCCTCGCCCCTTCCCACCGGGCCAGCGGCCACGGGGTCCCCGGCTGGAGGACTGCTGGGTGGGGGGCTCGGGGGGAGGGAAGGCCGGGACCCGCGGAAGACGCCGGAGGGGGGCAGGGGGAAAGGGGTCCGGGCCGCTAAACGGACCCTTCACCTCCTGCCTGGGCCCGGGGACCCCCGGGGCTGACCTCACGGGAGGGGGCGGCCGGGCGACGGGCGGGGTCCCGCCGGACCGCCCGGGCCCCGGCGGAGCACGTCGGCGGCTCGCGAGTCTCCACGGAGCAGGGTGCCTGCCGGCCTCGCCTCGCCTCCGCCGGGGACGGGGGGGTCGGCGGGCCTTTCCGCCGCGGAGCGGGGGGCTGCTGAGGCTGGCCGTGAGGACGAACTTTCCGACTAGGGGGGCGGCGGATGTTGCGGTGGGGCGGAGGGCGGTGGAGAAGGGGACTCACCTCGGAAGACGGGTGGGGGGTGGGCGAGGCGTGGAAGGGAGGCAGGGGAATCGACGAGATGGCCGGGGGAAGCCTCTCCCAGTCTTGAGGAGTCTGAGACGCCGGGATGGGAGTGTGTGTGTGGGTGTGTAGACGCGCTTCAAAGATGGGGCCGCTGGCCCTCCCGGAGCTGAAGGGTGACGGAGGGGAGGGGGTTAGTCCGGGGGTCCCAGTGGGGATAGGGGCGGGGGGCTGAGCTAAACGCTCAAGGGGGAACCGGGCTGTCCCGCTCCACCCCGGCCCTCCGCTCTCGGGGCGACGAGGAGGATGGGGGCCGGGGCCGGGGGGGGGGGCTCCTGCTGGTCGGAGGTGGATCCGGGGGACAGAGGAGGCCCCTCCACCTCGGGGAAATCGCCCCGGGAGGGAAGCCACGGTGCCGCTGAGATGACGGGGGCCGGCCTGGGGCCCCGGCCGCCTCCCTCTCTCCCATCCGGTCTCCCCCCCCGAAACCAACCCCCCCGGCCCCGGCCCCCCGGCCCGGGACCTGGCCTTGGCCCCGTCTTTGCTGTGTCACGTGTGTGAAGTGAAATGGCAACTCCGGGCATCTGGCGGGGCCCGGGGGAGCTGTGAACAATAAAGCAAAAATACTTTTGGTGACAGTGGCGCAGAGGTCTTATTTCAAACGGCGCGTCAAACGGCAGGGACCGTCTCTATCTGTTGCCGACTTGTTCATTCCAAGCGCTTAGTCCAGTGCTCTGCACATAGTAAGCGCTCAATAAATACTACTGAATGAATTATTTCCTGACGGCTAGCCCCGCTCTCAAGTCCCCCCCCCCCCACGTACACGCGCTCAATGAGCCTCCGGCTGTCATTATTAATTATTATTAGTAAGTGCTCAGTTGGTGCCAAGCACCGTAATGATAATAACGTTGGTATCCGTTAAGCGCTTACCGCGTGCCGAGCACCGTCCTAAGGTCTGGGGGAGATCCAGGGTCTTCGGGTCGTCCCACGTGAGGCTCACGGTCTTCATCCCATTTTTCCAGATGAGGGAACCGAGGCCCGGAGAAGCGAAGCGACTTCCCCGAGGTCACCCAGCTGACAAGCGGCGGAGCCGGGATTAGAACCCACGACCTCGGACTCCCAAGCCCGGGCCCTTTCCACTGAGCCACGCCGTTTCCGTACTAGGGTAGCTACAGTACGATCAGATCGGGTACAGTTCCCCGTCCCACCTGGGACTCCCAGTCTAAGCCGGGGGGAAACGAAGACCGAATCCCCATTTTACAGTCAAGGAAACCGAGGCCCGGAGAGGTCAACCGGCTCAGTAGGCGCGGGGCGGAGCGGGGATTAGAACCCGGGAACCCCGACTCCCAGGCCTGGGACCTTCCGACCGGGCCACGCTGCTTCCTTCCGCTCGGACGAGCGGGGGGTCTCTCCGGCTAAGGGACGGCCCGGACACAAACGCCCCCCCCCCCCCCCCGAGCTTGCGTGGCTCAGTGGGAAGAGCCCGGGCTTGAGAGTCAGAAGTCGTGGGTTCGAATCCCGGCTCTGCCACTTGTCAGCTGGGTGACTGTGGGCGAGTCACCTCACCTCTCCGTGCCTCAGTGACCTCATCGGTCAAATGGGGATTAAGAAGACTGTGAGCCTCACGCGGGACAACCTTATTACCCCGCATCTACGCCAGCGCTTAGAACGGCGCTCTGCCCATAGTGAGCGCTTAACGGACACCCACATTATTCTCCAGCCTCCGGGGGCTGGCGGGAGGCGCTCTCTAGGCTCGGGCTTCCCGCGGGCCGGTCTGGGAGGGGTGGGGCCGAGGCCGACCCCCGCTCCTTCTTCCCGGGGCAAAAAATGGACCGGTGAGTCAAACCTAGGCCATCCACCCCCTCCCCTTGTGACCAGAGAGGCCCGGGACGGGGGCAGCTGACCCCTCCCCAGCACAGCAGGGATCGGCAGGTCAGCCAAGGGCCTCCCTCGAGAAGCAGCGCGGCCTACCGGAAAGGGTCCGGGCCCGGGAGGCAGAAGTACCGCCCTCCTCATCCCGGCCCCGCCGCTTCGTAATAACGGCGGGATTCGTTAAGCGCTTCCTCCGTGCCAGGCGCTGCGCCGAACGCCGTGGTGGATCCGAGCGCAGCGGGTGAGACGCGGGCCCTGTCCCGGACTCCGTTTTTACAGATGAGATCACTGAGGCACGGAGAATAACGATGTCGGTATCTGCTAGGCGCCTGCTAGGTGCAGAGCGCTGTTCTAGGCGCTGGGGGAGATACGGGGTCATCGGGTCGTCCCACGTGGGGCTCACAATTAGTCCCCATTTTAGAGAGGAGGTGACTGAGGCCCAGAGAAGTGAAGTGACGTGCCCGCAGTCACCCAGCTGCCAAGCGGCAGAGCCGGCATTCGAACCCGTGACCTCGGACTCCCAAGCCCGGGCTCGTCCCACTGAGCCACGCCGCTTCTCAAGCGGCGAAGAGGAGTGAAGTGACCGGCCCAAGGTCGCACGGCAGACAAGCGGCGGCGCCGGGATTGGAACGCACGACCTTCCGGCTCACGGGCCCGCACGCTCTATCCGCTGGGCCGTGCTGCTTCTCTCATCTGCGGGGTGACCTCGGGCAAGTCACTCCGCTTCCCCGCCGCCTCAGTTACCTCGTGTGTAAAACGGGGATGACGACCGTGAGCCCCGTGTGGGACGGGGGCTGTGTCTGACCCGATCATCTTGTCCCTCCCCTGGCGCTCAGTACAGTGCCCGGCACGCAGTCGGCGCTTAACAAAGACCACACGCCACCCCCGCACCTCGGCCCCGGGCGGGAGCTCGCGGGAGACGGCTCGGCCCTCCTCGGGGTGGGCGACGCCCTCTGGGTGGGCCGGACAAGAGTCGGGGGGGATAGTGATTACTGAGCGCCTACTCTGTGCAGAGCGCTGGATTAAGCGCCCGGGAGAGAACGGAATAACGGAGTCCCTCGACACGTTCCCCGCCCACGAGGAGTTTAGAGTCTAGAGGGTCACCCCGGCCGGTAGGACCGGGACCGGTCGATGGAACGATCGACGGTATTGATTGAGCGCTCACTGCGGGCGGAGGCCCGGACTAAGCGCTTACGTCAGGGTCGGTCGACACGTTCCCTGCCCGCGGCCAACTCATAGCCGGGTACAGGTCCGGAGGCCGGGCCGGGGGGGGGGGCGGTGTCACGTGGGGGGCCGAGGGGGCGGGACGGGGTCGGCGCGGCTCAGCTTCCTCTCCCGGCCAGAGCCACCCGGGCGCGTGGGCACCCGGGCGGTATGGGATCCCGGCGGGGGCGGCCGGCGCTGCGGCTCCTGGCGTTCTGCCTGGCCCTGGGGGGCTGCGTGCGTGGGGTCCGGGGGGACGAGGACCCCCGGGAGCCGTCCGCGCTGTCGGCCACGTCGCCGGAGTTGGACGAAGAGGAGACCCACTCGGGCCACATGCCCCGACACCTGCGCTGTGACGCCTGCCGGGCCGTCGCCTTCCAGGTGAGGGGGACCCCGGGGGCGGGGGACCGGCCCACCGGGTCGTCCGACACGCGGGCCCGCCCGAGGGGGGGGGCCCCGCCCCCGCCCGGGGGGCGGCCGAGAGCCGCGCCTCCGCACGCGTCTCCGAGGGCCGGTCGGCCCGTCGGCGACGTTCACCGAGCACCTACTAAGTGCGGAGCACTGTACTAAATGCTCAGGAGAGGCCGGTAGGACAACGGAAAGGACGCATTCCCCGCCCACGGAGAATTCACGGTCTAGCGGAGAGAGCCAAGTGGCGTCCAGCTGGCCCTACCGCTCGTTCGTTCCGCCGCGCGTATCGAGCGCTTACCGTGCGCATCGAGCGCTTACCGTGCGCGAAGCACTGTACTGGGAGCTCGGGGGACTGCAACGGACGAATAAACAGATACGTTCCCCGCCCAAAACGTGCTCACAGTCGGAGACGGACACGAATGGACATAAATAAATCCACACCGCCTCCCCCGGCCCCCAGACGGACCTCCGGGTTCCTGGGGTCGGGGGCTGGGGTGAGGGGATTTGGGGGAGGGGGGAGATCTACCCCGTTTCTTCTCCTCCCGCCCCCGATCCTGCCGCCCCTCCGGCCCCCGGGCACCCGCAGCCCGTGGAGAGGAGCGACGGTTGCGCAGGTGCTTCCTGTGAGCTGGATTTCTGACCGACGGCCTTCTGGCCTCGTCAGCACCTGGGCTAGATTTAGCCCGAAACCACCCCAAACCGGCCTCCTCCCCCTCCGCCCCGGCTGGCAAGGATGGGGCGGGCAGAGCCCGAATTCTGCCCCGGGGGGGGGGCCGGGAGGGAGAAAGAGTGAGTCACCACTGAGTCCCCACTCGTTCGTTCTTCGATTTAAATGTATTTATTGAACGCTTACTGGGCGCAGAGCACTGTACTAAGCGCTCTGGTGCCACAATAAACACATCCCCCGCCCACGACGCTCTTACAGTCCAGTCCTTCCCGAGACGAGGCGGTCGGGGGGCACCGAGGGCATCTAAATTTCCAGCTCGACCAAATGCGGTTCGGATTTTCTTATACTAATGGGCTTCGTTCAACGCTTTACCAGGTGCCGAGCGCTACAGAGAGCACCGGCGGAGATACGACGTGATCAGTTGAGACGTGATCCCCGGCCCTCGTGGGGCTCGCGGTCCAAGGGGGAGGGAGAACGGGGCTCGAATCCCCATTTTACAGATGAGGAAACTGATAGAAAGAGGAGCCAGGTGACTCGCCCAAGGTCGCACAGCAGACAGGCGGCAGCACCGGGACGACCCGCCCGGGAGAAGCAACGTGGCCTAACGGAGGGAGCCCGGGCTCGGCAGTCACGGGACCTGGGTTCTAATCCCGGCTCCTCCACTCGCCTGCCGTGTGACCCCGTGGCGAGTCGCCTCACGTCTCTGGGCCTCGGTTTCCCCGTCTGAAAGAGGGGGATCAAGACCGCGAGCGCCGCGTGGGACGGGGGGGGGCCGTGTCCGATCCGACGGATCTGTATCTGCCGCGGCGCTCGGCACAGCTTCGACGCAGTAAGCGCTTAACGAATACCGTTAAAAAAAGGCACAACTTCCCTGGGCCTCGGTTATTTCATCTGTGAGACGGGGACTGAGACCGCGAGCCCCCATCTGGAGCGGGGAGTGTGTCCAACCTGATTAGTTCGTATCTCCCGCGGCGCCTGGCTCACAGTAAGCGCTTCACACGTATTATGAGTATTATTTTTAATGTATTACGATTATTACTTCTACTACCGTCCCCCCACCCTCAGATGAACGACCACCTTACCCGGGCAGAAGCCAAACGATCCTCCAAGAGACGCGGAGAGGCAGAGCTGAGTGAGTCCGAATACACGGACGTCCTGGAGAGCAGTTGTTCGCAACGCTGGCAACAGTGAGTCTTCCCCAGACTGACCCTAATCGGTCCATCCACCGGCCAATCGACACCGTGTTCCGAGCGCCTTCCGTGCGCGCGGAGCACTGGGCTAAGCACCTGGAGGGTACAGAAGAGCCCTTCGACCCCCGCCCTTAAGAAGCTCACGGTCTACCGTGTGCAGAGCCCCCGGGAGAGGACCCTGGAGTCGGTAGACGTGACCCACGTCTAATCATTCACTCGGTCGTATTTATTGAGCGCTTACTCTGTGCAGAGCACTGAACTGAGCGCTTGGGAGAGGACCACAGAACAGTCGACAGATATACTCCTTGTCCGCAAGGAGCTTAGAGTCTAGAGGAGGAGGCAGACAAAAAGAGAAATAAATAAATGATAGATTTGGACGCGAGTGGTGCGGGGCTGGGACGGGGGGGGGGATGAATAGAGGGAGCAAGTCGGGGGGAGGCCGAAGGGAGCGGGAGAAGAGGATGATAATAATAATAACGTTGGTATTTGTTAAGCGCTTACTATGTGCAGAGCACCGTTCTAAGCGCTGGGGGAGACCCAGGGGAATCAGGTCGTCCCACGCGGGGCTCACAGTCTTAATCCCCATTTTATAGATGAGGGAACTGAGGCCCAGAGAAGTGAAGTGACTCGCCCACAGTCCCACAGCTGACGAGTGGCAGAGCTGGGATTCGAACCCATGACCTCTGACTCCAAAGCCCGGGCTCTTTCCACGGAGCCAGAGGGTTTAGTCAGGGAAGGCTTCTTGGAGGAGACGGGCCTTCGATAAGGCTTTGAAGGGGGGCACGGTCATCGTCGGTCAGATATGCGGGGGAGGGGTGTTCCGATCCCCCAGCGGGGGCTCCTCAGCCCCCACGGCTTGTCCGGATCCGCGGATTCCTTCGACACCGACCCGAACGCGTGTCGTCCCCTCCCAGGTACGGCGTCCAGCAAGTGGACGACGCGAAGCGGCTTACGGGCCCCGGTCTGGACAGCAGGCCGGGTGTCAGCGTCATGGTGTCCGGAGGCCCTTGGCCCGCCAGGTGACCCCGGGCGGGCGCGAGGGGTGGGCAGGACCCCTCTTTCTGGGGAAGGGCGGGGTGGAGGGGGAACCACATTCATTCGAATGTATTTATCGAGCGCTCACGCTGTACTAAGCGTTTGGGAGGGGACGGTAGAACAATATAACATACATTCCCTGCCCAAAACGAGCTTTAGAGGGGGAGACAGACATGCATAGAAATCAGTAGATGACAGATAGGGACATAAGTGCTGTGGGACCGGGAGCGGGGATGAATTGAGGGAGCGAGGCGGGGGACACGACGAGCCCCTTCTCTCTGCCCTCCCTGCCCAGGGTTTTAGGGCCTCCATCCCCCCCCCCCCCGCGCCACAATCCCAGGCACCGCTACAATCCCCCGCCCCGACGCCCGACCGAACCAGGGAGCGGCAGACGGGGGTTTGGGGAGCTGCGGAAGGCAGGGGGCGTATCCGTGCCAGGTGGCGGAGGGCACAATCCACGCCAGGCTTAAAGGCGCCGGAGCCGCAGGTCGCAACGCCGCGGTGCCCCCGCCGGGCGACGGGGGCGGCCGAGCCCAGAGGTGCCAGGGCTAGGACCGGCGGGGCCCGGGAGCGCCCGCCCCCTGGCACGGACGAAGCCCCCGGTCCGGGCAGTCACCCAGTCTTCCCGTCTCCGGGGGCCTGGCGGGGTCCCCGGATCTCGGGAGGACATTCCGTCCCAGGGTCCGGCCCGCCGCCCCGCAGCCGACCGGCCCTCCCCACTGGCACGCGGAGAAGGGAGAGGACCGCGCCACCCGCCCCCTCGACCTTGAGTCGCCGGCCCCCCCATTCATTCGGTGATATTTATTGAGCACTTACGGCGTGTAGAAGACTGTACTCGGCGCTCGGGAGAGCGCCTCGGTTCGCCCCTCCGGGAAATGGGTGTGGAAGGCGGGCCCGGAGTTCACCCCGCGGGTTCTTCCCTCCTCGCAGGCTGTTCAAGATGTGCCAGCAGTACCTGGGCGAGCTGGGCGAGGAGCAGATTTACCGGGAGCACCGGCGCGGGGCGGGGGCCCTGGAGACCCTGCTGTGCCAGGCCCCGGGGGCCGTGTGCGCCACCCCTGACCCGGGCCAAGGGCCTGTCCGTGCCCGCCAACGGGAGTCCCGCCGGGAGCTGTAGCCGGCGCCCGCCAGCCGGGCCCGGGAGCGGCCCGAGCGACCGCCTCCCTTTCCCCGGCCGACACCCCCCGCCCCGTCGTTCATTCTTTCGTTCGTTCGATTCGATCGCATTTATTGAGCCCTTACTGTGTGCAGAGCGCTGTACCGGGCGCTTGGGAGAGTCCAATACGACAATCAACAGACACGTCGTCCCCTGCCCACAACGAGCTTATGGTCTAGAGGGACGAGCTAAGAGCCCCCCGGGCTCCCACCTCTCGCAGATTGGAAACCCCCAAGCGGCTCTCTCCAACCCACGCCCGCAACCCAACCCTGCACCTCCCGGATTCCAGTTCCGTCTCCATCTTTGTCCAGAACCCGGAACTCAGCCCGGGCCGGCCCCCTCATCCCCCCGCTGCGGCCCCCAGGCTGACCGGGCAACCCGACGAACCCCCTCCGTGGTCCTCGCGCGTCTCCCCGGTCCCCCCGGACGCCCCAGGGTGGAGGAAAGCGGGAGATGGCGGGGGCTGACCACAGGGGCTACCTGCTAGACACTCCCACGAGGGGTCCAAAAGCCACCCTTTTGGGGGCAGGCCAACTTTTTGGGATCCTCTCCCCTGGCTTAGTGGGGGGAAAGGGCAGGGGACGGGCCAGCAGCCGCCAGTGGGTGGCCAGTTCTGGGGACAGGTAACAACAGTTAGGGGCCCGGTTCCCGTGACCCCCGACGTCCCGACCTTTGGGGCTCCCCCCTTCCCACCTGCAGGACCCCGAGGCTCAGATCCCAAGATGCCAAGGAAAATAAACGGCATCGTATTTGCACAAACGGAGTAGGTCGTTTCCTCTCCCCTTGGGGTGGTGGGAACGTGCGCGTCGGGGTATCTTTGTCTCGGTCCGAGCGGCTGCGGGTCTGTGCAGTTTGAATCGGGCTGGAGGGTATCGGGCAAAGTCGCTGAGGGCAGGGAACGTGTCTACCTATTCCAGTGTATCGTTACTACTACTAATAATGATGATGGCATTTGTTAAGCGCTATGCGCCGGGCACTATTCCAAGTGCTGGGGTAGATACACTTGTCTGCTGGGTGACCTTGGGCAAGCCACTTAACTTCTCTGGGCCTCAGTTAACTCCATGGGGATGAAGACTGAGTCCCACGTGGGACAACCCGGTTACCTCGTATCTAGCCCGGCGCTTAGAACGGTGGTCGGCACGTAGTAAGCGCCTAACAAATACCATCGTTATCATTTATACGCGATAATCGGGTTGGACACAATCCCTGTCCCACACAAGGCTCACATTCTTCATCCCCATTTTACAGATGAGGGAACTGAGGCACAGAAACGTGAGGCGACTTGTCCTAGGTCACGCAGCAGACAAGGGGCGGAGCGGGGATTAGAACCCGTAGCCTTCTGAACGCCTGGTCGTGCTCTATCTACTAGGCGATGCCGTTTCTCATGTATTATCCTCTCCCAAGGACTTGGTCCAGGGCTCTGCACACAGTGAGCGCTCAATAAATACTACTGGTCGACTGGGGCGAAGATGCAGCCTGGGACAGGGGTCCGGAGTCTCGGACGGGGTCCGGGCCGCCTTGGACTAGCGGGTGGAGAGAAGGGTCCAACTGGGAAGGGGGGCCGGGCCGGGGCAGTGAAGGACCAGGGGTCCAGGGGAGTCCCGGGGGGGGAGAATCTCCCCCGGGTGAGATAAGGAGCAGGGTGTAACGGGATTAATTATACCCCTACGCTGTGCCGAGCGCACTCAGAGCGAGCCCTCATCGATGGATGAGGCTAGCAGAGCCGGGGGAGGATGGATGGCGGCCCCCGAGGATTGAGGGGAGGGGGCGTTTGGGCTCTGGGGTCAGAGGGAGGGAAGCAGATCTTGCAGGCTGAGGTGGAGGGGGCGGGGTTGTCCCGGGGCCCCCCCCCCCCCCCAGGAGAATCCCAGCTGAGAAGAGGAGGCCACGGCGGGTCCGTGGACCCCAGACCCACCGTCCGTCCGGAGGTCCCTCTGCCCAGGGAGAACCGCCAAACCATCCGCCGGCTTGGTGCTTCCCGCCCTGCCAGGGCGACGTCGCCAGGAGAGGCGACCCTACTTCCCGATCCCTATCCCGGGCCCGGGTCGGACGTTCCCCGCTGGACTCCCATCCCCCGGGCGCTGGCGGGGAGGAACGGCGGCAGGTGGACACGTGGGCGTGGGCTGGACTCCCGCTGTCCCTGCCCTTTCCCCTCCGGAAAAAAGCCATCACCGATACGCTGGATCCACATGTGCTCGGGTCCAGAAGTGCCGGGCATCAGACGCGCCGGGCCCGGAAGCGCCGGATCCAGAAGAGCTGGGCCCAGGAGTGTCGGGTCCACACTTACCGGGAGTCCGAAGCGCCGGGTCAGTCGCGCTGGGCCCAGACGGATCCCGAAGCGTCGGGAAGAGTCGGCCGCGCTGGGCCCGGAAGGGCCAGATCCAGAAGTGCCGGTAGTCAGATGTGCTGGGTCTGGAAGGGCAGGATCCAGAAGCGAAGGATCCCGAAGTGCGGGATCAGGGGTGCCGGGCCCGGTCCCGGGCGAGGGCGGGGTTGCCCCTGGCGGAGGCAACCCGGTCTCGGGGGCTAGGGGTGGTCGGCCCGGGCCGGGGGCCCTGACCCCCCGACCCCCCGCCCCCGGGGCCGGCGGCGACGCGGGGCCGGCGCGGGACGTCTCGGAGTTAATACGTTATCTCCGCGCCAGGGGAGCTTTCGCAATCGTGGGTGCGGGTGACCGCGGGTCCGGGGAGTCCTCTGGTTACACATTGACTGCGGAATAACGTGGCCGCCGCTTGGACTAAAGTCCTCCCCGTGGCCATAAAGGGGGTCTCTGGGCCGGCCGGCTCAGAGCCTCGCGGGAGCGCCGCGGCCAGGCCCGGGGCAGCATGAGCCAAGGCGACGCGGGCCACCCGCGGGCCCAGGTAGCCGGGGGGGCGACGGGATCCGGGGCCCGGAGGTCGGGGGAGGCCGACCCGAGGCGACGGGGCCGGAGTCTAGGGTCTGAGCGCGACTCTGCCTCCGGAGAGCCCGGTCCGGCCCGGGGGAGGGGGGACGGCCCGTCTGGGGGGCCTCTATCCCGTTCGCCCCACCGGGACCGGGGCCGGAACGCGGGGGAGGGCAGAGGGCAGGGGGTCGGCTGGTCCTAACTCCCGGCCCTTGACCTCGGTGCGGGAGGGGAAGCTGAGTCGGGGATGGAGGTTTGGGGGCGTCTCCCGGGCCGGGGCCGGCTAGGGGTCAAGCCCGGTTCTCTCTCCCACAGAACGGAACCCTCTCGTCCTCCCCCGCCGCCAGCCCGGGCGAGCCCCGTCTGAGACCTCGGGGAGACAGCAAGGTGAGAGGCCGTCGGGCTCCCCTTTCCTTCTCTTCTCTGCCCCTCTCTTTCCCTGCGCTAGACCCTGAGCTCGCTGTGGGCGGGGAAGGTGTCCCTTCATTGCCTTCCGCGCTCTCCCGAGCGGTCGGAACGGTGCTCCGCACACAGGAAGGCTCCGCCGCTCGACAGCCGTGTGACCTGGGGCGGGTCGCTCAGCTTCCCTCCGCCTCAGTTCCCTCATCTGGAAAATGGGGATTGAAGACTGTGAGCCCCACGTGGGACAACCTGATTACCTCGTATCTTCCTCAGCGCTCAGTTCAGTGCTCGGCACATAGTGAGCCCCTTAACAAATACACTCATTATAATTATTATTTCATAAGTACGACTGAATGACTCTGCTCCTCCCTCATCCCCTAGTCCTTCCATTCTTCCTCCTCCTTTTCCTCTCAGCCCCCGACTTCCCTCGCTCCCGGCATCCAGCAGTGATCACAACTCTTGTTATTCTCCACTTTGGGGTGGGGTGAAGCCCATTTGGATCTAGGAATGCCTGACTCGTTCCCCCCAACCTCTCTCTGCAGAGGGGAGGGGTCTCCCAGGGATGTCTGAGGTCGGGAGACCCCCCCCCCCCCCCCCGACCTGGGCTGGGAGACGGGCTGTTCTGTGCAGAGGCAGGAAGAGGGATGATGATAATAATAACGATGTTGGTACTGAGCGCTTGGAATGTACGATTAGGCAACAGATAGAGACAATCCCCGCCCGAAGACGGGCTCGACCGTAGTTTCCCGAGTGCTCGATACAGCGCTCCGCACACCGAAAGCGCTCGATAAATACGGCTGAATGAATTAGAGCTTAACTAGCGTTAAGTTTGGTGCGGGGAAGCGCCCTGGCCCTGCTGTTTTCCACACGGCATTTCCCGTTCCGGGTCTCGGGATCTCCCAGATAAGAGGACTCTTTGGCCCCGGGAGATTAAATTCCCACGAGGGCTTCCGGGTGAGCCGGGGTCGGACCGATCCGCGACCCGCGGTTCAAACGGTCAGTCGGTACGTATTGAGCGCGTAACGTGCGGGACGCTGTATTTAGCGCTTGGGAGAGTCCAATATAACAGAGTTGATAGACATGTTCCCTGCCCAGATCCAGTCTGGACAGGGACCGTGTCCAACCCGATTTGCTTGTATCCACCCCAGTGCTCACTACAGTGCCTGGCACATAGTAAGCGCTTAACAAATCCCAACATTAGTATTATTATTAATAAATGCTATTGAATTAATTAACTGATGAACAACAAACAGACACATTCCTGCCCACGATAAGCTCAGGTGCCCAGGCTGTGGTAGAAATGAGAAAATCCGATCAGGACACAGGCCCTGTCCCTTTGGGCTCACAGGCTAAGGAGGATCCTAGAATCCTAGCCTCATTTTAAGAGGAGGAAATATTAATGGTAATGATGATAGTACTTTTTAAGCGCTTACTATGTGTCTTCGAGCACTGTTCTAAGCCTGGGGTAGACACAAGGTAATCAGGTTGGACACGGTCCCTGGCCCCCATGGGGCTCGGTCTTACCCGCCGTTTTACCGATGAGGGAACTGCCCCAGAGAAGTGAAGTGACTCGCCCGAGGTCCCACAGCAGACGTGTGGCGGAGCCAGGTTTAGAACCCAGGTCCCTCCTGACTACGTTGGAGGCCCCGAGAGGTTAAATGACCGGGGCGGGGTCACCCGGCGGGCCAGCGGCATCGGAGTCCGGGTCGGGGCCTCCGGCCTCGTGCTCCTTCCACGCTGTCGGAAAAATGGGATAACGGGAAGGGGAGCGGTCGCTTCCCCCATCCCCGACCCAGGTCACCGGTCAATAAATCCCCAGCGCCGAAGCCCAATCAAGGCCGTGAGCTCGTCGGCGGGGGGGGGGGGGATGTGTTTGATGTTCTATGGTACTCTCCCAAGCGCTTAGTACAGTGCTTTGCGCACAGTAAGAACTCAATAAATATGATTCTTAATAATAATAAAGCAGCGTGGTTCAGCGGAAAGAGCCCAGGCTCCGGAGTCAGAGGACGTGAGTTCTAATCCACTCGTCTGCCGCGTGACCTAGGGCGAGCCACTTCACTCCCTCGTGCCTCGGTCGCCTCACCCTGCACAGACGGGGATTTGAGGCCGCGGGCCCCACGTGGGACCGCCCGATCGGCTTGCATCTCCCCCGGCGCTTAGAACGGTGCTCGGCCCGAAGTAAGGGCTCGCCGCATCCCCTAACGATCATTATACCGCGCCCGCCAGGCGGAAGCGGAGGTGCCGGGGCCGAGGGCCGTCCCGCCCGCCGTGCCCGAGTATGACATGCTGTACAAGATCGAGGACGTGCCACCCTGGTACCTCTGCACCCTACTGGGGTTCCAGGTGATTCGGGGGGCCCGGGGGGGCGAGCTCACTCCAACCCGAGTCCGGCCTCCGTCCCGGCCTCGGAGAGGGGGCGGGAGGAGTTCCCCTCACCCCTCCAGCAGACTTGGGCCCGGGGCCTTGCCGGCGCAGGCCGGGGGTGAGGGAGAGCAGGCTGAGGGAGGTGGGGCCGGCGGAAGAAAGACAGGAGGCTGCGGGAGGTGGAAGAGGGGGAGCAGGCTGCGGGATGTGGGGCGGGTGAGGAAGGGAGAGCAGGCTGTGGGGGGTGGGATAGGAGGGAGAGGGAAAGCAGGCTGCGGGGAAGGGGTAGGTAGGGGAGGGAAAGCAGGCTGTGGGAGACGGGATAGGCGGGAGAGGGAAGGCGGGACGCGGGAGGTGGAGGGGGGAGAGCGGGCCGCGGAGGAGGGAGAGCGGGCCGCGGGAGGTGGCATGGGTGGGATAGGCGGAAGAGGGAAAGCAGGCCGCGGGAGGTGGGGCAGGTGGGAGAGGGAAGGCGGGATGCAGGAGGGGGAGGAGGGAGAGCGGGCCGCGGGAGGTGGGGGAGGCAAAGCAGGCGAGAGGCGGGGCAGACGGGGGAAGGAGAGCGGGCCGCGGGCGGCGGAGGAGGGGGCGCGGGCCTGACGGGCCCACCGGCCCCGGGGGGCAGCACTACCTCACCTGTTTCAGCGGCACCATCGCGGTGCCCTTCCTCCTGGCCGAGGCCCTGTGCGTGGGGAAGGACCAGGCCGTGATCGGCCAGCTCATCGGCACCATCTTCACCTGCGTGGGCATCACCACCCTCGTCCAGACCACCTTCGGCATCCGGTCAGGCCCCGCCCGCCCCCCGGCCCCTCTCGCCCCGGACCGTCCCCCCCCCCCGCTCCTCCCCTCCCTCCGCCTCCGGCCCCCAGCAGAGAAGTTCCCTCTCCCGGCTTGGGGTCCTTCCGGTCCCTCCATCGGGGACGTTAGCGACTCCCTACTGCGGGCAGAGCACTGTGCTCAACACTCGGGGAAGCAGACCGAGGCAGCGGGGCTCCGTGGCGAGAGCCCGGGCTCGGGGGTCCGAGGTCGTGGGTTCCGATCCCGCCTCCGCCCCTCGTCGGCCGGGCGGCGCCGGGCCGGTCGCTTCACATCTCGGGGCCTCCGCGACCTCATCTGGAAAATGGGGATGAAGACCGGGAGCCCCACGGGGGACGGCCCGATGAGCTCGTCTCTACCCGGCGTTTAGAACGGCGCTCGGCCCGTAGCGAGCGCTTAACGGATACCCGGATTACGATCGTTATTATGAAGCGGCGGGGCTTGGCTTAGCGGACGGAGCCCGGGCCTAGGAATCGGAAGGTTCTAATCCCCGCTCTGCCACTTGTCGGCCGTGTGAGCTGGGGCGAGTCGCTTCGCTTCCCTGGGCCTCAGTTCCCTCATCTGGAAAATGGGGATGAAGACTGGGAGCCTCACGTGGGACAACCCGACGGCTCCGTATTCAAGAGTATTTATTGAGCGCTCACTATGTGCAGAGCACTGTACCGAGCGCTCGGAACGAACGAGTCGGCAACGGACAGAGACGGTCCCTGCCGTTTGACGGGCTTACGGTCTGATCGGGGGAGACGGACGGACGAGAACGACGGCGGTAAATACAATCTGTGTCTCCCCCAGCGCTTAGAACAGTGCTCTGCACAGAGTAAGCGCTTAACGGCTACCGACATCATTATTCTTCCCTGGGCCTCGATTCCCTCATCTGGAAAATGGGGATTAAGCGCGCGCGCCCCACGCGGGACAGGGATTGTGTCCGACCCAATTTGCTCGGATCCACCCCGGCGCCTAGTACGGTGCCCGGCACCTGGTAAGCGCTCGACCGATTCTCTCATTATTATCGTCACGATGAGCTCGCAGCCCGGAGGAGGTCTCCTCAGCCGCCCTGGGAATTGTTCTAGGAGAGCCGGCCCTGGGGTCCACCCTCGATCCCTCCCGCCGTCCCGGGGGGGGGGGGGGTCGAATACGGCGCCGGGCGCCCCTCCCCGGCATCTCACCGCGAGTTGATGTCTCTCGTTGGTGCTGCAGGCTGCCCCTCTTTCAGGCCAGCGCCTTCGCCTTCTTGGTGCCAGCCAAAGCCATCCTGGCCCTGGATAAGTGGAAGTGCCCTCCGGAAGGTAATAACGATCACTACCGTCATATCTGCTAAACGTTCACCCCGTGCCCAGCACCGTGCTAAGCGCCGGGGCGCCCCGGCTTTCTATCCTCGGCCACGTCGTTTCACTTCCCTGCGCCTCGGTGACCTCATCCGTCAAATGGGGACCAAGACTGGAAGCCCCGCGTGGGAGGCAGCGTAGCTCAGTGGAAAGAGCCCGGGCTTCGGAGTCAGAGGTCGTGGGTTCGACTCCCGGCTCTGCCGCTTGTCAGCTGTGTGACTGTGGGCGAGTCACTTCGCTTCTCTGTGCCCCGGGGACCTCATCCGTAAAATGGGGATGAACTGTGAGCCTCACGTGGGACCACCTGATTACCCCGTATCTCCCCCAGCGCTCAGGACGGTGCTCGGCACGTAGTGAGCGCTTAACGGATACCAACAGGGACAGAGTCCAACCCGACTTGCTTGTGATAATAAGGAAGGTGCATTTGAAGCGCTTACTACGTTCCAAGCACCGTTCTGAGCACCGGGGAAGACAGGAGTAATCAGGCCGTCCCACGGGGGGCTCCCGGTCTTCATCCCCATTTTCCAGACGGGGTCACCGAGCCCCAGAGAAGTGAAGTGACTCGCCCCGGGTCACACGGCAGACAGGTGGCGGAGGCGGGATTAGAACCCACGACCTCCGACTCCCAAACCCGGGCTCTTTCCACTAAGCCACGATCCACCCCGGCGCTTCATACGGTGCCTGGCACATAGTAGGCGCTCAACAGATGATAATTACTCTGATGATTAGAGGGGGAAAGAGGGGGGCTGAGGGAGGGGGGTCCCCCTCGGGGGTCAGACCTTCTCTCCCTCTGCCCCCCGTCTCCCGACGCCCCCCCCCCCCCCGTCTCTTTCCTCGGCTCAGAGGAGATCTACGGGAACTGGACCCTGCCGCTCAACACTTCGCACATCTGGCACCCGCGGATAACCGAGGTGAGCCGGCCCCGCCCCCCGCCCGCCGCTCTGGGGTGACAATTAACGCTGGTATTTGTTAAGCGCTTACTATGTGCCAAACACTGTTCTAAGCGCTGGAGGGGGGGATACCAGGTGATCAGGTTGTCTTAACTGGGGTTTAATCCCCATTTTCCGGATGATGGCCCAGAGAAGTGAAGCGACTCGCCCAGAGTCACGCAGCTGACAGGCGGCGGAGGCAGGATTAGAACCCGTGACCTCCGACTCCTAAGCCCGGGCTCTTGCCACTGAGCCACGCTGCTTCTCCTGAAACCCTCCTACCCCAGAGCGGGGCTTCCCGCCCTCCCACTCCCTCGCGCCCCCCGGCCCCCCCGCCCTAAATTCATCCATTCAATCGTATTTATCGGGCGCTCACTGTGCGCGGAGCACTGGGCTAAGCGCTTGGGAGAGGACAAGGCGCTGCTCGAGAAGGAGCGTGGCTTAGTGGAAAGAGCCCGGGCTCGGGAGTCGGAGGTCGTGGGTCCTAATCCCGCCTCCGCCACTTGTCTGCCGTGCGACCTCGGACAAGTCGCTCCTCTGGGCCTCGGTTCCCTCCTCTGTAAAATGGGGATGAAGACGGTAGCCCCACGTGGGACGACCTGATTCCCCCGTATCTATCCCAGCGCTCGGAACGGTGCTTGGCGCGGAGGAAGCGCTTAACAAATCCCGTCATCAGGACAGCGATAAACAGACACATTCTCTGCCCGCAACAAGCTTACGGTATTTGTTAAAGCGCTTACTACGTGCCAGGCCCTGTTCCGGGACGTCAGGTGACTTGCCCGAGGTCACACAGCAGACGAGAGACGGAGGCGGGATTGGAATTCGGTCCCCCGAACTCCGCGTCCCTCCCCGCTAAATCCCGCCCTCCAAAGCCGCCCCCCTGGACTGCTCATCAGGGTCCTCGAGTTAGGCGGGAATCGATCCAAGTGCAGCGCCCGGCACGCAGCGAGCGCTCAATAAATACGACCGAATGAGCGAATGAGCCCGGGTTTGGGAGTCGGAAGGTCCTGGGTTCTAATCCCGACCCTCGCGCTCGTCCGCCGCGTGACTCCGGGCAAATCGCTTCACTTCTCTGCGTCTCCCCTCCCTCGCCTGTAAAAGGGGCGAGCCCCGTGCGGGACGCGGACTACGTCCGACCCGATTTACCTGTGCCCACCCCAGCGCCTGGTACGGTGCCCGGCACGTAGTGAACGCTTCAGAAATACGACAGTTATTGTTACCATTAATAGTAATATAATCTTACCTTTGGGAGCGGGGCGGGCCTGCTTGGACAAGCAAGCAGCGTGGCTCCGTGGAAAGAGCATGGACTCGGGAGTCAGAGGACACGGGTTTGAATGCCGGCCCTGCCACTTGGCAGCCGTGGGACCCTGGGCAAGTCACTTCGCTTCTCTGGCCCTCATCTGGCAAATGGGGATGGAGACCGTGAGCCTCACGTGGGACCACCTGATGACCCCGTACCCGCCCCAGCGCTTAGAACAGTGCACCGCACATAGTAAGCGCTTCACAAATCCCGACGTTATCATCGGAGCCAGGGGGATCCCGATCGGGGTAGCGTTCCAGCGATCGGTCCCCGTCCGGGGGAGGCCCGGGTCCCCGTCGCTCCGGGTCGGGGAGACCCTGACCTTCCCGGCCGGGACACAGCTCTCCCCCCATCTCTCTCTCGTCCCCCGCCGACCCCTCCGGCCCCCAGATCCAAGGCGCGATCATCGTGTCCAGCCTGGTGGAGGTGGCGATCGGGCTGACCGGCCTCCCGGGGGCCCTGCTCAGCTACATCGGGCCCCTGACCGTCACCCCCACCGTCTCCCTCATCGGACTGTCCGTCTTCCAAGCCGCCGGAGACCGGGCCGGCTCCCACTGGGGGATCTCAGTGCTGTGAGGAAGGGAGGAGGCGGGCGGGTGGTCTCCGGGGCCCCTTCCCCTAGGCCCCGGGGCCACCCCACCCCCACCCCCCGGGTGTCCTTCCCCGGGGGCCACGGCCTCGCCCTCGTCCCCTGGAGCTGGGTGGCTTTGGGCCAGTCACTTCACTTCTCTGGGCCTCAGTGGCCTCATCTGTCAAAGGGGGATGAAGACCGGGAGCCCCACGGGGGACCCCCCGATCACCTTGTATCCCCTCCCAGGGCTCAGAACGGTGCTTGGCGCACAGTAAGCGTTTAACAAACACCATCGTCATTATCATTCCAGTGCCCGGTACCCAGTAAGCACTTAACAAATACCATAATAATAATAATAATAATAACGATCTCCTCTCCCGGCTCCTTCCTCAGGCCCCTCCCCAGATCCACAGTCCCGCCTTCCCAAGGCCCCCCGGGTCCCGTATTACGCCCTAATTATGGTATTCGTCAAGCACTTACTACGTGCCAGGCACTCCGCTGAGCGCCGGGGTGGATCCGAGTAAACGGGGTTGGACGCGGTCCCCGTCCCACCTGGGGCTCCGAGTCTCGACGACCGTTTTACGGACGAGGCAACCGAGGCACAGTGAAGTGACTTGCCCGTGGTCGCACAGCGGTGGCCGAGCGGGGATCCGGGGAGGGGGGAGGGCCCGGGGGAGGCCAGCGGGGAGGGCGCCTTCCCCGGACCCCTCTCCAGGGTCCCCCCCCCCCCCAGCCCCCGCGCCCCCGGGCCCGGCCCACCTTCGGGCCCGGCGGCGTCATCCGGCTCTGGCCCTCGGGCAGGTCCATCGCGCTGATCGTCCTGTTCTCCCAGTATCTCCGCAACGTCCCCTTCCTGCTGCCCGGCTACCGCCGGGGCCGGGGCTGCACCATCCTCAGGATCCAGATCTTCAAAATGTTTCCCGTGAGAGCGGGGCGCCGGGGGCCGGGGGTCGCGGCGGCCGTCCGGGGGGGGTGGGCCGCCCCCCTCCGCGACGCCCCACCCCTCCTCCGGCCCCCAGATCGTCCTGGCCATCATGGTGGTGTGGCTCCTCTGCTACGTCCTGACCCTGACCGACGCGCTGCCCCCCGACCCCGCCGCCTACGGCTTCAAGGCCCGGACGGACGCCCGGGGGGAGATCACGGCCATCGCCCCCTGGTTCCGATTCCCCTACCCCTGTGAGTCCTTCGGCCTCCCCGCCGGGGAGGGGGTGGGGGGCGGGAGAGCAGCATCCTTCGACCTCGCTGTCTCCCGGCTACCGCTTGACTAATAACCGGAGTATCTGGTAAGCGCCCACTCTGGGCCAGGTACAGGTTACGCGTGCTGGGGCGGACGCCAACCAGTCGGGTTGGACGCGGTCCCCGTCCCACGCGGGGCTCACGGCCTCAATCCCCCTTTCGCGCGCGAGGGTCACCGAGGCCCCGAGGAGCGGGGCGACCCGCCCCGGGCCGCACAGCGGACGGGTGACGGAGCAGGGATCGGAACCCACGACCTTCGGACTCCCGGGCCCGTGGCCCGTCCGCCAGGCCACGCTCCTTCTCACGGGATCTAAATACCGACGACCCAGTCGGCCTAGTGGGAAGAGCACGGGGGGGGGGGGGCGGGGGTGTCGGAGGACCCGGGTCCCGATCCCAACTCCGCCGCTTACCCGGCGCGTGACCGTGGTCGAGTCGCTTCACGTCTCCGGGCCTCGGTTCCCCACCGGGCCGGGGCAGACAGGTTGGGGCGACGCTCTGCCTCGTCGGGGGGGCCCGCGTCTTCCCCCGGCGGCCCTGACCCGCCGTCCGTCCGCCCCGCGCTCCCAGGCCAGTGGGGCCTGCCCACGGTGACCGCCGCGGCCGCGCTGGGCATGTTTAGCGCCACCCTGGCGGGCATCATCGAGTCCATCGGCGACTACTACGCCTGCGCCCGGCTGGCGGGGGCCCCGCCCCCACCTGTCCACGCCATCAACAGGTGAGGGATGCCCCCCCCCCCCGGTGCCCCGCCTCTCCCCGACCCTCGGCCGGGGGCGGGAAAGCCGGGGGAGGGTCCCTCCTCCTTCCCGGACCCCCCGGCCTCGTGTCCTCATATTAGAAGCGGCGTGGCGGAGCGGATAGAGCCCGGGCCCGGCGGTCGCGGGGTCACGGGGTCTAAGCCCGGCTCCGCCACTGGCCCGCTGGCCGGCCCGGGGCAGGTCACTTGGCTTCTCCGGGCCTCGGTTCCCTCAGCCGTAAACCGGGGATCGAGACGGGGAGCCCCGCGTGCGACGGGGACCGCATCCGCCCCGGCGTTCAGTACGGGGCCCGGCCCGTAGTACGCGCTGAACGAACCGCACGGTCCCGAGGCCCGGGGAGCGGGGGAGGCCCCCGGCCCCGCCGGTCCCGTCCGGCGCCCCCGGGCCGTCCCTGACTCGGCCCCGGGCTCCAGGGGCATCTTCACGGAGGGCGTCTGCTGCGTCATCGCTGGGCTCCTCGGCACGGGGAACGGATCCACTTCCTCCAGCCCCAACATCGGCGTCCTGGGCATCACCAAGGTACCGACGGCCCCCGGCCCGCCCCGGAACGGTCTGCGGGGGGAAGACGCGGGAGATGGACGGTTTAGAGAAGGACTCCGGGGCTGGGACTCGGGAGGCCCAAGCGCCGGCGACCCCGGGCGAGCCGCGGAACCCCTCGGGGCCACCCCGTCCTCGTCTGTAAAATGGGGAGGATTACGACCCCGCCCCGGCCTCGTGGGCATCTTGGGGGGGGGGGGTGAAAGGCAATCGCGAGGGTCTCCCAATGCGGGGCGTGGGGGCGGACGTTACGGAGCTCCGGTGACCCCCCCCCGCTTCAGATCCTCCTCATCGCCTCCCGTCCCCCAAGACGGGCTCGAGGGGAGGAGGCCACCCCGCTACCTTCCCGGGCCCCGACCCGGCCCCACTCCGGAGCTCAGAAAGGGGTCGGTGAGGACAAGCCCCCGGGGGGCTCCCGCCCCGGGCACCTCCCCCAGGCCGCCCCGACCTCTCGCCGTAGGTGGGGAGCAGGAGGGTGGTGCAGTACGGAGCCTGCATCATGCTGGTGCTGGGGACCGTGGGCAAGTTCACGGCTCTGTTCGCCTCTCTTCCCGACCCCATTCTGGGGGGGATGTTCTGCACCCTCTTTGGTGAGTCTCCGCCCCCCAACCCCGCCGCCCCCCACCGGCCTTCGGACCGTCCGGGGAGCCTCTTGCCCTGCTCCCTTCGTCCTTCCAACCCCGCGGCCCTTAGATCCACACCCGTGATCGATCCGTACCATACTCGGGCAGAGATCCCGCTCCCCTCTCCCGGACAAGCCCGCGAGGAGCTTGCGGTCTAGAGGGAGAGACGGACGTTAGACCCAACGACACGGATGCCGTGGGGCCGGGGGGGGGGGGGATGAATAAAGGCGGCAAGTCGGGGCGACGCAGAAGGGAGCGGGAGAAGAGGAAAGGGGGGCTTGGTCAGGGAAGGCCTCCCGGAGGAGATGGGCCATCGATAAGGCCCGGAAGCAGGGGCAGATCTATCGTCCGCTGGATAGGAGGGGGGAGGGCGTTCCGGCCAGAGACGGGACGTGGCGAGGAGCGGGCAGCGAGACCGACCTTCCGCGAGCCTCATCCCGCCCGCCGGGCCCACCCGGGATCTCCAGAGGGGCTCCGGGGGCGGGGGTCTCCCGCAGCCCCCTCCCCGCCCCCCGGCTGAGTCCCCGTGGGCCGCTCCCGTAGGGATGATCACGGCCGTGGGCCTGTCCAACCTGCAGTTCGTGGACATGAACTCCTCCCGCAACCTCTTCATCCTCGGCTTCTCTATGTTCTTCGGGCTGACGCTGCCCAACTACCTGGACGCCAACCCCACCGCCATCCGCACAGGTGCCCGGCCCCCGCCGCCCCCCAACCGCCCCTTCCATCCCTTACCGCCCCCCCGGGGGGGGGATCAGGCCGTCCGGCGGGGGGGGTCGTCCCTGGGAAATGGGGCGGATCGGGGTGGGGGGGAAAGGCTCCCATCCTGGCCCGGGGCGGGGGGGGATATAGGGGGTGGGAGGAGACGGTAGGCCCACCCGCACGGCTCCGGGGGTCGGCTCCTGCCCCTCGTATTGATCGGGCACCTACCCTGTGCCCAGAACACCGTACTGAGCGTTTGGGAGAATCTAATAGAGAAGGGAGACATAGATTCCTGCAAAGCACCGTAGTAATCACTTGAGAGAGTCCAGTGCGACAGAGTAGGTAAACACAATCCTTTCCCTTTCCGACTAGGAGGGGAGAGTTAATCGTATCTGAGTGCTCACCGCGGGCAGAACGCTGTACTAAGCACGCGGGCGAGTACAGCACGATAACAGACCCCGTTCCCTGCCCGCAACCAACTTCCGGTCTTCTCTCCGGGTCGGCAGGAGTGCCCGAGGTGGACCAGATCCTCACGGTGCTGCTGACCACGGAGATGTTTG
The DNA here is from genome assembly GCF_004115215.2 of Ornithorhynchus anatinus. Lineage (NCBI taxonomy): Eukaryota > Metazoa > Chordata > Mammalia > Monotremata > Ornithorhynchidae > Ornithorhynchus > Ornithorhynchus anatinus. The sequence continues at coordinate 2,987,283 of NC_041750.1, forward strand.
TGGGCGGCTGCCTGGCCTTCGCCCTGGACAACACGGTGCCCGGTGAGCAGCGGCCGGCTCCCCCGTCATCCGCCCCGGGGGTCGGAGGGAGCGGCGAGGGACCCCGGAAGTCGGGCGCGGGGAGGGAACCCCCTCTCCTCCAACACCGGCTTTGCGGTCCACCGGACCCCCATCCCCCAGAGCCACCGGACGGATGCCAACGGGGCCGGGGGCGGATAGCGGGGGGCCGGGTTCGGGTCTCCCGCCGCTCCGGCCGCCTCGCCCGACACCCCGGGAGGTTCCTGCAGCACGGTCGCCTGGATAGAGCACGGGGCTGGGAGTCAGAAGGTCCTGGGTTTTAATCCCGGCCCCGCCACCTGTCTACCGGGCGACCTCGGGCAAGTCATGTCGCTTCTCTGGGCCTCGCTTCCCTCGTCTGTAAAATGGGATTAAGACCGTGAGCCCCATGTGGGTCAGGGACTGTGTCCAACTTAATTACCTTATCTAACTTAGAAGAGTGCTTGGAGCACAGTAAGGGCTTAAGTAGCCTAATAATATTTCTCTCCGTGCCTCAGTTACCTCGTCTGTAAAATAGGAATTGAGACCGTGAGCCCCACCTGGGACTTGAACCGTGGCCAACCTCATTACCCCGTGTCCATCCCAGGGCTCAGAACGGTGCCCGGCCCGCAGTCCGCGCTCGACAGATACCGTGTAGAAATAAAGGAGCGACGTCAGGATGGAAACCCAAGGCCCTCGCTCCCCGGCCCGGGCTCCGTCCGTTGAGCCGCCCGGCTCCTCCCGCCACTCCCCTCTTGCCGGGCGGACGTCCTCCCCCGACGGCAGGGTGGACTGGCTCTCCCCCGGTCCCTGCTGAAGTCCCGGGGTCCCCCCCTCAGGTACCCAAGAGGAACGGGGCCTGGTGCGGTGGAAGGCAGGAGCCCACGCCACCAGCGAGACGTCCGCCAGCCTCAAGAGCTACGACTTTCCAGTCGGGATGGCTGCCGTCAAGAGGGCGTCCTGCTTGAAGTACCTTCCCGTCAGCCCCACCTTCAAGGGTTTCTCTTCCCGGGCGAGGGAACGGCCCCAGCCGGCCGCCGACGGGCCCGACCGCTCGGCCGCCTGCACCAAGGTCTGACGGGGGGATCCCGGGAAAACCGAGGGAGCCGTCTCCCCCTCCGCCCGGGAGCGCCGGACTTTCCGCTCCAGCTCTTAGAGGAGGAGGATCGGCGCCCGCCGGACGGGGAGTGGGACGGGCGGGATTCGGGAATCCCGGCCCCCTCCCGCAAGGGACTCGGGATTCGCGATTCCCGGTTGGAAGCCCCGGAACTAAAAGACAAAAAAAAACCGGTAGTCACGTGGCCACGTCTGTGTTGCATCTGAGACAGAGGCGCTCCCCGGCTCCTCCGGGAATCGGGCGGGTGAGGATAGGCGTGAGGCGACAGCGGCGACGAGGCCGGCGACAAGTCGTCGAGGTTACGCTCCAGCAAGGGCCGACAGACGCTAAAATAAATCACAGGTAGCAGGAGGGGGGACGAGGGGGTAGAGTTAGGCCTTATTTGACCGGGTCCCTAAAGAGGGTTAATGACGGCGACCGGAAGGTGGGCGAACCTGAGCGCCTAAGACATCACAGAGGCACCAGTCCGGCACTTGGGAATATAAAATGAGGAGATTACCAACTCCGCGGCTAAGACCACGTGGAGATGTAATCTCCGGAGGCCTCTGAAGATGGGGGGAGTGGTGGTCTGCTGGAGGGGGTTTATTTCTATTAGTGTCCCCCTCTCCCCCTCTAGACCGTAAGCTCGTCCTGGGCGGGGAATGTGTCCGTCTATTGTTCCACAGTACTCTCCCAAGCGCTTAGTACAGTGCACTCAATAAATACGACCGAATGGCCGAAGGGGAAAGGGGTTTCGGGAGCGGGAAGGGCGTGAGGACGGAGTGGGTGACGAGAGAAAAGGGCCTCCGTCTTGTCTCGCCGCCGACCCCTTCCCCACGTCCCTCCCTCACCGCTCTCTCCCCCTTCGAAGCCCTCCTAAAAATCACGCCTCTGCCAGGCGGCCTTCCCTGACTAAGCCCTCATTTCCCCACGCCATCCTCCCTCCTCTCGCTGTTTGTCTCTGCATTTGAGACTGTAATTTTTTTTTTTAAGCACTTTTCAACCCCATCCACAGCATCCCCTAGCCGCGATTTATTTCTAACGTCCGTCTCCCCTCGGTCTGTAAACTCCCGGTGGGCAGGGATCTTCCGGCTATTGTACTGTACTCTCCCGAAACACTTAGTACAGCGCTCTGTACGCTATAAATGCTCAATAAATACCACCGATTGAAGGGGACAGGTCGTCTTGAGAGGGCAGAGTGGAGGGGTGTGTATTCGCGTGTGTGGAGCGGAAGAGGAGCAAGGTTAAGCAGGGTGTGAGGAGAGAGCTGACAGGGAGGAGTTTGAGAACGCCATTTTAGCAAAAATCACCCGGGCAGGGAGGTGAACTCCGGTCGGAGAGAGGAGGGGCCCGAGGCGGAGAGCCCGACGCGGAGCCGGCGCCGATATTCCTCACCCGGCAGCGGCCCGGAGGAACTGGGGCGGGGTGGGGGGGACGCCGCCCTCTTCCACCCGAAGTTAATGCCGTCGCCAGCGCGCGACGTGGTTAGGAGGGGTCATCGGGAAAGGTCGCCTCCTCCAGCGCAAGCCCCGGGAGACCCACCTGGGCACCTGGAGTAGCACCAGCCGTTCCTTAAGCGGTTCCGCCGTGCAGAGCGCTGGACTGAGCACTGGGAAAGAATACACAGTTGGGGGTTAGAGGCGGTCCCTGTTCCCAGAGGGGCGAGGAGAGCAGGGGCCACTCCTGCCGGCCCGTGGAGCCTCGGGCTCACCCCGCACCCCCGCCGGGGCGCAGCGGGGAGGGCCGCGGGGCCTCCGGAGGCCCAGCTCCGGCTCGGGGGCCGTGGGGGCGGCACGGAGGAGCTCGACGGAAAGGAAGCGGGAGACCGTCAACTCCCCCGAGGTGGCTTCGGACCCGGCCCCCCGCCAGACCCCCGCCGTCCCCCCACGCACCAATAACCACGGCCACGGTCTCTTCTGTTCTACTCTTATTTATTTTTTTAAATATTTTTGAAAAAATATAATTTTTTTACAATATTTTCAACTTAAACACTATTCACACTGAACACGTATGGCAGCTTCACCTACCCAAGTATGAAGTTTTAAGAAGCCAAAACTGTTCTAGCTTTATTAAAAAGGAGGGGGGGGGGGGGTGGGGAAAAAAAAGAAGGGCAAGAGTTGTTGTGCTGTAGACTATCGTGTAGTGACGACTCACGAAGCAAGCGAGGAGCACCTTTCGGGGACGCGCGGCTCCGGCTTTCTCGGGTTCAGTCCGACTCCGGGGGGCCGGACCCCGCCGTTCTCCGGTGGGGGGGGGGGGGGGAGGAGGGGGCGCCGGGGCGGAGGGGCCGGCCGCGGGCCTCCGACGGGTCCGCCCGGTCTCCCCGACGCGAGGGACCGGCCCGGGGCCCGCCGGCGTGCGCGGGGAGACCCCGGCCTCCGGAGCGGGGGAGGGGGACGGGGGGCCGGGGGGGGGGGGGTCCCGTGGTCCAGGGGAGCTCGGGTGGGGGGGGTTCCGCTGCTTTCCTTTCCTCCTCGCCGTCTCCTCCCCGGCGCGATGAGGTCCAGTCGGGTTTGCAGTAAACGGTGGACAGCTTTGAGCGTAACAGTCTCAGCACTTTTTATTAAGCATGCAGGACTAACAGAACTTTGGCAATGCATAAGTAACACAGTGACAAGAAGAGAGAGCTTTTACAATTAAGTCTTCTAATACTGCCTTCACAGTGTGGAAATTGTGCTACACCCACCGAGAGAGGCCCCGTCTCCTCGGACGGCTAATACTTCACCCCGGGAACGAACTCCTTTGCGTTTGGATTCAGGTTACTCTTGACCTGAGGGGCGAGAGAGAGAGCGTCCGATACTGACCTGCCGCGGGACCGGAGGCGGCTCGGGAGCCCCCCGGGGCGGTTTTCGTCCTCTCGCCGCCCGGGGACCGGGCCACGTTGAACCGGATTTTCCGGCCTCTGCCGGAGAGGATCGCGGGGCGAGGGGTCGGACTTCCCTCAGGGTCGCGGCGCTTTAGGAATAGGGGAGACAGCGGCCGGTTTTTCCCGGAGACGCGGTTTCCACCCGGGGAAGCGGAACGCCCCGGGGCTCGTCCATCCCCTCCAACCCGGCCCCTCGGGAGAAGGGGAGATTAAAACTCCAAAGGGTTCTGCGGCCTCCGACGGGCTCGGCCGCGAGAGGGAGGCTCGTTTCCCCGGTGGAGGATCGCGCATCACCCGCCGGGCGGGTGGAGCGCAGGAACGGAGCTTCCTCGGATGCTTCTCTCTCTACCGCCTTCATTCCGGGGTCCTTCCCGCCATTTTTCTAGCTGCGCCTCGATCAGAAGCCGGGCACCGCCCCCCCCGGGTATCCCCTCCCGGCGCCTGGTACAACAATCACCCTAATAGATACCATCTCTACTCCCGCTACCGGAGTAGACGAGAGAGGGAACGGAGACGCGGCACGGTTTAGAGTTCAGAGCACGTGCCCGGGAGTCAGGAGGACCTGGGTTCTAATCCCGCCCCCCCCCCCCCCTTGCCTGCTGCGACACCTGACGCTTCACTCCTCCGGGCCTCGGTTATCTCTTCTGTAAAACGGGGATTAGGACCGGGAGTCCCAGACGGGAGGTGGACCGTGCCCAACCCGATTACCTCAGGGGATAGAATAGAGCCTGGCATACGGTGAGTGCTTAAGAAATACCACAGGAAAAAACAAAAAAACGGGGGGGGGGGGGGGGGGGGGGGCGTTGGCATGTGGCCGGCAAGAACCGGCCGGGGTTGGGCGGCGGCGGTGGCCGCCGCAGAGATGCCGGGGGAGGCCTCGGCTCCCCGCGGTTGCGGCCGGGACCCCGAGGTGGCCCTGACTGGGAGTGATCTGGCTCGTACCAGAAGGGGCCGGGGCTGGGGGGCAGAAACTCCGGAGGAAAAAACCGCCCCCCTCCCCGCCAACCCCGGCTTTTACCACAAGATCCTCCAGCGAGGAGCCGTCGCCGATGACGAGGTCGCTGAGCTGGTCCTGGATCTGGTCCATGGTCTGGGGAAGGTCTCGAGCGGGGATAAACCACTCGTGCTCCTCTTCCTCTTCCAGCATCTCCTGGAAACAGCGCTCAATAAACTCTTCTTCCCACAACTCCTCCTCGATCTGGATTTGGGAGACACGGTCCACGGTAAGTGGGAGTCTCCGGACGGGGCTCCCGGGACACCGCGGGCAGAGACGTCTCCGACTGGGGGGGGGGGCGGGGGAGAAGGGGTTCGGTGAACACGGGGTCGTGGGCCGGGGGAGGGAGAGAAGACGAGGGCCACGGCGGGGAGCGGGGGGCCGCGCCCAGCCCCGGGATCGCGAGGGGTCGCCTTTGGTATCCTTCCTCCTCTATCACCCCACCCCTCTAAGGATCCTTGCCCGGTGGCCCCCGAGGACCGAGGACTACGGGGGCCGGGTTCGCAGCCAGGGGGAGGCACAGGGAGCCCGGCTCCCACTTGGGAGGCTCCGGCGGCTTCCGACCACGGGCTCACCGAGGGCGGACTCGTCCGGGAGCCTCCTGCCCGGCCGGCTCAGTTTGTGCGGGAGGGGGGGCGCTCGGGTTGTGATCTTCGCCCTGCCCCGGGGCTGCCGGGTGACCTCGGTCCGGTCACTTAACCTCCCGGGGCCTCGATCGCCTCCCCCGCGCAACGGGCGGGGGCTCCCGCTCTCCCTCTCGGCCTAGCAAGACTCCTCTGGGGCCCGGGTCCAATCCGATTACCGGGTACTGGACCCCAGTGGACACTAAACGCCCGGCCCCTTGGGGGGCGGGGGCGGGGTGGGGGGTGAGGAGGGCCACGGGGTTCGGCCCGGACGCCACTGACCTGTCTGTTGAACTCCTCTTCGTTCTCCATCCACATGTACTCGGCAAACGGGTTGTCGTCTTCGTGAGCGTGGCCGTTGACGATCACATCCTCGTTGATGATACTCGGGCTGGCGCTGCTTCGGCTCGGGTCTTTCATGGCTGCCGCCTATTTCGGGGAACCTGGGGGGTGGGGGAGACACGCCGTCACTCTCCCCCACCTTCCGAGTCTTACTGAGGGCCCGTCTCCTCCAAGGGGCCTTCCCTGACTACACCCCGCCGCCCCCCCTTCTCCCACTCCCTTCTGAGTCGCCCTGCCTCGCTCCCTTTCTCCGTCCCCCCCTCCGCTTACGATCGCACCTGCCCTTTATTTCTACCAACGTCCTCTCCCCCTCTGGACCGTACGCTCGTTGCGGGCCGGGAACGGGTCTTATACCGTCCTCTCCCTAGCGCCGAGCGCGGTGCTCTGCACACGGTAAGTGCTCGATAAGGACGATGGGCTGACGGGAGGAAGAGTAGGGGGACGGCGGGCTTCCTCGCGGAGCCGGAACGCCGGCCCCCCCACCCGCACCGCCGGAGCAGCCCGACGGATCGGTCCGACGGATCGCCACCCTCGAGGCCCTACTCAGAGTCACATCTCCTCCGGGGAGCCTTCCCTGACTAACCCCTCATCTCCCCCCGTCCCATCCTCCCTCATTCTTTCAACTGTATTTATCGAGCGCTCGGGAGAGTCCGATATATAAATCGGACATTTACGTGGGTGCGGCGGGGAGATGAGGGGTAAGTCGTCCGTAAAACGGGACTGGAGACCGTGAGCCTCACGCGGGGAAGGGACCGCGTCCGACCCCGACAGACCTGTATCTCCCCCTGCGCTCAGTACAGTGCCTGGCACACGGTAAGCACTTAAATGCCACATTTTTTAACGATCATTCGTCGCGGCGTTGATAATCCCCATTTTAGAGTTGAGGAAACTGAGGCCCGGAGCTGGGGCGTGACTCGCCCAAGGTCACCCGGCAGACAAGTGGCGGAGCCGGGATTAGAACCCAGATCCTCCTGCCCCCCCCCCCCCAGGCTCAACGCACAAGGCCGTGCGGCTTTTCAATTCAGCACCCGTTGTCCCTTCTACTTCGACCTTGTGTGGGACGGGGACTCTGCCTGACCTGATTATCTGATCTCTAACCTGCACTTACGACAGTAAATGTTTAACAAGTGTTATTATTATTATTATCACCATCGATCTGAACTAAACCTTTGGCCTTATACTTCCTTCCCCTCCGCCTGCTACTCTGAGGGTGTCCGCCTCAAAGAACCAGCAGGACGGAGGAGCCTGAGTCTTCCTGATTCGTTAACTAATATTATTTTTCCGTCCCGGCCCCCCGGCAGTCACTACAGACTAGACGCTCGTTGTGGGCAGGGAACGTGCCCTCTAACTCTGCTGTACTGGCCTCACCCAAGCACTTGATTGGGTCCTTTTTTTTTCCTGTTTGTTTTATGGTATTTGCATTTTTTATGATACTGCCCTGGCCACTGAAAACTCTAGCTCTCGATGGGGCCCTAGGCTTCGATCGAGGAATTCTGAATAAATTCAACTGGCGACGCGGCGGAGTAAATGGGCCAACGCAGCCGGCGATGCCCTTTCCCTGGGTCCCCGGCTGGTTTCTGGGTCGGTCTCCAAAATTTTGGCTTCCGAAAGCTCCGGGATTTGCAAGCGCTCGGAGGGAGCTGTGAGTCGGTCCTCCTGCCTAGCTCTTCTACTCTATTCTAAAAACAGAAAGCGCACACACACAAAAGACTGAAGTAATAATAATAATTATGGCATTCAAGCGCTCACTGCGTGCCAGACGCCGGACTGAGCTCGGAGGCGATACGAAGAAAGACGCTCCGGTCGATGAGAATACGATCCCTTACCGACTGGATATTTTTGCTACGTGGCCTAAGGGGAAAGCGCGAGGAAATGGGAGTCACCTGCTGGGTGACTTCGGCCAGTCCCTTAACCTCCCCGAGCCCCGGTTTCCCTACCGGTAGAACGGGGACAAACGAGACCGAGACCCCCCCCCACCAGCGCCAGTGGGACGGGGACCGTGTCCGTCCCGATGACCTCTTGGTCCACCCCGGTGCCGGGCATTCAGCGGGCCCTTCGTAAACGCCATTATACGAATTTCAGCCGGGCTCCCGCCTCCCCGCCGGTCACCTTTCCTTCCCCGGACCCGAGGAGCCGACGAGCGCGACCGCAGGAAGCGCGGCTCCCTCCCGGTGGATCTCCGGCACCGACCTGGCGGACCGGGCCCGCTTTCCCTCTCCCGGGGGACCCCTTTTTCCAACCGAGGCGTCTCACCAGCCCGGGAGGGAGACCCAAAGGGACGGGCCGCCGCCCCGGCCTCCGGTTTATTGGAGGCGGTGGTGAGGCGGGGCCCTTTTCGATTACGGGGCCGCACGCTTCACTTTTCCTTTCCAACTGGCTCGGCTGAGTCAGAGGCACCGTCCGTGCCCGCCGACCGCGGGAAAGGGTGGACTTTGACGTTTCAAAAATACTTCCGGGTAGGGCCCGGTGACACGGGGAGCCCGTACGGTCCCTAAGGGCAGGGATACTCGTTTGACGCGCGGCCCCCGACACCCCGCGCGGCCCTAACCAGTCGATACCGGTCCCGACTGGAAGAGCCGGTTTCAGGGCGACCCGACCGGCTGCTGGTAGCCTCTCGCTCAACAGGGCATCGCTCTCTCTCGTCTATACGGACACGCGTACGCGGGGGTGGGTGTAGTCTCAATGTACCCCCCTAATCCCCGCCGTGGCGGGGGGAAGAAAGTCGTTCATTCATTCAATAGTATTTATTGGGCGTTTACTATGTGCCCAGCACTGTCCTAAGCGCTCGGAACGGACAAATGGGTAACAGATCAGTCAAATACAGATAAAGTCAAAAACGCACACCTAACAACCGAGTCGGGGTCGCCTCCTACCCCCACGGGCAACTCGGGAAATATGTTTTCTGTCTCCATCGCACCCCCCCACGACCCCCGTTCCTGATGAAGAGATGGGTTTGGCGGAGCCGTCCGTACGGGAGGGCTCCGCACACTGTAGGGGCATCAAAATGATAATAATAATACTTATTAAGCGCTTCCTCGGTGCCAGGCGCCGGGGTAGGTCCAAGACCATCGGGTTGGACGCGGTCCCCGTCCCCCACAGGGTCACGGCCTTCACCCCATCTTACGGAGGAGGGAACTGAGGCACAGAGTAGTTAAGGGCCTTGCCCGAGGGGGCCGGGATTCGAACCCGGGTGCTTCTAGCTCCCGGGCCCGCGTCCTAACCACTGGGCCACGCTGCTCCTCAGGGAATAGCGGCGACTGAGTGAGCGCAACTACACGCCGAAGGAAGTGGCTCGGGAGTCAGAGGTCTTGGGTTCAAATCCCGGTTCGGCTGCCCGCCGGCCGTGTGACTTTGGGCCGGTCACTTCCCTTCTCTGGGCCTCAGTTCCCTCCTCTGTAAAATGGGGACGAAGACCGGGAGCCCCACGTGGGACAACCGGATGACCCCGCGTCTACTCCGGCGCTTAGAACAGTGCCTGGCACATAGTGAGCGCTTAAATCCCATCGTCATCATGACTTAAGGGCCGGTGGAAGCGACTCGCGATTACAGGGCTCGACCGGGAAAAAAAAATAAACGGGGTTTAAGAGGATTAAAGAGGGCAGCTCCCCTCTCGCCGAAACCAACCGGGAACCCGACGGCTCTTGGGAGGTGGGAAAAAGGGAAAAGCAGTGTATCCTAGTGGATAGAGCACGGGCCTGGAGTCAGAAGGATTCATTCATTCAACCGTATTGGGCGCTTACTGGGTGCAGAGCGCTGTACTAAGCGCTTGGGCGGGTACAACATAGACACATTCCCTGCCCCCAGCACGTCTGCAGTCTGAGGGAGAGACGGACGCGAACAGAAATGAATTCCAGATTCCACCACTCGTCTTCTGTGCGATCTTGGCAGGTCGATCCACTTTCCCGTGCCTCAGTTCCCTCGTCTGTAAAATGGGGATGAAGACCCTGAGCCCCGTGGGGGGCAGGGACTGTGTCTAACCCGATTAGCTTGGATCGTGCATCCACCCCGGCGTTTAGTACGCAGCAAGCGCTTAAACACCACGAAAAAGGGTTGCCTCGACCCCCCGGGAACTGCCGCGGCGGCTCCCCGGGGCCCCGCCACGAGTGCCGTGCGCACAGCGCTGTATTAAGCGCTTGGGGGAGGACTAAAGTACCACGGTATAGTGGATAGAGCCCGGGCCTGGGAGTCAGAAGGTCCTGGGTTCTAATCCCGGCTCCACCACTTGTCCCCTCTTTGGTTTGGGGCAAGTCACTTCACTTCTCTGTGCCTCAGTTCCCTCATCTGTAAAATGGGGATTACGACTGTGCCCGACCCAATTTGCCTGTATCCACCCCTGTGCTCACTATCATGACTGGCACATCGTAAGCGCTTAATAAATACCACAATTTTTTTTTATTACTACTACAACAGACACCAACCCCGCCCACGATGAGCTTACAGTCCAGGGCGGGGAGACAGACATCAATACAAATAAATTACAGATATGGACATAAGGGCTGTGGGGCCGAGAGGCAGGAGAATACTACTACTAATTATTGTATCTGTTACTTACTATGTGCCAAGCACTGTTCTAAGCACGAGGGTCGAAACAAGCGAATCAAAGTGGACCCAGTCCCTGTCCCATGTTGAGCTCACCATCCCAATCCCCATTTTACAGATGAGGGAACTGAGGCCCAGAGAGGTGAAGTGACTTGCCCGAAGTCACACAGCTGACAAGCGGCGGGGCCGGGATTAGAACCCAAGGCCTCTGACTCCCAAGCCCGGGCTCTTGCCACTGAGCCACGCTGCCTCTGGGCAGTCAGGGGGTTTACTGCGGCACCGTGCTCTTCCCGGCGCTCAGTCCGGTGCTCTGCACAAGGCACGCGCCTGCCTGCTGGGTGACCTTGGGCAAGCCACTTCCTCTGGGCCTCGGGCCCCTCACCTGGAAAACGGGGAGGTGACGACCGGGGGTCTTCAAGCAGCGTGGCTCAGTGGAAAGAGCCCGGGCTTGGGAGTCAGAGGTCGTGGGTTCCAATCCCAGCTCTGCCACTTGTCAGCTGTGTGTCCGTGGGAGAGTCACAACTTCTCTGTGCCTCAGTTAGCTCATCTGTAAAATGGGGATGAAGACTGTGAGCCTCACGTGGGACCACCTGATGACCTTATATCTCCCCCAGCGCTTAGAACAGTGTTCTGCACATAGCGCTGAACGAAACACCAACATCACCACCTGGTCTGTTGCCGAACTGTCCATTCCAAGCGCTTAGTCCAGTGCTCTGCACACAGTGAGTGCTTCACACCAACATTATTATTACTATCACCCGGTCTGTTGCCAAATTATCCATTCCAAGCGCTCAGTCCAGTGCTCTGCACATAATAAGCGCTTAACAGACACCAACATCATCATCATCACCTGGTCTGCTGCCAAATTATCCATTCCAAGGGCTCAGTCCGGTGCTCTGCACATAGTAAGCGCTTAACAGACACCAACATTATTATCATCACCTGGTCTGTTGCCTAATTGTCCAAGCGCTTAGTCCAGTGCTCTGCACACAGAGTAAGCGCTTAATACCAACATTATTACTGTTATCATCTGGTCTGCTGCCGAATTGTCCATTCCAAGCGCTTAGTCCAGTGCTCTGCACATAGTGAGCGCTTAACAAACACCAACATTATTATCACCTGGTCTGCTGCCAAACTGTCCATTCCAAGCGCTCAGTCCAGTGCTCTGCACATAGTGAGCGCTTAATACCAACATTATTACTATCATCACCTGGTCTGCTGCCGAATTATCCATTCCCAGCGCTCAGACCAGTGCTCTGCACATAGTAAGCGCTTAATACCCACATTATTACTATCATCACCTGGTCTGCTGCCAAATTATCCATTCCAAGCGCTCAGTCCAGTGCTCTGCACATAGTAAGCGCTTAACACCCACATTATTACTATCACCTGGTCTGCTGCCGAATTATCCATTCCAAGCGCTCAGTCCAGTGCTCTGCACATAGTAAGCGCTTAATACCCACATTATTACGATCATCACCTGGTCTGCTGCCAAATTATCCATTCCAAGCGCTCAGTCCAGTGCTCTGCACATAGTAAGCGCTTAACACCCACATTATTACTATCACCTGGTCTGCTGCCGAATTTCCATTCCAAGCGCTTAGTCCAGTGCTCTGCCCATGATAAGCGCTCAATAAATACGACTGAATGAATGAATGTCCTCTACCCCAGCGCTTGGAGCAGTGCTTGGCACATGGGAGGGGCTTCATCGACGGCGTCATGAGATGGGGGGGGCAAGGGGCGCATGCGCACTGCGCCTGGCGGCCTCCCCGCGCGCACGAGGGGCGCGAGCGAGCGCGCATGCGCACTGGGCCGGGGGTGCGCACCGAAAAGGGGGGGGGAACGGGACGAAGCCGAACGCGCGTGGCGGCGCGCAGGCGCACAACAATGAGCTTTGTTGCCCGAGCAGCGCGCGCCCGAGCGGGGGAGGGGGGGGGGAAGGGAGGGAGGGAGATGGGGGGGGGAGGGGATGGCATCCCGGCAGGCCCCGCGCGCCGCCGAGGACCCGGATGGAAAGCCAAGGGACCAAACCAGCGCAGTAAAAAGCGCCTTTGGCGAACGCGCTCGGGCGGCAAAGGGGGTCACCCCCCGTCCTCCGGGGTGGGGGAAGACATCCCCCCCCCCCCAGGGCGGCGAAGCCCGACCCGGCCTCCTCCTCCTCCGCCGCCGCCATGGCGGCCCCAAGGAGCCCGCTCCCCCCCGTCGCTGAGGCAACGGGCCCTCACCCAGTGCAGACAGCGGGAACGGCACCACAGGGCCCTGCTCGCCTCGGCGGACGTCCACAGCCGGCGCCGCTTCCTCCCCGCTTTATGCGCGCCTCGCCCGCCGCCTCCCTTGCCCCAGTCCAAACAAACACTCCCCCCCCGCCGCCACCTCCGACCGGAAGTGACCTCACTTCCGCCTCCCGCCTCGCTCTAGCGCCAAACTACCGCTCCCAGAAGGCCCCGCGCCCGGACGCCGGAGCTGGCGGAGGCCCCTCGGCCGCGGGGGACGCTGGGAGTTGTAGTCCCTTGGGGGCTCATTCATTCATTCATTCATTCATTCAATAGTATTTCTTGAGCGCTTACTGTGTGCAGAGCACTGGACTAAGCGCTTGGGATGAACAAGTCGGCAACAGAAAGAGACAGTCCCTGCCGTTTGACGGGCTCACGGTCTTAATCGGGGGAGACAGACAAGAACAATAGCAAGAAATAGAGTCAAGGGGAAGAACATCTCATTAAAACAAGAGCAAACAAATAAAATCAAGGGGATGTACATCCCATTAACAAAATAAATAGGATGACAAAATAAATAGGGTAATGCGGCGGGGTGGCACAGTGCTCAGCGCAGAGTAAGCGCAGAAGAAATACGATGGAATGGGTGACTGCCCCGGCCCCGTGGGAAGAGCCCGGGCCTGGCAGCTGGAGGCCCTGGGTTCTAATTCCTCCTTGGCCTGCTGGGTGCCCCTGGGCAAGTCATTTCACCTCCCCTGGCCCTCAGTTTCCCCCGTCTGCAAAATGGGCATGCAAAAAAAACCACACGTTTTTCCCTCCTCCTCAGCTTGTGAGTCCCACGTGGGACCTGCTCATTTTGTATCTATGCCAGAAATTAATAATAATGTTGGTATTTGTGAAGCGCTTGCTAGGTGCAGAGCACTGTTCTAAGCGCTGGGGGAGATACAGGGTCATCAGGTCGGCCCACGTGAGGCTCACAGTCTTCATCCCCATTTCACAGATGAGGGAACCGAGGCACAGAGAATAATAATAATGTTGGTATTTGTGAAGCGCTTATTATGTGCAGAGCACTGTTCTAAGCGCTGGGGTAGACACAGGGTCATCAGGTCGACCCACGTGAGGCTCACAGTTAATCCCCATTTTCCAGATGAGGTCACTGAAGCCCGGAGAAGTGAAGTGACTTGCCCACAGTCACCCAGCTGACAAGTGGCAGAGGTGGGATTCGAACCCATGACCCCTGACTCCCCAGCCTGGACTCTTTCCCCTGAGCCACGCTGCTTCCCCTAATTAGTACAGCGCTTGGCACGTAGTGCAGAGCAAACTCCACAGTCAATCAATCCTATTTACTGGGCAGCCCTGGGGGCAGAGCACTGTCCTAAGCGCCTGGGAGAGTCCACTATAACCATATAACAGAGAGTCCAATATAACGATACAACAGACGCGGTCCCTGCCCACAGTGAGCTTGCCATCTAGTCTGCACCATAATGAATGCTGCTCAGAGAAGCAGTGTGGCTCAGTGGAAAGAGCCCGGGCTGGGGAGTCAGAGGTCCTGGGTTCAAATCCCAGCTCAGCCGCTTGTCAGCCGTGTGACTTTGGGCGAGTCACTTTAATTTCTCATTTACCTCGTCTGTAAAATGGGGATTAAGACTGGGAGCCCCATGTGGGACAACCTGATCACCTTGTATCCTCTCCAGTGCGTTGCACATAGTAAGCGCTTAACAAATGCCATCATTTTTTTTTTTTACTCAGTTTTCCCCTGCTCCCTCTCCGTTCTGCATCGCTTCTGCAGATGGATCGGTCCCCTTTAAGGCCTTGACATCCAACCCACCTTCAACCCCGTGACACTTTTGAACAGAACCACAGTTCATTTTAGTGTCTGACTTCTCCTCTGGACCGTAAGTTCCAGAGAACATGCCTACCAACCTCTCCCTCCTACTACACCTCGCTATTCCCCTCCTTTAACCCGAGCCCCCTCCTCTAATGCTAACTCTACCTCAGTCTCCTCCATCTCGTCGCCAACCTCTCGCCCACGTCCTGCCTCCGGCCTGGACCACCCTCTTCATGCCCGACAGTGACTCTCCCCGCCCTTCGGAGCCTTAGCGAAGGCGCACCTCCTCCAGGAGGCCTTCCCTGACTAAGCCCCGCTTTCCTCTTCTCCCCCTCCCTTCTGCGTCGCCCGGACTTGCTCCCTTTAGTCTCCCCCTCTCCCAGCCCCGCAGCACTTACGTCCATATCTGTAATTCTATTTATTTATATTAATATCTGTCTTCCCCTCTAGACTGTAAGCTCGTTGTGAGCAGGGAATGCATCGTTATATGTTCTACTGTCCTCTCCCAAGCGATTATTTCAGTGCTCTACACACATAGAGTGCTCAATAAAGACGACTGACTGACTGTTGCACTGTACTTTCCCCAAACGTTTAGTACAGCGCTCTCTGCACACAGTAAGCGCTCAATAAATACATTTGAATATGGAGTCCACTAAAAAGACTCCTCTCCACTCACTGCCAGCCACATGGATTCAATGGATTCAATATCATAACCGTATGGACTTAATATCCACTAAGTGTATATATTTTCGTTACCCTATTTATTTTGTTAATGAATTGTACATCGCCTCGATTCTATTTAGTTGCCATTGTTTTTACGAGATGTTCTTCCCCTTGACGCTGTTTAGTGCCATTGTTCTTGTCTGTCCGTCTCCCCCGATTAGACTGTAAGCCCGTCAAACGGCAGGGACCGTCTCTATCTGTTGCCGACTTGTTCATCCCAAGCGCTTAGTACAGTGCTCTGCACATAGTAAGCGCTCAATAAATACTATTGAATGAATGAATGAATGAATAAGCGTTTAGTAGAGTGCTCCGCACGCAGTAAGCGCTCAATAAACAAGATTGAATGAATATGGAGTCCACTAAAAAGACTCTTCTCCACTAGCATTCCAAGTTTCCAGGCACGGGCTGGCTCTCGATGAATCATATGTGAGCAATTTCTTTGTGCAGAGCACCGTACTAGGCGTTTGGGAGAGTACAATACAACAGACTTTGCCTGCCCTCAAGGAGCTTTTCTATTTTTCTTAAATTTCTTTTTCATTTCTGCTTCTGACACATACTGGAAGGTACAATTTAGGACTCTGGCATGAAAAATGCACAAGGAGCGACCAATACAGTCAGGGAGGAGGAGAGAAGAACTGCTATTTTCTGCTTCCCGGTGCTCTTTTCTGATATCAAAGATTGTATTTAAAGGAATTTTGGGTTTGCTTCAGTGTACTTTCCCAACTGCTTAATACAGTGCTCTGCACACAGTAGGTTAAGCTTTTTCTTTTAAACGGCATTTGTTAAGCGCCTACCACGGGCCAGGCACTCTTCTAAGCGCTGGGATAGATTCAAGATAATCAGATTGGACACAGTCCCTCTCCCAGCTGGCCTTACAAACTTAATCCCCATTTTACAGGTGAGTTAACTAAGGCCCAGAGAAGTACACTGAAGCCTAAATTGACTCACCCAAGGTCACACAGCAGACAAGTGGTGGAGGGGGATTAGAACCCAGGTCCTTCTTCTTCTCAGGCCCGGGATCTATCCACTGCTGCTTCCTTGCCTTGAGGGCAGGGAGCTTGTCTATCACCTCTATCTTACTGTACTCTCCCAAATGCTTAGTTTAGTGCTCTGCATGCAGAAAATGTTCATTAAATACAATCATTCTTTGATGATCGTTGGGCTAATTTATTTCCTGGGGTGAAGCTGAATGCCTGGCAAACTGTCCCTTCGATACTGTCCACCTGATTTAGATTTGGAGCTGTTATTTCCAGAACATAATCGATCAACTGTATTTATTGAGCACTTCCTGTGGGCAGAGTAATGGTAATGATAATTATGGTATCTGTTAAGCTCTTACTACGTGCCCAAGCACTGTACTAAGCACCGGGATGGATGCAAGCTAATCAGGTCTGGCACGGTCCCTGTCATTCATTCATTCATTCAATAGTATTTATTGAGCGCTTACTATGTGCAGAGCTTGGGATGAACGCTTGGGATGAACGGCCCTGTCCCACGTGAGGCTCACAGTCTTAATCCCCATTTAACAGATGAGGGAACTGAGGCCCAGAGAAGTTAAGTAACTTGCCCAAGGCCTCACCGCAGACAAGTGGCAGAGCAGGGATTCGAACCCACGACCTTCTGACTCCCCGTCTCGGACTCTCTCCACTCTGCCCGAGAAGCAGCGTGGCTCGGTGGAAAGAGCCCAGGCTTGGGAGTCAGAGGTCATGGGTTCTAATCCCGGCTCCGCCACTTGTCAGCTGGGTGACTTCGGGCAAGTCGCTTCACCTCTCTGGGCCTCGGTTACCTCAACGGGGATGAGGACTGTGAGCCCCACGTGGGACAACCTGATGACCTGGTATCTATCCCAGCGCTTAGAACAGTGCTCGGCACATAGTAAGGGCCTAACAAATGCCATCATTATTATTACCATTATGCGGCTTCCCATGCTGGCATGAATGACTCTGCTTCTTAGAACTCCCGTTCTTGACGAAAGGCAGACTGAACTCATTGAAAGAATCCAGTACTGGACACCGGGAGACCTGGGTTCTAATCCCAGCTCTGCCACTGGCCTGCTGTGTGCCCAAGGACAGATCACTCAACCTCTCTGGACCTCAGTTTCCTCATCATCATCATAATAGTAATGTGCAGAGCACCGTTCTAAGCGCTGGGGTAGATACAGGGTCATCAGGTCGTCCCACGTGGGGCTCACAGTCTTAATCCCCATTTTCCAGATGAGGTCACTGAGGGACAGAGAAATTAAGTGACTTGCCCACAGTCACACAGCTGACGAGTGGCAGAGCCGGGATTCAAACCCATGACCGGGCTCTTTCCACTGAGCCGCAATGCTTCCAACCCAGGGGTTTTTTCCCACCGTCTTCCCTCGGTCTTCAGCATGCTCAGTCTTAGGTCGGGACATCGGTGATCACACTTATCCGTCCTCCCCCACCTCCCTTCTGAAGACCGGAAATAATAATAACGGTAATTATGGTACCCGTTAAGCGCTTACTATGTGCCAAGCCCTGTCCTAAGCGCTGGAGTAGATACAAGCCACTCAGGTTGGGCACGGTCCCTGTCCCACGAGGGGCTCACGCTCTTCATCCCCATTTTTACAGATGAGGTTACTGAGGCCCAGAGAAGTGAAGTGACTTAACCAAGGTCACCCAGAAGGTGCGCGGTAGAGCCGGGATTAGAACCCAGACCCTTCAGGCTCCTAGGCCCGCGCTCCATCCACCAGGCCTTGCTACTTCTCATTCCAATACCACTCCTCCTTTATCGGTAGCGGGCTCATCTCCCAGAGATTTAACTGTGCGTCGCCCTCAATTTTCCACTTGTCCCCTTCCCAGATTAACGAAGCAGTGTGGCCCGAAGGCTAGAGCACGGTTCAAGGAGTCAGAAGGACCTGGGTTCTAATCCCGGCTCCGCCACTTGACTTGGTGACCAGGGGCAGGTCACCTCGCTCCTCTGGGCCTCAGTTCCCTCCCCTGTAAAATGGGGATGGAGACTGTGAGCCTCACGGGGAACAGGGGCCGTATCCGACCTGATTTATCTTGCCCGGTGTTTAAAACAGCACCTGGCACATAGTGAGGGCTTAACAAATACCATAAAATAAAAATCCCCAGCTGCTCCGATTCCTCAGCCAGCTGGCTCCTACCTCGTGTAAGGGCCCAGGGTTGTGCAGATGTTGGAGGGAGGGGACGTATAAATCAGGGCGAGAAGGAGCCGTCCTACCGGTCCAGGGCGTGGGAGTCAACAGAAGTCGCGGAAGCAGGGAGGGGTGAGCTTGGGGAGGTGGAACGAGAGGTGTGGACAGAAGGGAGAGGCAACGAGGCCTAGTGGCTAGAGCCCGGGCGTCAAGACGGTCCTGGGTTCTAATCCCAGCTACGCCACTCGTCTGCCGGGTGACCCTGGGCGAGTCACTTCCCTTCTCCGGGCCTCAGTTCCCTCATCTGTGAAACGGGGATTGACTGTGAGACCCATGTGAGGCAGGGACTGTCTGACATGATTAACTTGTACCTAGTCCAGTGCCTGGAATATCGTGCCATAAAAAAACGGGGAGAGGTAAGGGAGGGACCTGGGGAGCTGTGGAGATCGCAGAGAGGGGAGAAAAGGAGACAGAGAGAAAGGGAGAGGGAAAAAGGAAAAGAAGAGAGAGACAGAAAGGGGAGAGGGAGATGAAGAGGGTGGGAGGAGAGAGAAAGGGAAAGAAGAGAGAGGAGAGGGAGAAAGAGAAAGAAGAGAAAGGGAAAGTGGAGAGGGGAGAGAAAGGGAGAGAAAGGGGAGGGAGAGGGAAAAGGAGGAAAGAAAGGAGAGGGAGAAGACAGAGAAAGAAGAGAGAGGGAGAAGACAGAGAAAGGGAGACAAAGAAGAGACAGGAGAGAAGAAGAGGGAGAGGGAGAGAGGGAAAGTGGAGAGGAGAGAAAGGGAGGGAGAGGGAAAAGGAGGAAAGAAAGGAGAGGGAGAAAGAGAAAAAAGGCAGAGGACAGAGAAAGGGAGAGAAATAAGAGAGAGGAGAGAAGAAGAGGGAGTGGGAGAAAGAAAGGGAAAGTGGAAGGGAGAGAAAGGGGAGGGAGAGGGAGAAAGAGAAAGAAGAGAGGGAGAGGACAGAGAAAAGGAGAGAAAGAAGAGAGAGAAGAGGGAGAAAGAAGAGAAAGGGAGAGTGGAGAGGAGAAAGGGATAGGACAGGGAGCAGGAAAAAGAGAAGACAGAGAGGAGAGAAAGGAGAGGAGGGAGAGAAAGAGAAAGACGAGAGGGATAAAGGAAGAGAAAGAAAGGGAGCAAAAGCGAGAGAGGGAGGAAGAGGGGAGAGAGAGAACCTGAGGCAGCTGCGAGAGGGAGGCCCTGGAGCCCAAGACCAGACTTGTCCTGGGATAAAATGATCTGGGCTGTAAACCCTTGATGATTATAATCCACATTATGGCCAGCGTTGGGGATTTTCCCAGCCCCTTTCATCTGGGCTGCCCCAAGACCTTAGCTCTTTGTCTCCTCCTACCTCACGGCGTCCCCAGAAAGAGGAGGAGGGAGGGACGGAGGGAGAGAGGGAGGGGAGGGCAGAGGCAGGGGGAACGAGAAGGGCGGACAAACACTTCTTTTGTTCGGGGGGCATTCACTCATTCAATCGTATTTATTGTTTACTGCGTGCAGAGCACTGGACTAAACGGTAGGGAGAGGACGATAGGATAATAAACACATTCCCCGCCCACAACGGCCTCACAGTCCGGAGGGGGAGAGGGAAAGGAATAGAAATAAATAAATGAGGGAGAGGGACACAAGTGCTGTGGGGCTGGGAGGTGGAGGGATGAATAAAGGATGAATTATTATTATTAAAGGGAGCGAGGCAGGGGGATGGGAGAAGGAAGGGAGTGGGAGAAGAGGAAAGCAGGGCTTAGTCAGGGAAGGCCTCTTGGAGGAGGTGTGCAAACTAAAGTGGGGGTGGGGAGCAGGCTGGATCTCCCGGGAGTCTGAGAAGCAGTGAGGCCTGGCGGATAGGGCCTGGAAGTCAGAAGAGTAATAATAACGATGATGTTGGCATTTAAGCGCTTACTATGTGCAGAGCGCTGTTCTAGGCGCCGGGGGAGATACAGGGTCATCAGGTTGTCCCACGTGAGGCTCCCAGTCTTCATCCCCATTTTCCAGATGAGGGAACGGAGGCCCAGAGAAGTGAAGTGCCAGTCACCCGGCTGCCAAGTGGCAGAGCCGGCGCTCGAACCCGTGACCTCTGCCTCCCAAGCCCGGGCTCTTGCCACCGAGCCACGCTGCTTCTCTAAGAACCTGGGTTCGAATCCCAGGTCTGCCACTTGTCCGTCGAGTGAGCGTGGAGGGGCCACAGTCTGGAAGGCCGCCTTCCTGTTGTTCGGACCCCAGGGGAGGTAATGATAACAATCATCATCATCGTGGTAAACAGATATTTGAGCAGTTTCTTCATCATCGTAAACAGATATTTAAGCAGTTTCTACCCGCCAAGCACTGTACTGAGCGCCGGGGCGGATTCACAACAATTAAGTCGGACACACTCTCTGTTCCACTCAGGGCTCGCGGTCTACGGCGAAGGGAGAACGGGTACCGAATCCCCACTTTGCGGATGAGGAAACTGAGGCTCAGAGAAGCGAAGCGACCCGCCCGAGATCAGACAGCAGGCGAGAGGCAGAGTGGAGGTGAGGCCCCGGGGCCTCTCCCTCCCAGGCCCTGCGCTCTTTCCACTGGGCCACGCTGACACAGACACGACGATGGCCTTTTCTCCCCCAAGCGGGTGGCCAGGATTGCCCTGACCAAATTATTAAATGCCTTTCGACCAGTATTCTCTCCCCTCCTCCGCGACGGGCAGGGGCCGGCTGGAGGTCGATGGATAATTACTATCGATCCTCCTCCTGTTACTATTGATTGCTATTATTATCCTCCTCCGGGAGGCCTTCCCTGGTTAAACTCCACGCTCCCCCCCCCCCCCACCACCACCCCGTCCACCCCGAATAATAATAATATTGGTATTTAAGCGCTGGGGCAGATACAGGGTAATCAAATTGTCCCACGTGAGGCTCACGGTCTTCATCCCCATTTGACAGATGAGGTCACTGAGGCCCAGAGAAGTGAAGTGACTTGCCCCAAGTCGCCCAGCTGACAGGCGGCAGAGCCGGGATACCTCTTCAGCACTTCCAGGGGACCCATCGAGGCACTTTAACACTCAATACCATCGACGCTTTGACAGCCCAGTCATAAACCAGGTGAATTCAGGTTCATTCATTTGTATTTATTGAACGCTTACCGCGTGCGCTCAATAAATACAATTCAGCAAGAGCCAATCCCTGCCCACAGCGGGCTTACGGTGTGCAAAGCGCTTGCGAGGGTCCAATATAACAACCCCCGGCCACATCCCCTTGCCCACAGCGCGTTCACACGGTGTGGCTCAGTGGAAAGAGCACGGGCTTTGGAGTCAGAGGTCATGGGTTCGAATCCCGGCTCGGCCGCTTGTCAGCTGTGTGACTATGGGCGAGTCACTTAACTTCTCGGTGCCTCGGTTACCTCATCTGTAAAATGGGGATTAAGACTGTGAGCCCCGCGTGGGACGACCTGATTCCCCTGTGTCTACCCCAGCGCTTAGAACAGTGCTCTGCACATAGTAAGCGCTTAACAAATACCAACATCATTATTATTATTATTATTATTATTATTGGTGTTTTCCACTGAGGCAGCTGGTGGTAGTCTGGGGGGCCGAGGGAGGTCGCTCTGGGTGCACTCATGAGAGATCGGTAGCGGAATTAACTCATCGAATAATAATAATACTAAATGTGGGTATTTGTTAAGCGCTTACTATGTGCAGAGCACTGTTTTAAGCGCTGGGGGAGGTCATCAGGTTGTCCCACGTGGGGCTCACGGGCTTCATCCCCATTTGACAGATGAGGGAACTGAGCACCCGTTCCCCCGAACGCCCCGAAAGGAGGAAGCCACTAAACCCACCCGGTGAACGTCCCACCCCGGGAAATGACTCTAAAATAGTCCTTGGGGGCCGGGGCGAAAAGGACCAACTCCACCCCTCCCTCGGATCCCCACCCCTCTGGTCAAGCCGCCGTTCGGGTTTACGGGGACACTTGCTATCTCAGGATTAGTCATAATAATCGTCCCGACGGTACCCGTCCCCCGCTCGGGACCGCGCCTGGAGGGTTTCGGTCACGGGACAGAGTCAGGCAGCGGCATAACCATTCCATTTCTAGATTGGGCAGTGGGCTAGCGAGCGGAAGGCCATCCAATAGCCAAAACTCACCTGTGCCGGGCAGCAGCGGCACGGGAGACAGTCGAGGGTGGAGATTCGACTGCGCGGAAGGTCGCGCTTCCATATTTTGACCAAGAAGACTCTGGATCCACTCCCGGAACGACGGCAGACGGAGCGTGCGGGGAGAGATGTGTCCACGGCGTCGCTACGGGCCGGAGACGACTCGACGGCATTAGACGTAAGCGTCTACCACGTGCCAAGCGCTGTTCGAACCACTGGGGTAGGTACAAGTTGATCAGGTTGGACCCAATCCCTGTCCCACCCGGGGCTCACACTCTTAATCGATCCCTCTTTTACAGATGGGGTAGCTTGAGGCCCAGAGAAGCGACTCGTCCAAGATGATAATAATAATAATAATATTTGTTAAGCGCTTACTACGTGCAGAGCACCGTTCTAAGCGCTGGGGTAGAAACGGGGTCATCGGGTTGTCCCACGTGAGGCTCCCAGTCTTCATTCCCATTTTACAGGTGAGGCAACTGAGGCATAGAGAAGTAAAGTGACTTGCCCACGGTCACACAGCCGACAGGTGGCGGAGCCGGGATTCGAACCTATGACCTCTGGTTCCCAAGCCCGTGCTCCTTCCACCGAGCCACGCTGCTCAGCGGACGCGGGGCCGAGCCGGGATTCAAACCCATGACTTTCTGACCCGGAGGCCCGCGCTCTATCCGCTGAGCCACGCCGCTTCTCCTAGTAGCAAGGCCTAGTAGAGAGGCAGGATCCTGCGGGGTCAGAGGAGCTGGGTTTGAATCCCAGCTCCTCCTCGTCAGCTGTGTGACTGTGGGCAGGTCACTTCACTGCTCTGTGCCTCAGTGACCTCATCTGTAAAATGGGGATTAACTGGGAGCCTCACGTGGGACCACCTGATGACCCTGGATCTCCCCCAGCGCTTAGAACGGTGCTCTGCACGTAGTAAGCGCTTCACAAATGCCAGCATTACTACTTCCCTGCTGTGAGACCTTGGACGAGTCACTTCACTTCTCTGCAAAACGGGGAATCCATCTGTTGGCTCGGAGCCCCCCCCCAGCGGGACCTGATTATCTTCTATCCGCCCCAGCGCTTAGTAAGGCGCTTAGCACATAGTGGGCGCTTAACAAAGGCCCCATTAGTATGCAATTGATGGGCAGGTGGCGCCACCTGCTGGCCATCGCATCCACGGCGCGGCTGAAAAATTCACCTAAGAGCGAATAATAATAATAACGTTGGTATTTGTTAAGCGCTTACTACGTGCCGAGCACTGTTCTAAGCGCTGGGGTAGACCCAGGGGAATCAGGTCGTCCCACGCGGGGCTCACAGTCTTAATCCCCGTTTTCCAGATGAGGTCACTGAGGCACCGAGAAGTGAAGTGACTCGCCCGAAGTCACGCAGCCGACGAGTGGCGGAGCCGGGATGCGAACCCATGACCTCTGACTCCAAAGCCCGTGCCCTTTCCACGGAGCCGCGACTAATAATAATAATAAATGGTATTCGTTAAGCGCTTACTACGTGCCGAGCCCTGTTCTAAGCGCTGGGGGCGATCCAGCGTCATCAGACTGTCCCACGTGGGGCTCCCATTTTTTAATCCCCATTTTTCCAGATGAGGTCACTGAGGCCCAGCGAAGTGACTTGCCCAAGGTCACACAGACGAGCGGCGGAGCCGGGATTAGAACCCATGACCTCTGACTCCCAAGCCCGGGCTCCTTCCACTGAGCCACGGCAAAGGTCCGCACTAACTGGCGGGGTGCAAGGTCGTGAGGTCGGACACCGCTCCTGTCCCACGCGGGGCTCACAATCTAAGGGGGAGAGGGAGAACGGGCAGCTCTCATCCCCATTTCGCAGACGAGGAGACCGAGGCCCGGAGACGCCCGTCACCCCGGCAGGCGCTCGAGCGGCAGAGCGGGGATCCTCCCGACTGCCAAGCCCCCCGCTCTTTTGCCGCATCCGACGGCGTACGCTCCGAATCTCCGCACCCCCGCCCACACCATCCCGCCTTGCGCTCATCGTTCCTCCCCAAGCTCCACGCTCTCGCCTGAGGTAACGGGGGGTTCGTCCGCCGGGCAGAAGGCTCTGGGCTCCTTCACCGGGGTGGCTGCCTCTTCCAAGTCCACAGGGTCCCGCTACAGCGAGCGGCGTGTCGATGGGGCGACACCTTGCCCCGGCCGAGGAATTTCATCCCAGTGACCCTCCGAGGGTCATCGGGGCAAAATGCCATATTCCCGACGCCCTCCCACCCACAGGACTCATCTCACAAGGAGTTGGAACCGTTCACTGTCTTCTGACTTCAGAAAACGGCACTCCCGCCCCCGGGGACCGCATTTTAGGCACGACGGGCTGCCGCCAGTCGTCCGAACCTCATCCCGAGATCCCTTTTCTCTTTTAGGAAGAAGCCCACCCCGAGGCGATCATGACGGCGAGGAGGGACGCCGCGTCGGAGCTGAAGTCCCGCCGAGCAAGAACGACAGAACCCCGTTGCCTAGATTCGTTTATTGGTAATCACTTCGGTAACTTGAATCCACAGATATAAGCAGTATATAATTGGAAAATTACAGGTCAACACAGATTACACATGCAGATATCTGTTCACAAAGGTCACATGTGCAAGTGGAACATTAATTAGGAGTCGGGGTTCCGGTGTTTGGACCGATCCGGTTCTCCACTGCCGGAGAGCAAATTTTCATCCTCAGGAGATGAAGAGAGACGGTCTACACGTCCGGAAAAATTGAGAGAGGGAAAAGAGAAATCAAGGGTTTGCTTATACCGGGAGGTGTTCGACAGCTAGAGGATTCAAGTAACAAGCGGTAAGAGCTCAAGAAATTAATACTGGCCAAAGAGAAGTATGGGCAAATTTTGTACTTTTCACTGCAGAGACACCGACTACTCACTAAGGAAAGAAAAATCTAGCAGGAGCTCGGGGGGGGAAAAAAAAAACCAGGAAATTCAAAACCAACGACTTAAGATTCTTCCAAGTGTCTAAAGGATAGCGATGACGTGAAAAGAATCTATACCTGGGGTGGCCTTCCCCCCGCCTTTCTTCTTCTCTTTCTCCTTCAATTGCCGACTTCTCCTTAACTTAAGGAGCCTCAATTTAAATCCTTAACTTCTCCAAAAGTGAAATGCAACTAAACCGGCTTCACACTCCAAATGAAACAAAACAAAAACAGCAAACTGCTAAGGCTCAGATTATTAAGTATGGAATGTTTCCGATGAAATAAAAATACGGTGCAATTCGTTTTGGCTTTTATTGAAGAACGGAACCGAAAAACCTGACGACAGATTTCCGAAGCTCGAAACCAGTCAATAGCATGTTGGGTGGCGCACGTTTGGTTCGCACATCAGTCCTCTCCTCGCAGTCGTTCCGAGACTCGGGCGTGAGCCGGGCCCGCCCGCCCTTCTCCCGACAAAAAGAAGTCGCTCTCGTGTTAACTCGATAAGCGCTTTGGCTAGGACACGTAACACATGAACAGATTTCTACTTTTACTTGCTTTTTCACTAAAACGAAACAAAAAAAAACCAGAGTACATTTTATCCACCTACTAGCTACCTGTACTGCGTTTAAAAAAGGTTAACGTTAAAAACAAAGAACCGCGTCGTCTCTTCCCGCCCGCCTTGCGCGGCTTAAGCTTCTTTCTTTTGCCTGCGGTCGTCTGCCAATTTATTCAGAATTTTCTGGGGGGGGAGAGAGAGAAAGAAAAAGGGAGCACGATCAGAGAGGAGGCTCTTCTTGATGCACGATATTCGGGCGGAGAAACCTACGACACAATCATCACCGGCGGGGGGACGGGACGGACAGACCGCGCTTATCACGATTAGACAGTGAGCCCGTCATTGGGCAGGGATTGTCTCTCCCTGTTGCCGTTTCGTATATTCCAAGCGCTTAGTACAGTGCTCTGCCCATAGTAAGCGCTCAATAAAGACTAACGATTAGACTGTAAGCCCGTCAGCGGGCAGGGACTGTATCTGCTGCCGATTTGTCCATTCCAAGCGCTTAGTACAGTGCTCTGCACATAGTAAGCGCCCAATAAATACTACTGAATGAATAAAGACTATTGAATGAATGAAATGTACTTATTGAGTGTTTACCTTATGCAGAGCACTGTTCTAAGCTCTTGGGAGAGGTCGCTATCACAGTGTAACCAACAGACACATTCCCTGCCCACCACCATCTTACGGTGCTTGGCGCGCACTCTAAGCGGCTATCATTATTATTATTATTACTGCTGTTCTGGCTCAGCTGGATTTTACCTCAGTTTGTCAAGTTTTCAGAATTTGGTAGGGGAAAATTAGGAAATTGGGTTTCCAGTGTGAAAAACGTCGCTCCCACGGCACTCACCTTAAATTCAGTTCACCTGTCACATGACCACGGTACGCGAACGCACACCGAGTCTCTATTATTATTATTGGAAACCCGACGGCGGGGGGAACGCCCGCCCCGGCTCTCCCAGGTCCCGCCCTTCCTTCCCTCCTCCGGGCTGAAGACACCCCCCGCCCCGCCTTACCTTTAGTTTCTGATAATGAGGCAGACTGCTGCAGTGAGTATTTTTCGCCACCTCTTCATTTGTGTAGAACAGAGAACAGAGTTTGCAGTAAAACCCTGTTTTGGGTATCACGTAATCTACGCCTGGAAAAGCCAGATGCAAATAACAATAATGTCGGTGTCTGTTAAGCGCTGTGTTCTGAGCGCTGGGGTGGATACAGGGTCATCAGGCTGCCCCACGTGAGGCTCACGGTTGATCCCCGTTTGACAGATGAGGTCACTGAGGCCCAGAGAAGTGAAGCGACTTGCCCACGGTCACCCAGCTGACAAGTGGCAGAGTCGGCATCGGAAACCCATGACCTCCGACTGCCAAGCCCGGGCTCTTTCCTCTGAGCCGCGCTGCTGCTCTGACGCTCACCGATGGGCCCGAGTGACTTTAGCCGCGACACGTGGGGTGAGCCGCACGTGTCCCTCCAGCAGGGAACGGCCGGGAAAAGGAGAGATGGCCACGGGATGGTCGCCGAACCACAACGGCCCCCTCCTCCCCACTCCGCCTCGTTCGAGGCAACGTAGGGGTGCGCGTCCAAGAGGGATGGCCCCCCCAACTTACCCACTGGAACATTGGGCTGGTAGGGCCCGATCCTATACTCATCGGGGACCACGGTCTCTTCTCGGAAGCTGCTTTTCGTTTCGCGCTCGCTCTGGCCGTTGGCGCTCTCGCCCGCGTCTTTGTTGGGGTCCTGCGCCTCGGGGGCCTCGGAGGACTCGGCGGCCCCGGGCTCCGGGGCGTCCTCGTTCTTCAACCCGTTCTCCAGGGTGGCCTCGTTCTCCTGCTCGTGTTCTTCCATCTTATCCACCTTGATTTCGGCCAGACCGTCTTCGGTCCGGTCGCCCGACTTCCCGGTCCCGCCCGGCTTCCGGACCTTGGGATGCTCCGAGTCTTCCTCGTCCCCCACCTCGTCCAGGGTGACGAAGCCTTCCATGTTCCCGGGGAAACGGCGCTGTCAATCCCGGAGAGGCGAGAATTACTCGGCGCCCTGTGACCTGGCCCCCCGCCCCCGGGCCGGCCCCGTGACCCCACACTCAAGCCGGAGCCCACGCGGGGAAAGACGGGGAGGGGTCCGACACCCTCCCCCCCCCGGCTCCGGGAATCCGTGCCCGGTGAGGGGCGAGCTCCCGGGAAACAGACACCGAGTTCAACCTGGCGGAATCCCCAGAACCGGGTAACGAGGTCCGCCTCGGGAGACGGCCGGCCGGCCCGCCGCCGCCCAACACGTCGCCCGGATATCGCCAGGGCAGCTGCGGGCACGGCGACACCCAGCGGGCCTCCGATGCCACGGGCCGTCCTCGAAGTCCTAGGCGCGCGTGAGCGGGCCTCGACCAACGCCCCCGCTTCGCCCCAAAAGCGGGTGTGCGCCCGCACCTCGCTCCGACCGGCTTCCGCCGCACCTCCGACCTCCGTGTTGGCTTGTCTGACCAAGGGCAGGGACGGAGCGCTTACTGCGTGCAGAGCGCTCCGCTAAGGGCTGGGGGGAGGACGCCGCACAGGAGTCGGCAGGCACGACCCCCGCTCACGAGAAGCCGACGGTTTACAGGGGCAGATCGACATCACGACAAGTGACAGAAAGGAAGGTCCGACCCCCGACGCCCACCGTCTCTCTTTCCGCTCCGGCTCCGTGGTCCCGAATCTCCCCGGTATCTCACGGAACCGCTCCGCGGCCCAAACCCGGGCGCATTTTGGAATACAGCCGGTTACGTCGAAACGGACGTCAGGCCGACAGACCCGGGCGGGCGGACCTCCAACCCTTGCCCCTAACGGACACCTGCCCGGGGAAGCCCATCTCTCTCCGTGGAGAGATCTCTCTATGGCTGCATTAATCCTTGGGGACTTCAAAATAGGCACAGATATTCCCCGTGACTCATCCGCCGACTGCCTTTACCACCCAACTCGCCCACTCACCGATGTGGGCGCACGCACTCGATCTCTACCCTACCCCTCTGACCACAACCCCCTCACCCACACACCGCCTCCCCGTAAATCTGTACTACCCCGGCCCAGAGACCTCCCATCTTCTGACCGATTCTCAACTCGCTGCGCCCCACTTGGCCTCCGTACCCAACTTACCTTCGGTTGACGACCGCCCTCTCTGCTGAACTCAACTCTGGCTCCCTTAACCTTCCGTCACTCTAATACCATTAACCCGCAGCCCCGGGTGACCTGTACGGTTCGGCTCCTTCGCCCCGCTGCACGAGCAGCGGGGCGCACCTGGCGGAAATCTAAATATCAGGCCGACTCTGTCCACTTCAAGTTTATCCTTTCTTGGTTTAACTCTGCCCTCTGCCCGGCGAATTCATTTCTCCACCCTTACTGACGGCCACGCCCGTCGCCCTCCCCGGTCGTTCCGGACATTTAACTCCCTCCTCGGGCCCCCGACCCCCTTCCCTTGCCCCTAGAGACCCGGTCGCCTATTCTATTGAGAAAACTGACACTTTAACAGGCGCGAGCTCCCTGAAATCTCCCTGCCCCTCCTCAGGCCCTCCCTCTTCAACTCTCCCCTCCTTCCCAGATCTCCTGTCGCCTCTCAAAATCCACCCCCTCCCGTCTCCCAAGCCCGTAAACCTCTGTCGTTCAACCCGCACATTCAATCCGTCGGTCCCACCTTCACAATACCGCTAAAATCCGCCCTTCCTTCTCCATCGAAACCGTTACCCCGTTAATACAATCCTTTCCCGCCTGGATCACTGCCCCGGCCTCCTCGCTGACCTCCCGGCCCCCCACGCCAATCCGTACTTCACTCCGCTGCCCGGATCGTTCTCCTACAACGTTCAGGACACGTCACCCCCGCTCCTCAAAGAACTCTAGTGTTGCCCGTCCACCTCCGCATCAAACGAAAACTCCTTACCATTGCCTTCAAAGCACTCAACGCTTCAAAGTTTTTTGAGACGCGCGTCTGCCAAGAAAAGCGCTTACTTTAAACCCCGAGATTAGGCGGTGATATCCCCGGCCTCCCCGACCCCCAGCTTCCACCGGGGAGGGAAACCCCACCCTCCCGCCCCCGCAGAACAGCCAGGCGACACGCGAGCGGCTTCGACCTCCTGCTTACCTTTTTGCCCTTCTTCTTGGCTGTGGTGGCGGTCCCGGTGCTGGGCTCGCTCTTCTTGGCCGCTTTGTCCGAGGAGTCCTTCTTGGCCTCGGAGGTCACGTCCCCCAGGGGGGCCAGGTCCGCCTCGTCGCCCAGCGAGCTGCCGCTCTCCAGCAGCGCGGCCGCCTCCTCCTCGTCCACGAGCAGCTCGTCTTCGGACTCGAGCAGGAGGTGGGGCTCCGTCTCCGCCCGCTCCCCGTCCTTCGGGGCCTTCTCCGCCGCCTCGCTCGGCTTCCCCTCCGGCTCCTTGCCGTCCCCGCCGCTGTCGGCTTTCTGAGAGCTGTCCGACTTGGACTTCTTCTCGCTCGGGCAGTCTTTGGTGTCCGGGGAGTAAGATCGCTTTCTGCGGGAGGAAAAAGGACCCGTCAGGGAAGCGTCGGCGGGGCCGAGCGGAAAAAGCCAGGGCCCGGGAGGCGGAGGACCCGCCGCCTCGTTTCTCGGGGCCTCCGTTTCCTCATCCTTCGAGTGGGGATTCCGCACCAGTCCTCCCTCCGCTGACAGCCCCGTGTCAGGTTGGACACGTTCCCTGTCCCGTCCCGTATCCACCCCGGGGCCGAGCGCAGTGCTTGGCACACGGTAAACTCAACAGATCCCACCAGGATTACTACCGGTGATCACCGCCTGGTGGGGGGGAGGCGGTGGGTCGCCCGAAGCCCGGGGAACCCGGCTGCATGAAAAGGTAGGAGGGGACGTTACCGGGATTTATCTTTCTTCAACAGCTCGATTCCTTTGTTGGGGATCTACAAAACAAAGAGGTTGGGTTATCGGCGGGTCACACGAACCAGTCCGGAAACGCCGCAGGGATTCGGCGCAGTGAGGCACCAGATATCCGTGCCTCTCCCCTAGCGAGCCGCTTTTCAGACTCGGTCCCACTGAGCTCGGGTCCAAGGTGCCGGGTTTGGGCTTGGGCTGAGACGCGGGTGGCCAGCCTGCCGTCTTCTACCCTGTCATCGCCTCGCGGGCAGGGAACGTGCCCGTCGACTCCGTTGTGTCACACCCTCCCCGGCGCCGAACACGGTGCTCTACACACCGTAATCGCTCCATCAAAACCACTGGCCGATCGACAACCTTATGCCTCTTCCTGATTTTAACGCCCGTCTCCCCCCCTAGATTGTCAGCTCGGGCCCGGAGGGACCCCCCACCCTGCCAGTCTCCAGGCGGGACCCCCCCCCCCCCGCTGCGGATCAGCACGTTTGGGAGACCCCACCTTCCCAGGAGGCGGGCAAGACCACACCTGGTCCCTTCTTCGGGGCGGGAAGAGACACGGCTCGGATACCTACCCGGAGGACCAGCTTTTTGTACTTCTCCGACAGGTCCACCTTGACGCACCTGCCCTGGAACCAGAGGGCCTTCTTCAAGCAGTGGTCGACCATGCTCATGGCATCTTCTCTGGTCTCCATCTCTATGAAAGCCTGGAGAAGAACCGGCAGGATGAGGCTACGGCTTCCCCACCCCCGGCAACGGGGTCTCAACCCAAGGGGCCGCGTTCCACCGAGTCGGGCCAGCCAGCCGTAGAGGCGCTGCCTCTTAGCGGGCCTTAACGAGGCAGGGATTTCCAGTCTCGGAGAACAAGATGACACCAAGACCCCTGCGACGTGAGGCCCCCGTCGGAAAGAGTCACTCAAAGCCCACGAGAACACGGCATCTCCCTCTGGACAATTCCGCCCCGCTGGCTCGGTCCTCTTTGCAGAGAGAAACCATCTTTTGTAGGCTCCAGCTTTATTGGGAGCTTCTCTCTCCCTCTGCAGTTCCCGATGATTCCAGGGTGCTAAGAACTTTCAGAAACCGGTCGTCTTAGACGGTCAAAGGGTGAAGGCCCGGGGGGCCGGGGGACCTGGTGGGTAGCTCGGGATGCTCTGCAAGCCAGCGGGTCTAGGGCCCGGGGCTTTCCGTTCCATCGTGCCCGCGAGAAGTGAGGGAGGTGTGGGAGCTTCGGAGCGGAGGGTAAATCAGGTGAAATCCTGAGACCACAAGGGACCGGTTTCTCAAAATCAAAAACGGACCCCCGCCTCCCCACAGCCGCGTGAAGGACCTCACCTGACTCTTCATCCTCATTAATATGTAATTCTTTATCTTCCCATAGGGCTCGGCGAGTTTGATGACCGCGCTGTCGGAATACCCCGAGTGGGGTAAGTTGCTCAGATGTATCACCCGCCCGAGCTCCGGCTTCGGTTCGAATTTCTGTTCGGACTTCCCTCCTTCGGGTTTCTTGACGTTTGGGTGTTTCGGGGGGCGGGGGGGCGTGTTTTGTTTTTTAAACAGAAAAAGAAAAAGAAGAGTGAAACTAGACGCGGCGTTACGGGAGTCACGTCCATGTCAGGCCCGGGTAGCCGGGTGTTCCTTCCGGCCGCAACACGCGGAAGGTCGGGGCGGGCGAGGGAGCCGACGGCCAAGAACCGAAAGGGGAGGAGGAAGAAAACGGAGCCCCCCGTCAAATACCTTTATCCTCTTGTACTTCTGGGATAAGTGGACCCTGACCGGCTTGCCGAAGACCAGCGCTGGGGACGTGGTATAGTAGTCGACCGCGGCCTGGGCATCCTCCGTCGTGGACATTTCGATGAAGGCCTGCGACGACGGCCACGGTATCAGGGCCTGTCCCGAGCCTCACCGCTGCGGGCCGCGCCCGCCCTCCCCCCGGGAAACTGGCCTTCCTCGCCCTCGGCTTGTCCATTAAGCCTCCCTACTCCCCACTCTGGTGGACGGCAGGGATGGCTAGTCGGAAGAAAACGCGGCTGAGAGGGAAGAGCCTGCCCCCAGTTCCTTTTCAGACTGGACTTGAGTGTGTTTTTCGTTTCGGTATTTTTTAAAAAATCGCTGCACAGGCCCCATATTTCAAAACGGCCCTCTCTGCTTGGTTGGTAACTGTTAAACACGGCTAGGGACGCCGGGCTTGGCTCCCCCGCTGCCTTCAAATCAGTCCGGGGCTTCGGGCAACAAAGGTTTCTGACTAACGGGGCACTTTCTCCGGGGGCCGTACCTCGTTAATTTTATTGAGGATCAGGTGATTCGAGATCACCCCGAATGGCTCCACCAATTGCAACAGCTGGTATCTCAGGTTCTTCCCACGCTGGAAATCCATAATGTGAACGACCCGGCTGGTCTCCTGTTGGCGAGGAAGAGAAAAATCCGACCATAAGCAGAGGGATATTTACTGTTTCTAGGGGGACGGAGGAGGAGGGAACCAGAACACACCCATTCCCTCGTTTTAGCACCCTGAATACGCTGGTGATTTTTTCCCCCCCAAAACTGCACGATCAACCCGCCCCAGAGGGAAACGGACTCCCTTAGGTCTTAGGTTTAACAACTGACCGCGCAAGCCGCACTGGCCTACGTCTTAAGCGATAAATGGCTCACGGGGGTTGGGGGTGGGAACACAGAGATCTCCTCGGGCTGCCTGCGGAAGCAAAAAGCACCCGCCGCGTGCTGCTCCGGGAGTATAAGAGGCTGAGCAAAACCACCCTCCGCCACGTGATTCCCCCCACACCGACTTTTTCGCTTCCATCTCGTGACTTAACGTCACTCCTGTTTCCCCTCCCTCCCCTCTGTGTCAACTGTGCTCTTGGTTCTGCCCCCCGTGAGTACTCTGACACCCGCGGCACTTCAGTGGAAGGGCCCGGGCTTGGGGGTCAGAGGTCATGGGTTCAAATCCGGGCTCTGTCACTTGTCAGCTGGGTGACTGTGGGCAAGTCACTTCACTTCTCTGTGCCTCAGTGGCCTCATCTGCAAAATGGGGATGAAGGCTGTGAGCCTCACGTGAGACAACCCGATGACCCGGTATCTACCCCAGCGCTTAGAACAGTGTCTGCACACAGTAAACACTTAATATCAATATTAATATTATTATTATTCTGATACCTTTATTCCCC
This sequence comes from Ornithorhynchus anatinus, assembly GCF_004115215.2. Taxonomy (NCBI): domain Eukaryota; kingdom Metazoa; phylum Chordata; class Mammalia; order Monotremata; family Ornithorhynchidae; genus Ornithorhynchus; species Ornithorhynchus anatinus. The sequence continues at coordinate 3,021,245 of NC_041750.1, forward strand.
TATCCCTTATCTATTTCGATATCTGCTCCCCTTGTCGACTGTAAATTTGTGGGGAGGGACCGTCGCCTACCAACTCTCTTGTATTGTAATCGCCCAAACCCTTAGTGCATAGTAAGTGCTCACGACATGCCACTGACTGATGGATTCATTCGACTGTATTTACTGAGAGCTTACTGTGTGCAAAGCACTGCACTAATGCTTGGGAGAGTACACTGTAACGATGAACTGACACATTCCTGGATGGATCGAGGGGACCTGGCTTTTCCTGCGGATTGGGATCTTCACCCCGACGTGGCCGTTTGCACTCGTGCCCGAAGACCGTCAAGGTCCCGGAAGAACTTGCGCCTCGGAGTCACGTCCCCGAGGCGACGTGGCTAGAAACCCAGGGGGATCTTTCCCAACGGGCCCCGAGCTCCGAACGTGAGCTCGAAGGGAGCCGGGACGTAACACCGGATGCTGGGAACGCGTGCCCGCCGGCCGGGTCTAGCGGAGCGAGCACGGGCCCGGGACTCAGGAGGACCTGGGTTCTAACCCCTGCCCCGCCACTTGTCTGTTGTGTGGCCTCGGTTAGCTCACTTGTAAAATGGGGATTGAGGTTGCGAACCCAAGGTGGGACAGGGACCGTATCCACCCAAATACCTTGTACCCACCCCAGCGCTTAGTACAGACCGTGGCACGTAGTGAACAGCGAAATACCACAGTTATCATCATCATCCCCGGGCCCCGGTGTTTTTCTTCAGGGTTAACCACGACCCCAGCCCTCTGGGCACGCTCCGTCTAAATGGGCCGTGTGGGCTATGAAATCTTCCCTGCTTGGCCTCCACAACTTCTCGATCGACTCACAGACCGGCCCGGGGGGGCTGACGACGGACACCAGCCGGGATCCTGACTGCGCCCGGGACATCAGCCCTTGGGGCCGGGAAGACCCGAGGGGAGCAGACGGGCTTTACGGTTCTGGGGGGATAACTCCGATACTGACCATTCTGCCTTTCTGCATGTGTCTTGGGCCTTGCATGTTCCCATTTCCGGAACCTGCCGTGAGAAAAATATTAAGTGTTTCTCAGTTTTCGTCTAGAAAAATAGGAACGGGGTGGAGGTCATGCGGCCTTTACTCCTAGAGTGAGGGGAAACTCGGGAGGGAAGTGGAGAGCGGAGCACAAGATACTTTCAGGCTGCCTGGGAGGTGAGCTGAAGAGCACCTGGCTAGTTTTAGGGAACGCATCAAACATATCGCATCAGATCTGAGGAAGTGGGGGGAAGTCCTAGAAGCCAGAGGCCACATTCCCCCAGAGGAAAGGAACTCGACAGAGCAGGGAGGGTGATACCCGTGCTTATTTCTGTGCTTTGAGAGCCACCTTTAGCAGGAGTCAAGCACTGTCAGCACGGGCAACCTCTTTGATCGCCCTCGAAAAAACAAACAGAAAACCCCCAAAAGTCGCACCGTCCACTTCCCCTTCCCGACAAAAGGCGACGGAGAATTTAGAACCCACGTTGCCCATCGCTTTCATTTTTCTGCAGGAGTCCATCTCTGCCCATCTTAAGATGGTCCTTCCTAAGGTGGTCCTTAAGCCCAGTCAGTGTGGTCAGGCTTGGGAGTCAGAAGGACCTGGGTTCTAATCCCAGCTCTGCCGCTGGTCTGCTCTATGACCCTGGGCCTCAGTTTCCTCATCTGTAAAATGGGGATTAAGACTGTGACCCCAGTGAGAGACGGGGACTGTGACCCACTTGATAAACTCTTATCTACCGCAGAGTTTAACAGTGCTTGACACAGAAAACGCTGAAACATCATTAAAAAAAAAAAAAATCTTAGGTCGACTATTACTCTGTGCCCAGGCTGAATGTGCCCTTGTCCCCCCAAGGAAAAGGACCGGGCTTCGGAGACCCAACCGACCCGCAGCTCTTACCTATGTTTCCTCTCGGGCCGACCGGTGGGCCCCCAAGGTGGAACGAAGGAGGGGGAGGGCCGAGGATTCCGGGGGCCGGGTTGGTGGACTGCTGCAGCATAAAAGGGTCGCCCCTGGAATGGCAGGACACAGAAGCGGTCAAAACCCGTCAGCGCGCGGGACCGCGTCGCGCCGTGGCCACAACAAGCCCGAGCCCGCGAGGACGGAGCCGAGACCAACAACCGAGCTGGGGGATTCGGGTGGGGGAAAGCCCTGCCCCTGGCGCCTGAGGTGGCGATATACAAAAAGGACGCGCCGACGCAGGCGGATCAGAAACGCCGCTCGAGGGGGAGAGCGAGGGGAGAAGTGAGAGAGGGGAGAAAAACGCCACCTACGATCCTCCGCCCGGCATAAAAGGCTGCCGTCTTGGCGGGGCGTCAAGTTTAGCATTTCCCCGGGACTGCCCACCCCCGACTATAATGTCTTTTCCTTCCTAAGCCCACACCTCTCAGCCGCTCCTCTCGCAGTTGGACTTGCCGGCTGCTAATTCTGGCCTGCCTGGCGTTCCGTCCATTCTCTGGCCATCCTTAGAGGTGCCCTCCCCTTTCACTTTCAGAAACGGGCACGGAGGGCGGGGGAGACTCGAACTCGTATCTCCGAGTTCGGGGGCGGGGGGAGCGGGTCTGGAGGGGGATCTCGCTCCAGTCCGCGGGGGCGGTGAAGAATTATTCAGAGCCACTTGGCAGTATGAACTCACTGGGGCCGGGGAACGTGTCTGTTGTTGTATCGTGCTCTCCCAAGCGCTTAGCGCAGTGCCTCGCACACAGTAAGAGCTCAGTAAATAGGATCGAATACAGTGCTCTGCACACAGCACATGCTCATTAAATACTACTGACTGGATTGACAGTTCCTTTCAGGAATTCCCCCCGCCCCCCGACCTCGGAAACATCAGATACAAATTTAAAGGCAGGGTCTACTTTCTCCCTTCCTCACAGGGATGCTGTGAAAACGGCTCCTCGAAGTCACACTTCTATTATTATCATTTTATTTTCACACCTGCCTACCCCCTCGAGACCGTAAGCTCCTCGTGGGCAAGGGTGCGTCTATCGACTCGGCTGTACTGTCCTCTCCCAGGTGCTCAGCACAGTGCTCTGCACACGGTAAGTGCTCGGGAAACACCTGCGACTGAAAGCGGACCTGGGGGACTCACCTGCAACAGCGGTTCTCTAAAAGTGGGTTCGGGGGCTTGGGGGTGAGAGCTGGGGCCCCCTTTCAGGCTAATTAGACATGAGCGAGGGAGAAAAGTGACTCTCCCCCCGATCCCGGCCCCCAACCTACCTTTTAGTTACCCATTCCCGGGCTGCCCACTTTTAGAGAATCGATGAAAAACAAAAAAATTGAATCCTGCTTTTTTGTTTTTAAAAAGAGCATTCGACATCTCTGCTCCCGATCTACCAATGAGCCTTTTCTGTGCTCTCTCACTTTTAGTGAATCCAGGGCGGGGAGTCTAATTTGTAAAGGAGAACCCGAGCTTTACAATACACATCGTCACACCCATTGAAAAAAAGCCATCCAAAGTGGAATTGCACTTACATTCCATGACCAGAATCACTGTCAGGATTCCATTCTGGGTAGCTTGGGACAAAATAAAGAAAAAAAGAAAAAAAAAAAAAAAAAAGGAAAAGAAAAAAATAACTTGAAAATGAAACGGTCCTCTCTCCAAAACAGATTGCTAGTAAGAACAGCTCAGAGAGAATTTGGGGTAGCTCTCAAATTAAACCCGAGAAACACGGGCCCATCATTTTAAAATTAGTCACACTGTACTCAAAATGGGGAAATTCGCAATAAGCCCGGGTGATTAAAAACACCTCCAGTTGCCGGCAGGGCCGCAACTCGAATCGAGCAGACATTTCCATCAACGCTCTCCGATGTGAGAACCCTAGCGCTGCCTCCAACCGTCTCCCTCATAATCGGATCCGCGCTTAGAGCCTGGGTCCTAGCAGTTTTCTAATAGGTGACCGACGGTTAGGCAGATTCCCCGAAACACTGATCGAGAAGGAATTTCAGACTCTCCTACATTTCCAGAAGTAGCTGACACCGGCGGCTGTGAGTTGCTCCATTGATATGCTGATTCCACTCCTGCAGCAAAGTAAATAAGCGACATGATCAAAAAGCGTTTGGGAGATTCGTCGTGCCCAGCTCGATGCAGGGAGGCGTCCGATGCGAACCCGCGGACGACAAAAACAACCCCGTTCCGGTTCGCCTTGGGGAGCTTACCTACCTGGTCCGGCCGGAGGTTTTTCCCCGCAACCCCTCACCCCGGGGACTCTCCCGGCTTCATCCGGCCCTCCGAAGTGCCGTGCCGCATTCTTGGAAAATCTGTTCCGCCGCGTGACGCCCCTCCCCGCTACGTGGAGGGAGCGGGGCCTCGGTCTTTAGGAAGATATTCTCACACCCTACGACTTTCCCTAGCCCCAATCTGGTACAATGTCCCTCTCTCCGCGTGGGCTGCAAGTTCCTCGCGGGCGGCGATCGCGCCCGCCAACTCTGCTGCATCCGTCCTCTCCCGAGCGCTTGGCACCGGGCCCCGCGCAGGATCGGCGCTCGAAAAGCGTCGTCGATTGACGTCCGTGGTGAAAAAGATACCTCGGTGGGGAGGCGTTTGGGCAAACCGCCTTTGGAGAACAATGGCTCCCCACGCGTGCCTGAAAAATTACCGCAACCCATGGCTGTGTCCCGAAAAGAATATCATTACGGTATCTGTTAGGCGCTTGCCGTGTGCCAAGCAGCGAAATGGTTGTGAAGAAACTTTTCCCGGGCGACAATAACGAGAATGAGACACACGGTTGTGTCTTTTTAGGGAACAGAGGAGCTGCAAGAAAATGCTCTGCAGCTGTTGCGATCTCACAGAGAAGACGGCCGTGGGTTGGTAATTTTATTAGGTTTTCTATCTGCGACTGACTGCAGGCTCCTTGTGGGCAGGGACTGCGGCTGCCAACTCTGTTGTACCGTCCTCGCCCGGGCGCGTATCACAGTGCTCTGCACACGGTAGTAGGCGCTCGATCGGTCCCGTCGACAGAGCTTTGCGAATCCGGATCTTTTAGATTCTACTCTGAATTTCCTTTGTCAGCCCTCGAGTCGGAGAATCCGTCACCCCTCTGGGGGCCTTCTCCTGGGGAGCATCTGGCTCAGCCACGACTAATCAATAGCTTCATCCCTCGCCGCCAGAATCCTGGACCGAGCCGGGGGGAGGGTTTTTTTTTTTTTAGAGCAGACATTAATGGTCCCTGGGGGCGGTGGGAGGGAATAAGGGGGAGTCGCCGAGACCTCACCGAGGACGGGCGACTAAGGCAGCTAAAGCGACCCAGGAGGGTGTCGGGGAACGAAGCCAGCGGATTCGACCGCCGTCTCCCTACCTGGGTAGGTCCCGCAAAGCCCTTCAGTCGGCGAGGGGCAAAGCCTTTCGACGACTCTATCGACTCCATTCTTCCAGTCCCCTAAATTCTCCCGACACAGGAGCAGTAAGTTCTACTACGGGGGGACGGAAGATGGGAGCAGCTCTCTCAACCCCACCGGCGGAGGTGAACCGGACCACCACGCCCCCGGGGCCGTCTCTCCCAGAGGGAGAAGTCTGCTCCACTACTCCTGGTGCCCCAAGAGAAATATACTCTGGAGACAGTCGGGACCAGGTCCGACATTCGTTCTTCTCCGTCTGGAAGCACAGGTGCTTGCCTTGCGTCACATTCTAAGGGGGTGGGAGAGCTTAAACCCAGAGCGCCGTCCAAGGTCTACCAATCTAGAGGTGGGGTCTGACTGTGCACCAGGACAATCTTGGGGTTGCAAAATCAAGGAGGAATGCACGCTAACAGGGATAGAGAGAGAGACAGAGAGAGAGAGCGAGCAAGACTGAGAGTTAAAACGGCACAATCTGAATGCCTTTAAAGTTCTGGAATCTCATTAGGGAAGATCTGGGTGATTCAGGGACACTGAATTTGGCGGGGACGGGGGAGATGGGGGCACAGATGGGACACGGGAGAAACGCCCCTAAAAATATTAATATCGAAAACGGAGAGACGTTTAGGCTGGCTGGAAGGCAACTTGACAACTCTAGAGGTGCCCCTGAAGGGAAGGGATCGCCACACCTAGAAACAATCTCAGCCGACAGATGAGATGGGTTTATTGCCTGCTTTCTACCTCCTAGGCCCTTTTACAGTGGGAATTTTACTCCTCCCGGGCTAGGTAACCCTCCAGCTGAAGGACAGGGCCAGATTTTCCAAGACAAGCGGCACCTTCCGGAGGGCAGGATGAAGCACCGTGAGCGGGAGGAAATCCTCCGCTTTCGTCACGGGGCTTTCTTCGGGGCACCGCTCGGCATCCTCAGCTACCGAGGGGACGCCAGAATTTAAAGGGGACGCGGGCCGACGCGGCCGAGATGTGCCCCGTCCCCTCCCGGCTGGGATCCCTGGGCCGTTGAGTTTCTCAGCCTGGCCCGCTGAGGGCAAACCGGAGGTGGGTTCCTCATGGGACACGGGGGCTTTTGCGCCTGGGTCAGTTTCGAGAGCAGACGGTGAAACCCGCCGCCGTTATCGGGTACGGCAGCAATTTCAGGAGACTGTAAAGGACCCAGGGCGGGGTGGCGGGGACTAGGGGAGGATGGCCTGACGCGGTGGCATTCCTGACCTCCAGAGACGCACCGTCCGGGCTTCCTGCCCCGGCACGCTCCTCCTTCCTCTTAAGGAGCCGGGGACGCCTACGGCGGCCCTCCCTCCGCTGGATCGGTGCTAACTAGACCCTTGCAGGGCGGTCGGTGTGAGGGCTGATCCGGTCAGTCGGCCGCCCGCCCCCGGGGCCGGCTCACCGAGGCTACCGGCCCCAGGCCGCAAGCCCCTGGGGCGGCAGGGATCGTCCCTTCTAACGCTTTGGCATCGGACTCTCCCGGGCGCTTAGGACAGGGCTCTGCACACGGTAAGCGCTCGATGAATACCGCCGACTGGCCCCAGAAGGCGCGGACTGAATGCTCGGGACGGTTCCGTCTCGCCGGGAAGACGGAACCTCTCCCGAGCAAAAAATCCACGGATGGCTATGAGACGCTGCCTCACGTTAAGAGCGACTCCCGCTTCGGTCTTTAGGTTCCGAACTTCTAAACGGCCGACGCTTTCAAAAAATTTTTTTTATAAAAAAGGAGTGGAGAAATTAACTCAGCACAGAGAGGTTAAAGGACCTGCAGCCTCCGTCGGGACGAAGCAATTGTCCCTCGCGAGGACTTGTGGCTAACCTCGAAGCTTAAGGTCTTCCCAGTTTTTCGGTACTCAAAACTACAGAGTTAAGCCTTTCTAGTTCCTTTTCCCAAAGTTCCTCCCCTCGAAGAGATTTACTTGTGAAGAGCAGAGACCAGACTCCACAAATGAGAGCCTGGGGAGGGCAGGGAAGGAGGTGTAAAAGCGTGGCTTCTACCAGGGAGAATATTGGCCGGTTTAGCCGTCAAAACTAAAGCGCCTCAATGTCTCTGGGGACCGTTACATTCTGACAACCGCTTTAAAAGGTTTTTTTTGTGTGTTTTTTTTAAATATCTGCCTCCAAAGAATAGATGGGTAGGAAACGTCACTCTAGATGCAACTGTGAAGTAAAAGATAGCGGCCGTAACCTTGTGCAAAATTAATTTCAGAGCAGCGGAATATTCTGGGGCCGCCCCCGCCCCCGGCAAGGGAGTAGCCTTAGAGCGGCCTAGGACAGCGGGCCGGGCTGATGAGGCCGGGGGTGGGGGAAGGGGAGAGGAGGGCTGAAAATGGGCGAGAACGAACTGGGTCGAAAGGCTAGAGCGAGGGCAACGGGAGCGGATCAGGCGCCTGGAGGAAGCAGCCACCTTGCCAGATGGAGATATGACAACCGAACCAAAGGAGAGGAGAATTCAAGGGATCGACCGGTCGGCTTTCGGCTCTGAGCCGTGCCGAGAACCCCGGAGGAGCCTCTCTTCCCAAGTCAGGTAAAGAACGCGCCGCCGGGGACGCGGAGCAGGATACTCGCGGGAGCCGGCGGACCTCTCGGATGCTCTACCGGGGGGAGGGGGGGAGGGGGCGGTTAAAAAAGTGAGCCCGAAGGGCGTGTTCAGGAAACGGTGGGAAAGGAGGGGTGGGGGGGGAAACCCAAAACCAAAACCCAAAATAAAATCAAAAAGGACCAGCGAGTTAAGCCAGAGTTTCGAGGGCGCTAGAGGGGAAATAAAAGGGGAAGAGTCGACCTCGTTCCCGAACGCGGAACGTCCCGAAGCAAATGAATTCCAGGGCTCTACATTAACTCTTGCCCTCTGGCCACGGAGAAGGGAAAAGAGGAGCTTGCTTACACAGGAGCACGTCTTTTCTACGTACACGTCGGAATGAAGACAGAAGCGGAGAGAGCTGAAATCTAGCTTCCCGAGGAGTACAGTGCGGAGACTGTTTCAAAAATCAAAAACAAATCAAAAATATAAACCCCCTGGCCCTCCCCCCTCCCCCTCCCCCCAGGAAAGGCAGAATAAAACCCCAAGGCCCCGAGCCCCAGGCTTAGAGGCCGGGCACGGGGTGTCAAAGAACATCTCCGGATGCCAAAAGCCCGCAAGATCTCCCGGCGGATGACAGCTCCGTGGCCAGAGGCGGAGACCCCTACTCTGCCGACTCCGGTTAACGTAGAGCCCCGGTTTCACACGCTCCACCCGCGACGGGCCCGCCCAGCGGGGCTCGGGCTTCTCGGAGGGCCGCCAACCCGAGCCGCCGGACGGAGGGGGCGAGGTCAAAACAGAATCAGGCACTAACAACGTACAGGAAACCAGAAGCGCCGTGTCTCGCGGCAGACTCACCTTATTAGAATGAACGGGCATATCGCATATAGAGCACAGATGGGGGTACCCTTTCGGTAAGAATCCGTGGAAGTCTTCGACATTGCTACTCGGAGGGGCGCCCCGCTTTTTCTCAAAGAGAGATCTCTCCTGCAGAGGGCCGGGGCCGCGGCCCACCTGCTCGTACTCACTGTCAAACTTATGATAGTTATGCGAGCTCTCGCCATAGAAAGAGTCCTCCCTACACCTCTCTCCGTCTCTCAGTCTGTCGTCTTCGTAGTCCATTCGGTCATAATAACCAGACTCTTGAGAACGACTTCCGTGGTCATAGTCAAGGACGGGGTTGAGGCTAGGGCCCCGCTCATCAAAGCTATCTCTTCTAAAGTGCCTTTTCTCTTCCCACTCCTCCCTAGGGACTCGGTACGGAGGCTCCCGGGGGGCCGATCTGCCATCTCTACCATAACTCAACGAAGAGCCTTCTTCGCTTCGCCTCCTCTTAAGCTGCAGGAGGATCTGGGGCAAGTTCTCGGGGGTGATCTTGTCCTCCGGGTAGCGACTCAGTTCGTCTAAGTCTCGGGCCGACAGACCGAAGCTGGCCAGGATGTTACTGGCCTGGTCCGTGTCGCCGCGGTGCTGGGAAGACAGGGGGAGCGGCCCCCTGCTTCCGATGTTAAATATGGACTGCAAATTATGGGAAGAAGTGCTAGCAGAAGACAGGGCGCTATGAGATCCTTGTTGATTCAATGAAGAGCTCATTCCAAGATTCATTAAGCTAGCAAGGCGGGCGGTGCCCTGGTTCATCCTTCCAAGAGATGCTGGCATACTTAAAGACTGGGTGGCGGCCGCAAGAAGGCCTATTCCTGGCGACAGGTCCCGCCCGTGACCTTGGGAGTCCCTACTCAGAGATGACTGCGGGAATGACTTGGACATTGCCGGGCTAGATCTTTCTTGGCTACTTTTTAGGGGGTCGGAACTCTAAAGACGGCCCAAGAGAAAGCTCACGCTAGAAAGCTAGGCACGCTTCGCTTCAGAAATGGTAACGCCAAGAAAGAGGATCACTAAGGACTGTGGCTTCTTCTTCAAGCTGAGAACCAGCAGACAACTCTGTAGAAAAATAAGCAGTTTTAGTCAGAAATCCCTTTAGGCAGATGCAGTTTGAAAAAAAAAAATCAAAAAAAAAAACTTATGCATCATGTTGATTTTAAAAAGGAGAGAGAAAAACATTCAAGATCTCAAACTTACAAGGCTTTATTAACATACCTTAAACAGACTCAAGATGCCCCCAGAGCCTCTACGTTATCCAAAAACGAAAATAATTAGCCCTCTAAGACATACTACAGTTTACCGTCTAAAAGCGAATCTTCTACCTGAGCTTAAATGAACCAGCAGAAGCTTTCGGGCGGTCTGACTGCATTCACGGGTCAGTTTTTAAAAAAAAAAAAAAAAAAAAAAACTTACACAAGAATGAGTCCCTGCCGCAAAAGGAATAAGTACGCACTCTACAACTGGATGCTGAGGTCGCGGGAGGAAGGCTTAGTCCCACCTGAGGTCGAAGAGGGATCCGACCGAAAGGTACCCTGGAAAAATGAAACCTCTGCACCCGCGAGGAAAAGACCCTACGGAAACAAAAGCCGACGACGGCCGAGCCGCGATCGCCTACGGTCGTCCACCGTCCGCGGTAAAATCCACCTGCCGGGGTGAAGACAGATGTGAAAACTGGGAGGTGGTCCCGGCGGAATAATTTAGGGCGCCCGGGCGATTCGGACCCGCAGCAGGTCCCGGCTCCCTCCCCCCTCCACCTCAGATGGTGCTCCCTTTCGCTGGTCTTACGAGGCGAGGAGGGCGGACGGCACCCGGGCCGCAGAGGGAGAGACGTCCCGAAAAAGCTCAGGAGCCAAGCGGGGTAGGCGATTCTAGATCTCATACGGGCTTCGGGGTTTGTTCTTAACCAAAGGCGGACTGGGTTTGGGGGATGGGGCCGCACTTCTGAGAGCTTTCCGAGATAAACCAAAATGGAACCGTGGCCCCCTCCAGAAAAATCCATTCAACCGGAATCATCGTTTTTCGCTCCACTCAAAGGACTTTTTTGGGGGGGGGGGGGGGGGGGGGAGTGGCAATGCAATAAGCGCTTACTATGTGCCAGACACCGTACTAAGCGCTGGAGATCACTTTCACACCCTTAAACAGCTGCCGGATGCCATCTCGGATGTCACGGATCTGAAAAGGTGAAATCGCAGTCCTGCCTCTGTCAAAATCATCCCTGGTTGAGAGCCACGGGACCGATCGACCTCACCGATCGCTCATTGGGTTAATCACAATTCAGTAGGAGAGGGCAAAATATCTTTGACCTGTCCACACGTGACTTCAGCTCGGGAAACATTTTCCTAAGGGATATTCCTCACGCTGTGGGTCCTGCTACAACAGGGAGACATCTCTTCCCTTTATCACCCAACTATCGCAAGGCAGAGAAGTTTTAATTCCATTTTCTTAAAGCTCAAATGAACCCAGCAGGTCGGTTCGGGGGCTAGGGCTGGACGACCTTCGTTGGCTAGCACTCGGAAGTGGTCGATCGAAGCAGGAATTTACTGTACGAATACAGCAGCAGAGGAAGGGGAAAAAAACCTAGGTAAAGGTGGAAGGGAGGAGGGCCTCGGTTAAAAAAGGATGAAGGAAAGTTTACGACGTGACACGGGCTATCAGAGGTGGCTTGGGTCACAGAGAAGGACGTTCTCACACCAAAAAGAGATGGATTTGAGGAAAGACATCGAAGGAATAGGTGCCAGATGAGATCCATTAGGTAGAGGTTAAGTTTTAAAACAAGAAAAGACCATTCTAAACCGGGTTTTTAGAGATGCGGATTCCTTGTGATGAGGGGAGGCTATGTGGAGGGGGTTCAAGTGGGTCCGATTTTTTTTTTTTTAAAAAAGGTTTCACTAAATCGTACAACTGCAAATGTCAGCATCTCGACTCTGGTCAGTGTAGGTGCACTCGGTCTCAGGCTAAAGTTTGAGAGAGCCTTCACCGAGAAAATATCTCGATGCTGACCAACAAAAAAATTCACCCTCAGCGGCAGCTCGTTGCATCTGACCACGGAGGCGGCCAGATTTCCCCAAGGAAGTTACACCTACTGGTTTTGAGCTATTAAGGGGGGGGGGGGAGGACCTTCCGCGTCTCCCAAGGAATAAAATCAAAACCATCAGCATCTCGCTGCTTCTGAACCATCACTGCACCTCCCCAGCACTTCCTAGGAGCGGAAGGGCTGCAGAAAGCTACGGTAAAAGCTCGGACTTTGGAGGCAGCAGGCCACCGATTCTAAGACGGACAGAAAACGGGGAACACGGGAAAACCAGAACCACCCAGAAAGGAAAGTGAATTTATTTTCAAAGTACCACGGGAACTCGTACGTTGTTTCCGGGGCAGCACTGGCTCCAAGTCCAGGCTGGAGTGGTTTGACCCTATCTAACTATGGGACCCTGACACATCAGATAAGAACACGAGACGGAGTACGACAATGAGGAAAATTATCCATGAGAGGGTACTCCTGAGAAAGAGTTTTAGGAGAGCATTTCCTCAGAGCAATTTATAGATAGATGCTGGAGAGGAAAACAGCCTACAGAAATCAAGTTTGGCCAAAGAATAGTCCCTAAAAAAAGAAGAGGTCACTGTCTGCCAGAAGGAATTCCACTGGAATTTGTGATTACATACCCAGTTGATATTACTGCTTTACTTGGTGATGGTTTTTGTCTACCTCCACTATTAGAATGTAAGCTCCCTGTGGATAGGGAACCCTTCATTTTGGACTTGGCCTTCCTTGAGTGTTTACTATGGTGCATTGTGCCAGTGGGCCTCATTAAACACCCGTCCTCCTATTAATACCCTGACTTTACAATAAGAGAAAAAAAAAATCAAAATTTTCTAAGGCTTAAAAATGAGCAAGGTCAGGGTAATTGGGCAAAAAAGTCGGGGAATCAGCTTCGCAAACTGAATTTTTCAGAATGAATTTAAAATGCTCCGTCTCTTCTAAACGCTGCCATCACCCTGGAGCAAAATGCCCCATAAAGGAACACTGTCTCTTCTCATCCTTTACAAACCCAACACTGGGCCCGTTGAGGAGGCGGTCAACTCAGTTTTCTTATAGCTGAGTTGGGCTGGACGACCTTCGTTGGCTAGCACTCGGAAGTGGTCCCTCAAAAGCAGAGGGAGCTACGGTAGGGACCTATCAAAATTTTTTTATAAACCGTTCACAGATCGGGACCGGTCTGGATACTTCTGTGCTAAAAGGGCAGTTGGTGGGAAAAGGTTTTTACAAACGTTCCTGAAGAGCCGTCTGTCGAAAGAAAAAACCATTTAAATCAGCTTCACTCATTTTGGAGCAAAACCTGCCTTCTTTTAGCAGAAGTATAGAGGACGCAAAGGATAAATATGCTGATCAAATTTTCGAACTTCCTGGCTAACAAAGTTCTACATTTACAAAAAATAAACAAAACCAACCCCCCACCCCCCAAAACAGAACACTTCAAGTTACCACTTTGTCATTATTTACACTCTCTGCCACAAACTTCAGTGGCTGATGCAGATATTAAGGAAAAAGCAGGTACAAAACAACACACCTCGTTGTACAGGTTTCAAAGAACGTCATTTTACATGCACACGTTGTACCTGACAATGACTGGGCTTTACAAGGTTGACGACAGGCAAGTGTCCCTTTCGTAAGCTGAAAACAGCGATGGCTGTTATCCTCCCTTTCGCTAAGTGTGATGACCAGCTCAAATATCTCTGGATTTTTCAAAACAATTTCGACATTCAATGAGCTGCTCAGTCTCCACCTCTGCTCTACTCCGACACCACAGACTCCCCAAACGTTCGTATTTCTCTTCGGTCCCGCAGCGGAGTGATTCTGAAAGCGCACAGTGTAATTTTTTTTAATGGGATTTCCTTAAGCGCTTACTACGGGGTCAACCCCTGTTGAGGTATCGATTTCATCGGGCTGGACAGGGTCCCGGCCCCATACGGGGCTCACAGTAAAAGGGGAAAATGTACGGAAGCAGTAGGGGAAGCTGAGGCCTAGGGAAGTGAAGTGACCCACCCAGGGCCACACGGCAGGCAGGGGCCGGGATTATTCATTCAATAGTATTTATTGAGCGCTTACTATGTGCAGAGCACTGCACTAAGCGCTTGGCATGGACAAATCGGTAACGGAGTAGAACGTAGGTCCTCTGGCTCCCGGATCCGTCCTCTTTCCACTAGGCTACGCTGCTTCCCGGATAAACTACAGAAGTCAAGTTCATTTAAAACAGGGGCTTCCTCGGAACAAAGTCCTTTTGCCGGCCAGCTCTCGCGAATTTGGTGACACGTGCTGGCATAAAACAGACACTATTAAATAAACCCTGCTGCTCTGCCCTTCTGTTGGTAGACCTGGAATCAACTCCTAGCCCCCTTCTTGAGCCTGTGGGGGGGGGGGGGGGAACGGGCTCAGGTAGCGGAGAACATAGGAGTCCTTCAGGTTAATCAGTGGGAAGAGGCGTTTCTTCAGAATCGGAAAGGTTTATTGGAAGCGTGGTTGCCCGGGCCTCCCGAGGAATCTCGTAAAGAGGACGGCTTTTAACCTGGGATTTTAGAGTCGGGAGAAATGAATGGCTTGAGGCATCAAGGATCTTCTTCTGCCCAAGAACCCGGGCAGGTGGCTTTTTACGGGCTCCCTTCTCCGCTTCAAGTCCAAGAGAAAATTTGGGGAATTAAGGACCGAAGGAAAAACAGATTCCACAGACAATAAAAGCCTCAAGGATTAAGTTTTAAAGAGCCGGCCTAGCTCCTGCTTCAAAACCGCTCTAGAATCGACAGCAACTCAAGGAGGAAAAGAATCTTCTAGACACCTCCCCTCTCTCCATCACCATCTGGCCCGTGGCATTAATGTCCTCCCTGCCTGTGACTATTTCTCCTACTTTTCATCCCCATATCCTAATGGGAAAGCTCAAAACTGCCAGATCACTCCCTATCCGACGGGCTAATCGTTCAAACGTTCCACTCGCCACGGCAAACCCTTTCAAAACCACCTCGTTTGACCCACAGTTTTGTGCTGTCAAAAGCCACTCCGGTCCCCGAGAATCAACCGGCAGGTAAAAAGGGAAGGCTCGAGAGCTTTCTGATTAAGACTTAGCCTACCCCACAAGGAAAACGGCCACTAAGGAGACCACGATGGCTTTCCCGTCCTTTTTTTAAAACGCTCCCAAGACTCCTGGGATTTTTTTAAATTTTAAAACAGATTGGAATCGGAATCTCGGCCCCCGGCCGGCCCTAAGCGCAGACACGCCACTGTTCGGGAGCTTCCTGACCTTGGCCAACGGGCCGATCATTCTCAAAGCCCGGGCGCCGAACCGTTGTCGCTTCACCACGGCTTGAGGCTTGACTCCTTCGTTACAGGTAAGAGGGGTGAGAGAGGGCTCCCGGGCGCCAGGGTAAAAGCAGCAGCCCCCATCTGGGATTCGGACGCCAAACCATGAAGACAAATCCAAAATGCGGGACCGGTTTCATGCCACACGATGATGACAGAAGCTAAGGAAACTGACAACTGGGAAATGGTGGACAACCGGCAACGCGACTCGGCCTGGGGGGGGGGGGTAGAGAAAAAAAATCTATCCCTACCAATGGAGGGTTGTTTTAGCCACCCCCAGCCTGGCTGGATGCCCGGGCGACTTTCCCTTTTAGCCACTTCCCCATCAGGGTGAGCGGAGGGCAGGTGACCGACCAAGGCAGGCTAACAGTTGCCCAACTCCACCGGGAAAGAGAGCCACTCCCAGGAATCTTGTCAGCTTGGTCGAGGGGTGAGGAGGTAATGACCCTGGAATACTTGGGAGGCTCCTAACCGACCAGCCACACGATAGTAATCGCGGTACTCTGTGGTAGGTTGCTTCCTATGCGCCAAACGCCGTTCTAAATGCCGGGGTACATGCAACGGGATCCGATCGGACCCGATCCCTGCTCCAAATGGGGCTCACAGTCTCGACAGGAGGGAGAACGGGTGTCGAACCCGCGCTTTACAGATGAGGAAGTTGAAGCACGGAGAAATTGAGCGACTGATCCAAGGTCTCGCAAAGCAGGCAAATAAATGGCAGGGCCGGGAGTGGGACCCGGGTCCTCAGGCTCCCTGGCCGGGGCTCTTTCCACAAGCCCCCCTGCTCCTCTATCACAATATAAGCTTCGGATTTTGCTAACGCAAGGTCCCAGTGATCATGAATCCAGTTGTTAATGTTCTAATTTAAGGGCACGTAACCGATTTTCCTCAAAACCTCACTTGAAGAAGATTCGGGGCAATTTTGAGCAAAGGGCTTTGAATGGGGGGAACACTGGAGAATAAAGCAGAATGCGTTATCTTATTTCTAACAGCTGCGTGTCCTCATAAAAACAGGTTGAGGAAGGACCTTATATCGACACGAGGGAACATTAAGATTCCTACTGATTTAATGATTGGAGAGGTCTCCATGTTTGGTGTCTTCAAACGTATGCAGACTCTATTATCTTGATCGTTATTATTTCCTGTGGATCCATTCCTCTATCGGGTCATTTCCAGCCACGACCTTTTTGAACACCCCTCAAAGGGCCATTCAAAAGGAAACCCTGACGGGGACTCCCTCACGCGTGAAGTTCCGCCTGAAAACATCACTCCCCAAACACCAAATGTCTCAAGTCCATTTCGTTTCAGCCTTCGAGATACCGCCGGGTTTTCCCCTCCCCAAAATAGCCGCTACTAATATTACATAATCCCACCCTAACCCCCTTCCCTTCACATGAAAGTCTGGTCCGCAGAGTAACTTTGCCCAGCGGGGACCGTTTCAAAACGCAAGGGCGGAAACCCACGCTGGGCTGAAGTCTACCCCAGCGCTTCGAAAAGCGCCTGGCACATAGTAAGCGCTTAACGAGTACCGTAATTATTATTAAAACGCTGACCGACCTGTCCCAAATCACCTCGTGATTACCACTAGCCGGACGGACGTCTCGTCTCCCTACCGGACCGGAGATGACTCCAAATAGACGCCCCACTTGAAAAAAAAAAATTAAAATGAAAAGAAATCCAAGAAAAGGTCCTATATTGCGTCCCAGGGCTCTAGCCCGAGGCCAGCTTTCTTCTGAAAATGGAACACTGACCAACAGAAATAAGTCGGAGGGCTGTGCCCACCCTCCGAGCGGCTCCCGCCGCTGCCCCCAAATAAGCGGGATGGTGGGGGGCGACTGGAAGAGTTAATTGCCCCCAGGACCCACATTCGCCCTCTACCTCCGGCGTCCCCCGAAGCGGCGTAGCTTAGCGCACAGAGCACGAGGCTCAGAGGTCCCCCCCTTCTGACCCCAGCTTCTCCCCTTGTCGGCCGTGTGACCTTAGGCAAGTCACTTCCCTGGGCCTCAACTGTGAAACTCTAAACCGTGCGGGACCGGGACGGCGCCCAGCTCCATCTCCCAGCGCCCAGAACAGTGCCTGGCACAGAGTAAGCGCCTGACTACCGTAATCATCATCACCGGGGCTCGGCCGCCACCGTCCTCCGCGTCCTCTGTCCGCAAACCGTCCCACTCGTCCCTAAAGGCCGAGGGGGGACAAGAAAGGGGACGCCGAGGGCGTCCTTCGCCGACACCACGTTCCCAATCAGGGGAGGAGGAAGGAAAAAAGAAATAAAAGTCACTTGGGGCCCCGGGTCACGATCGGGCTTCCCCCGGCGCTGCGTCACTTGGGGTCGCGGGTTCTAATCCCGGCTCTGCCACTTGTCAGCTGGGTGGCCTTGGGCAAATCGCTTCCCTCCTCTGTGCCTCAGTTCCCTCCTTTGTAAATCGCTTAGGGGAAAGAGCCCGGGCTTGGGAAGCAGAGGTCGTGGGTTCGAATCCCTGCCCCGCCGCCGCTCAGCTGGGTGACCTCGCGCAAGTCACTTCACTTCTCTGCGCCTCAGTGACCTCATCTGGAAAAGGGGGATGAAGACTGTGAGCCCCACGTGGGACAACCCCATCACCCTGTGTCTATCCCAGTGCTGAGAACAGTGCTCGGCACCTAGGAAGCCCTTAAACCCCACGATTACAATGCCGGCTCCGTCTGTCAGCCGTGTGACTTTGGGCCAGTCACTTCACTCCTCGGTGCCTCAGTTCCCTCACCTGTGAAATGGGAGATGGCGTGTGATTACTTCTCCCCCTCCGCCCAGCGCTAAGAACAGTGCTCGACACCTAGTAAGCGCTTAGCAAATACCAACATCACTATTATTATTATTACGCAGAGAGGGAGACCTGGGATGGGAGGTGGGTTGGGGGCGGACACCCCGGACCCCACCAAAAAAACAAAAAAAACCCTCCTCTCTTATCATTATAATAATAATAATAATGGCAGTTAATTGCTTACTCTGTGCAGAGCACTGTTCTAAGTGCTGAGACAATAATGATAATAATGCCGGGATTGGCTAAGCGCTTACTCTGTGCCAAGCACTGCTCTAAGCGCTGGGCTAATAATAACAATGTTGGCATTTGTTAAGCGCTTACCCTGTGCAAAGCACTGTCCTAAGCGCTGGGATAACCATGATAATAATGTCGGTATTGGTTAAGCGCTTACTCTGCGCCAAGCACTCTTCTAAGCGCTGGGATAATAATAATAATAATGTTGGCATTTAAGCGCTTACCCTGTGCAAAGCACTCTTCTAAGCGCTGGGATAACAATGATAATAACGTCGGCATTTAACCGCTCCCTCTGTGCAAAGCACTGTCCTATGTGCTGGGCTAATAATAGTAATAATGTTGGTATTTAAGCGCTCCCTCTGTGCCAAGCGCTGTCCTAAGTGCGGGGATGATCATGTTGGCATTTGTGAAGCGCTTACTCTGTGCAAAGCGCTCTCCTAAGCGTCTAAGATAATAATAATAATGTCGGTATTTAAGCGCTCCCTCTGTGCAAAACACTCTTCTAAGCGCTGGGCTAATACTAATGTCGGGATTTAAGCGCTCCCTCTGTGCCAAGCCCTGTCCTAAGCGCTGGGATGATCGTGTTGGCATTTGTGAAGTGCTCACTCTGTGCAAAGCACTCTTCTAAGCGCTGAGATGATAATAATGTCGGCATTTAAGCGCTCCCTCTGTGCCAAGCCCTGTCCTAAGCGCTGAGATGATGATAATGTCAATATTTAAGCGCTCCCTCTGTGCCAAGCCCTGTCCTAAGCGCTGGGAGATAATAATAATGTCGGTATTTAAGCGCTCCCTCTGTGCCAAGCCCTGTCCTAAGCGCTGAGATGATGATAATGTCGATATTTAAGCGCTCCCTCTGTGCCAAGCCCTGTCCTAAGCGCTGGGAGATAATAATAATGTCGGTATTTAAGCGCTCCCTCTGTGCCAAGCCCTGTCCTAAGCGCTGAGATGATGATAATGTCGATATTTAAGCGCTCCCTCTGTGCCAAGCCCTGTCCTAAGCGCTGGGAGATAGTAATAATGTCGGTATTTAAGCGCTCCCTCTGTGCCAAGCCCTCTCCTAAGCGCTGAGATGATAATAATGTCGATATTTAAGCGCTCCCTCTGTGCCAAGCCCTGTCCTAAGCGCTGGGATGATCGTGTTGGCATTTGTGAAGTGCTCACTCTGTGCAAAGCACTCTTCTAAGCGCTGAGATGATAATAATGTCGGCATTTAAGCGCTCCCTCTGTGCCAAGCCCTGTCCTAAACGCTGAGATGATAATGTCGATATTTAAGCGCTCCCTCTGTGCCAAGCCCTGTCCTAAGCGCTGGGAGATAATAATAATGTCGGTATTTAAGCGCTCCCTCTGTGCCAAGCCCTCTCCTAAGCGCTGAGATGATAATAATGTCGATATTTAAGCGCTCCCTCTGTGCCAAGCCCTGTCCTAAGCGCTGGGACGACGGTGTTGGCATTTGTGAAGCGCTCCCTCTGTGCGAAGCCCTCTCCTAAGCGCTGAGATGATAATAATGTCGGTATTTAAGCGCTCCCTCTGTGCGAAGCGCTGTCCTAAGCGCTGAGATGATAAATAATGTCGGTATTTAAGCGCTCCCTCTGTGCCAAGTCCTCTTCTAAGCGCTGAGACGATAATAATGTCGGTATTTAAGCGCTCCCTCTGTGCGAAACCCACTCCTAAGCGCTGAAATGATAATAATGTCGGTACTTAAGCGCTCCCTCTGTGCCAAGTCCTCTCCTAAGCGCTGAGACGATAATAACGTCGGTATTTAAGCGCTCCCTCTGTGCCAAACCCTCTTCTAAGCGCTGGGCTGCTACTAAAGTGGGTATTTAAGCGCTCCCTCTGCGCCAAGCCCCGTCCTGGGCGCCGGGACGATCCCGTTGGCGTTTCTCCGGCGCTGCCCCCGGGGCCGAGCGGCGAGGGGAGCGGCGGGTTCGCCGAGGATGCCGACGCCGGGGGGGGGGGGGAAAGCGGTGTCGGGAGGACGACCACCCCCTCGGCGCCAACATGGCGGCCGCGCGGCCTACGCAGCGCGGAGGCAGCGGCGGCCCGGGGGGGGGAGGGGAGGGGGAAGCCGCCCCCCCCCCCCCGCCGCCGTCCCGTCCCCCTCCGCCCTTCGCCGCCGCCCTCCCCGTCCCCCTCCCGGTGCCCCCGGCGGCCTCCGACGCCGCTCCTACCTCAGCGGCGGGGGCCGGGCGGACGACGCTTCCCCTCAGCCTGCGGGGCGCGCGGGCCTCCCGACAGCCTCCGCGCGCCACAACCGCCCAAGCCCCCGACGCCCGCTCTCGCGAGACTCGGCGCGCGCCTCCCCCCCTCCCTCCCCCGGCTGCGCGCGCAGCCGCCCCGCGCGAGGAAGAAGGCGGGAAGATGGAGGACGTTGGGTCACGTGGGGGGCGGGGGGAGGCCTCGAAGCCAGGCCTGACAGGAAAAGCATAGGAATGGGGGGATTGGGGAAGCGCTGACTATGTGCACAGCGCTCTTCTAAGCGCTGGGGTAATGATAATAATAATAAGGATAATAATAATAAGGATAATAATAGTGATGTTGGTATTTGTTAAGCGCTTACTTTGTGCAGAGCGCTGTTCTAAGCGCTGGAGGAGATACAGGGTGGGGGGATTGGGGAAGCGCTGACTATGTGCACAGCGCTCTTCTAAGCGCTGGGGTAATGATAATAATAAGGATAATAATAATGATAATAATAATATGTTGGTATTTGTTAAGCGCTTACTATGTGCAGAGCGCTGTTCTAAGCGCTGGAGGAGATACAGGGTGGGGGGATTGGGGAAGCGCTGACTATGTGCACAGCGCTCTTCTAAGCGCTGGGGTAATGATAATAATAATAATGATAATGTTGGTATTTGTTAAGCACTATGTGCAGAGCACTGTTCTAAGTGCTGGGGTAGATACAGGGTGGGGGGATTTGGGAAGCGCTATGCGCACAGCGCTCTTCTAAGCACTGGGGTAATGATGATAATAATAATAATAATGTTGGTATTTGTTAAGCGCTTCCTATGTGCAGAGCACTGTTCTAAGCGCTAGAGTAGATACAGGGTGGTCAGGTTGCCCCCCATGCGGCTCACAGTCTTCATCCCCATTTTACAGAAGAGGGAACTGCGGCCCAGAGAAGTGAAGTGACTTGCCCACAGTCACACAACTGACAAGTGGCAGAGCCGGGATTCGAACCCATGACCTCTGACTCCAAAGCCCGGGCTCTTTCCACTGAGCCACGCTGCTGGGGTAATGATAATAATAATAATAATAATGTTGGTATTTGTGAAGCGCTATGTGCAGAGCGCTGTTCTAAGCGCTGGGGTAATGATAATAATGATGTTGGTATTTATGAAGCGCTATGTGCAGAGCGCTGTTCTAAGCACTGGGGTAATAATAATAATGTTGGTATTTGGGAAGCACTGACTATGTGCAGAGCACTGTTCTAAGCGCTGGGGTAATAACAATAATAATAATAATGTTGGTATTTGTGAAGCGCTATGTGCAGAGCACTGTTCTAAGCGCTGGGGTAATAATAAGAATAATAATAATGTTGGTATTTGTGAAGCGCTATGTGCAGAGCCCTGTTCTAAGCGCGGGGGTAAATGATGATAATAATGTTGGTATTTGGGAAGCGCTATGTGCAGAGCACTGTTCTAAGCGCTGGGGGAGAGACAGGGTCAGCAGGTGGTCCCACGTGAGGCTGTCTTCAATCCCCATTTGACAGATGAGGTAAATGAGGCACAGAGAATAATGAGGGTGGTATTTGTTCAGCGCTTACTATGTGCCAAGCACTGTTCTGAGCGCTGGGAAGGATACAGGGTGATGAGGTGGTCCCACGTGGGGCTCGCAGTCTTCATCCCCATTTTCCAGATGAGGTCACAGAGGCCCAGAGAAGTGAAGTGACTGGTCCAAAGTCACCCAGCTGACAAGTGGCAGAGGAGGGATTAGAACCCACGACCTCTGACTCCCAAGCCCGGGCTCTTTCCACTGAGCCACACTGCTTCTCAAGTATTAAGCATTTCAAAACAACAGAGATGGCAGACACGCTTTCCTGACCCATACAGGCATCAGAGAAGGCAGCTAGGGCCGGGGAGACATTCCAATTTATCGTCTTTCTTTATTTTGACAGAAAGACTCCTTCTTCTGGCCCCGAAGAAATCCTAATTGGTTTCCAGCCCTCCTTTATCAGGTAGGGTTTTTGAAAAGCCTAAGGCTAACCAGGACTGTAAGTACGAGGACACACGAGGTGGGAAGGATGCTTGTTTGCGGTCATTAAAAGCTTGATTTAACTGCTAACGAAGAGAGTCATGAAAAGATTTACAAAGGGAGTAATTGAATGTCCAGCTGAATAATAATTTTGGAATCCGTTAAGGGCTAACTGGGTGCGAGGCCCTGTACTAAGTACTGGTTTGGATATGACTAAATCCAGTTGGACACAGTCCCTGCCCCACATGCGGCTCAGTCTCAATCCCCATTTAATAATATTGGTGTTTGTTAAGCGCTTACAAAGTGCAGAGCACTGTTCTAAGCACTGGGGTAGATACAGGGTCATCAAGTGGTCCCGCATGAGGCTGTCTTCATCCCCGTTTTACAGATGAGGGAACTGAGGTTCGGAGAAGTGACTTCTTGTCCAGGCACCCAGCTGACAAGCAGCGGAGCTAGGATTCGAACCCATGACCCCTGACTCCCAAGCCTGGGCTCCTTCCACTATGCCATGCTGCTTCAAAGTATCTGTGTGTGTATACTTATACACACACATAATAGTATATATACTTTATATACAGCTCAGCGTGGCTATAGAGAAGCAGCATAGCTCAGTGGAAAGAGCCCAGGTTTAGGAGTCAGAGGTTGTGGGTTCTAATCCCACCTCTGCCACTTGACTGCTGGGGACCCTGGGCAAGTCACTCGACGTCACTGCGCCTCCATTACCTCATCTGCAAAAATGCGTATTAAAAAATGTGAGCCCCACATGTGACAATCTGATGACCCTGTATCTACCCCAGCACTTAGAATGCTGCTCTGCCCATAACTAAGCACTTAATTGTATTATATATTATATTAATTCTATTACCCCAGTGCTTAGAACAGTGGTCAGCCCATAGTAACTGCTTAATACCAACATCATTGCTATTATTAAATGCTTACTTACCTAATGAGGTAAGAGCCTTGAAAAGGTTTACAAAATGTAAGGCTCACAAGATGTAATTGAATGTATAGATGAATTTAGATATAAATTTGGATATGGCATGAATTTTATATGTATAAACGTGCTTAGGGTGGCTATAGGTAAGCACATAAATGGTGGAGATTGCTAGGTGTGTTTGCCCTGATGAGTATAAATTGTGATCAAGTGTTAAAATGAACAATGTTAGACTACAAGGTGTTAAATGCTGTGCACTTGTGGACCAGACTTGTGGAAAAGCTGGAGCTTGTTTAGGCTTGATTTCTTTATGAGGCTGCCATTTTGAGTTTGGGTGCGGGGAGAGAAAGCATTCGGGCTTGATGAGGATGGCATTTGTTAAGCCCTTACTCTGCGCAAAGCACTGTTCTAAGTGCCCGGGGGTGGATACAAGGTGATCAATTTGTCCCACATGGCGCTCAGTCTTAATCCCCATTTTACAGATGAGGTGACTGAGGCAGTGAAGTGACTTGCCCAAAGTCACACAGCTGACAAGCCAGAGAGGTGGGGCTAGAGTCCAGTTCTTCTGATTCCCAGGTCCGGGCTTCAACCTTTAGGCCACACTGCTCTCTTCAGCTCTTGCAAATGAAGAAATGACAAGTGTTTCAAACTGCTTTATTTCCCATCTTCCGGAACCCGCGACATTAGACTGGGAGGGATTTCCACACTTAGGGAGTCAACAGGGCCAAGGTGACTAATTAGCCTCGCTTATCAAGCCGCAAAAAATCCCATTTATTTTTTTTTTTAACGGGCACGATTAAGCCACAGAAATCCCCAGGGTGTGTGCAGCGACACAAACACCACACAATCTATTAATTACGATTCCCCAGTCAGCAGCAGTTCCCGCGGTGGGGGGGTGACAGGCAGCCAACACAACTTTGATCTGGTTAAGGGCTCACGTTCCCACGAGGCACAGGGGAATCTTTTCCTGCAAACCGAGAGATCTCTGGGCTCTCTATTAACGCCGGCGGCCGCCTCTATCCGCAAGATCTTGACCCGCTGGAGGGAGAAACAGAGAGGGTGTTAGACAAAATGGCGGGCGGGCAGCCATCTTGGCGCCAAATTAAATCCTATCCCCATCTCATTACTCCCATGCTCTTTTCCCCAGCCCTCGTGGCTGCCTTTGGTCTTCCCTCCCCAACTGTCACCCCAACGTGTCACCCACCGGGGGGTGTCCCAGTGGACGCTCAGCATCGGGCTCCCCATCCTTCGGCGCTCAACGCGCAGGCTGCGAAGACAAAGCACAGGTCAAGTCAGGCGGTGAACCCCCGAACCACCCCCGGGGGACGCCGGACGGATCCGATGTTTGCATCCAATCTAGGGCCGACTCTACGGGGCAAGAGTCCGTCCACTCTCGGGAACGCAAAGCGCCGCCCGGGCCCAGCCGGACCCGACGCTAAAACAGCGGCGGAGGCGGAGGGTCGTCTGGACGGCGCCCTGATGTCCCAGCGGTGTAACGCTATCGCAGGTACCGCGCCCACCTGGACAGCTGACAGCCGCTGGATCCACGGCGCTAACCCCTCTGCCCGGCTGTGAGACTCCGGGCAAGACGCTCCGCCTCTCTGGGCCGGGGGTTCGATCCCCGTCTTCCCTCCTACCGGGAGGCGGTGCGGCCCAGCGCAATTTGGACCTGGGAGTCTGGGCTCTGCCTTCCCTTTCCTCCTAATAATAATATTGCCATTTGTTAAGCACAAAGTTACAATGTGCACAGCACTGTTCTAAGCGCTGGGGTTGTCCCTCGCGAGGCTCAGTCTTCATCCCCATTTTACAGACAACTGAGGCCCAGAAGTGACTTGCCCACAGTCACACAGCTGACGAGTGGCGGAGCTGGGATTCGAACCCATGACCTCGGACTCCCTAGCCCATGCTCTTTCCACTGAGCCACGCCGCTTCTCTAGCGTCGGTTGCACACGGGACCAGGGACGGGGTCCACCTAAATGGTCCTTCATCTACCCCAACGCTTAGTACAGTGGTTGGCATAGTCTAGACTGTAAACCCGTTGCAGACAGGGCTTGTGAACTGTACTCTCCCGAGCGCTTACTACAGTGTTCTGCACACAGTAAGTGGTCAACTCGATTGCACGAACGACCTTAACAAGCCCCATAATTATTAGTGGTCTAAGGTGATGTGTGACTGTGGGCAAGTCACTTCTCTGTGTCTCAGTTACCTCATCTGTAAAATGGGGATTAACGGCTCCCAGGCCTGGGCTCCATCCACCAGACTGTGCCCCAGCGCTTAAAACAGGGCTTGACAAATATCATTTGCTTGCAAGTGCTGGATATCCTGACTGATATCAATTCTCCCAACACTTAGCACAGTGATGTGGCACGCAAGGTGTTTGAAGCTCCATCATGGCCGTTACCTGGAATCTCATCATTCCCAAAAGCCCTCCAAGGAGTCTCCGTGGCGTCCCCGACTCGCTGGGTCCTTCTGCAAACCAAAGAATCCGGCAGGCATGAGCAACCGCCTCCCCCACCCGCTCTCACTGCCACCATCCCACACAGCAGCCCCCCACACCTCCATTTTATATTGTTCTTTCCCCAGCGCTTAGCACAGGGCTCTGCACCCCATAAATACAACTCACTGATTGGCAAACCTCCGGCACTCCCTGGAAAGCCTTGAGCCTCAATCTGCCCGCCTGCAAAGTGGACACACGCCCAAACTGCTCCCCTCCCCGGGCGATATCCATTAGGTAGTAGAGTGCTGTACTGAGCGCTTTGGAAAGAGCCCGGGCTTAGGAGTCAGAGGTCACGGGTTCTAATCCCTGCTCCGCCACCTGTCAGCTGTGACTTTGGGCAAGTCACTTAACCTCCCGGTGCCCGTTACAACGGTAAAATGGGGATTAAGACTGTCAGCCTCACGTGGGACAACCTCATTACCCCGTACCTACCCCAACGCTTAGAACAGTGCTCTGCACATAGTAATTGCTTCACAAACAACAACATTATCATTTATTAGTATTGAAAGTCTCTTTTTCACCCATTTCCGGCAAATTAGCGCATCAGTAGCATCGCAGCTGACTGCAAACGCTCACCGCCTACGGGAGCCTGGTGGAAAGAGCGGGCCTCGAATGACGACGGTGGTTAAACAAACGCCTTCTACGTGCCAAGCACTGTACTAAGCGCTGGGATCGATACCAGCAAATCGGGCTGCAGTCTCGGACGCTCATGGGGCTCCCGGCCTTAATCCTCATTTTCCAGATGAGGGAACTGAGGCCCGAGAGAAGTAGAGCGACTTGCCCGAGGTCCCACAGGGAAGCGGAGGAGCCGACCTGGCCGCCATTTATGGGATTTATTGAGTGCCAGGGAAAATACACTATAGCAACAAAGACACGTTCATTCAATCGTATTTATTGAGCGCTTACCGTGTGCAGAACGCTGGACTCAGCGCTCGCAAAGTACAACCACCACGAGCTTCCACGCTCGAGGGCCGGACCCTAAGCTCCCCCACATGGCCTCTCGCAGGCCGGCCCACGCAACCTCCATCCAATCCTGCTTATTGAGCGCTTACGGCCTGCAGGGCACTGTACTGGACGCTCAGGAGAGGTCAGAGGTTCCCTGGTCACCACGAGCTCAACCTAGAGGGGGGAGAGACGTGAATGCAAGATGAGTCGGGGGGGGGGGACAGGCGGGTAGATGAAGGGCAGCGGGCGTGGGGCCTGTCGGCCTCCCGGGGTCGGTTAGCACACCGGGGGGGGCGTTGCAACCAGTGCCGGGAGGCCGCGGCGCTCAGACCGTCGTTCTGCCAGCAGTGTAACACTAGTCCCAAGCACAGGCCGAGCTCGACAGCTGCCTACCGCTGGGGGTCAAAGGCCCAGAGCCCCCCATCCCCACCCTCACAAGACCCCTCTCCTCATCCGTGATGATGACAATATTTGATAAGCGCTTACTACGTGCCAAGCACTGTTCTAAGCGCTAGGGGGTACAAGGTCATCAGGTTGTCCCACCTGGGGCTCAGTCTTAATCCCCATTTTCCAGATGAGGTCACTGAGGCCCAGAGAACGTCTTGCCCAAAGAGGAGACGAGTGGCGGGGCTGGGATTAGAACCCAGGTCCCCTGACTCCCAAGTCCAGGCTCTTTTCACTGAGCCACGCTGCTTCTCTGTTAAGCACTGTACTGAATGAAGCTGGGGGGGATACAAGGTCAAGTTATTCCACGGGATGCTCAGTCTTCACCCCCATTTTACAGATGAGGTCACTGAGGCACATAAATTAGGCCACCTGCCTCAAAGCCACATAGCAGACACGCGGCGGGGCCAGGATTCGAACCCAGGTCCTCTGACTCCCAATCCCGGCCTCTTGCCACTAAGCAACGCTGCTTCTCCACGCGTCCAATCCTATTTACTGAGCGCTTACTGGGTGTGTGCGGAGCGCTGCACTAAGCGCTTAGGAGAGTAATAAAGTCCCAGACTGAGCCTCACTTTTCCGCTGCTCCCCATGGCACTTGTGTATTTATGTACATGCATACAAAATTATATTTCTATTAAGCAGCGCTAGCTATAATTCCATCTTCTATTGATCTGTTTCCTTATTTCGATGTCTGCCTCCCGCTTTCTAAACCGGGCCTCAGTTTCCTCATCTGGAAAATGGGGATGAAGACTGCCAGCGCCACGTGGGGCAGGGACTTTTGTTCGTCCCGATTCCCCAGGATCTGCCCCAGCGCTTACAACAGTGCCCGGGACATAGTCAACGCCTAACCAATAGCGTTATTTCTTCTAGTCTGTGAGCCTTTGTTGGGTAGGGATTGTGTCCGTTGCCGTTTTGTTCTTTCCAAGCGCTCAGCAGAGTGTTCAGCACACAGTCGGCGCTCAATAGGACTGAGTGAATGAAAGTTAAACTTAAAAGAGCCCGGGCTTGGGAGTCGGAGGTCATGGGTTCGAATCCCGGCTCTGCCACTAGTCAGCTGGGTGACTGCGGGCGAGTCACTTCACTTCTCCGGGCCTCAGTTCCCTCATCTGTAAAATGGGGATGAACTCAGAGCCTCACGTGGGACAACCTGATGACCCTGGATCTCCCCCCAGCGCTTAGAACAGTGCTCTGCACAGAGTAAGCGCTTAACAAATACCGACATTAATATCGGGTGGCTCAGTGGCAAGAGCCCGGGCTTGGGAGCCAGAGGTCGTGGGTTCTAATCCCGCCTCCACCGCTTGTCAGCTCAGGGACCTTGGGCAAGTCACTTCCCTGGGCCTCAATTCCCTCGTCTGCAAAATGGGGACTGTGGACCCCACGTGGGACAACCCTTTGACCTTACATCTCCCTCGGCGTTTAGAACAGCGCTTGGCACCTAGTAAGCGCTCAGATACCAACGTATTTTGGAGCGCTTACTGGGTGGCCGGCAGTGTACTAAGCACCAAGACATGCCCGCCCCCCACCGAGCTCAGTCTAGCGCCCTCTGCTGGCTGCGGCCCCCTCCCCCGCCCTCCTACATTCGGGGCGTATTTGTTGGGCGCCCCCGGGGTGCAAAGCACTGTACTGAGCGTTGGGGAGAGGGCAGTGGAGCAGGAGGGAGCCCAGACCGGCCTGACTCACCGCTTTGTGCCAAGCCGCTGTTGGAGCCCGCACCGCCCACCGCCGGGGAAAGGACGGCGCCCACCGCCGAGCTGCTTTTATACCCCAATCGTGGGGGCGTGGCTAGGGCCGGCCACGCCTCTAAGGGGGAGGGGTTTCGTGCGGCGCAGGCGCTCTGCCCTTCCCCTGGCAAAAGAGCCCCTCCAGTGCGCAGGCGCCCCGCCCCCTCCCAGTTCAGCCCCCCTTTCCCTCCAGTGCGCAGGCGCTCTGCCCTTCCCCTGGCAAAAGAGCCCCTCCCCGCCAGTGCGCAGACGCCTTGCCCCTCCCCGGAGAACCCCCCCCCTCAGTGCGCAGGCGCCCCGCCCCTACTGAGTTGAGCCCCCCCTTTCCCTCCAGTGCGCAGGCGCTCTGCCGTTCCCGGCAAAAGAGCCCCTCCCCTCCAGTGCGCAGGCGCCCCGCCCCTCCTGAGTTGAAGAGCCCCCCCCTTCCCTCCAGTGCGCAGGCGCTCTGCCCTTCCCGGCAAAAGAGCCCCCTCCCCTCCAGTGCGCAGGCGCCCCGCCCCTCCTGAGTTGAAGAGCCCCCCCCCTTCCCAGGCAAAAGAGCCCCTCCCCTTCATTGCGCAGGCGCCCTGCCCCTCCCCGAAGGAGAAGGCCCCCCTCCTGAGTTGAAGAGCGGACCACCCCCCTTCCCTCCAATGCGCAGGCGCTCTGGTCTACCCGGGCAAAAGAGCCCCTGCCCCTCCCCGGAGGAGAAGCCCCGCCCCTCCTGAGTTGAAGAGCACCCCCTCCAGTGCGCAGGCGCCCTGCCCCTCCCCGAAGGAGAAGCCCCGCCCCTCCTGCTTGAAGAACCCACTCTCCTCCAGGGCGCAGGCGCCCTGCTGTTTCCGGGCAGAAGAGGCTCCCTGCCCTCCAGTGCGCAGGCGCCCTGCCCCGCTTGAGTCGAAAAGCCCCCCTCCAGTGCGCAGGCGCCTCGCCCCCCCGAATTGAAGGGCCCCCCCCAGCGCCCCTCCAGTGCGCATGCGCCCTGCCCCTCCCCGGAGGAGAAGTCCCCCTCCAGTGCGCAGGCGCCCCGTCCCCCAGGGCTGACGAGCCGCTCGCCTCCAATGCGCATGCGCCCCCCTCCAGGTAGGGGCGTGGCCTGGAGCGAACCCCGCCCGCTGGGGGGCGGTGTTTCCTTCCCCGTGGCGGGAGCCCCCGGCCCAGTGCGCATGTGCGCCAGCTGAGCCTGCCTTGGGGGAGGGCGATCGATCAATTCATCAATCAATCATCAATCAATTCATCAATCAATCAGATCCACTGAGCCCGTACTGTGTGCCGGCAACGTGATGTTCAAGGGCGAGGGGTTGGGGGGGACAGTCATTCATCCCATCCTATTTATTGAGCGCTGTGCGCAGAGCACTGTACTAAACGCTCGGGAAGGACAGTTCAGCAACAAAGACAGACAATCCCTCACCTCAACGGGCTCACAGCCTAGAAGGGGGGGGAGACAGACATTCAAACAAGTAAAAAGGCACCGATAGCAACAATATAAATACATAGAATTAGAGATAATTATAATGATGGTATTTGTTGAGCGTTTACTAGGTGCGAAGCACTGTCCTAAGCGCCGGGGGGAGGGATGCAAGGTGATCGAGTTGTCCCACGTGGGGTTCACAGTCTCAATCCCCATTTTATTCACCTGATTCAATCGTATTTATTGAGCGCACAGCTCAATAGTCACACAGTCACACAGCTGACAAGTGGCGGGATTAGAACCCACGTCCTCCGACTCCCAAGGCCGGGCTCTTTCCACTGAGCCACCCTGCTTCTCTGTATATGTCTACGCAACAGAACAAGTAAACGGGCAACCCCCATAATAATGATAATTCCGGTATTTGGTAAAGCACTTACTAGGTGCCAAGCACTGTTCTAAGCGCTGGGGTGGATACAAGGTAGTCAAGTTGGACGCAGTCCCGGTCCCACATGGGGCTCCCGGCCTTCATCCCCATTTTACAGATGAGGGAACTGAGGGCCAGTGAAGTGACTTGCCCGAGGTCACACAGCGGACACGTGGTAGAGCCGGGATTAGAACCCAGGGCCTTCTGGGTTCTAATGAGAAGCCGCGGGGCTCCCGGGTTATGGGTTCGACTCCCGGCTCGGCCACTGGTCAGCTGTGTGACTGTGGGCGAGTCACTTCACTTCTCGGCGCCTCAGCGACCTCATCTGCAAAATGGGGATTAACTGGGAGCCCCGCGGGGGACAAACCCATGACCCTGTATCTACCCGCAGCGCTTAGAACAGCGCTCTGCCACCTGGTAAGCGCTTAACAAATACCAACATTATTATTCTGACTGCGAGGCCCAACTCCATCCACTATGCCACGCTGCGGTGAAGCGCTTAATATGTGCAGAGCACTGTTCGAAACACTGGGAAAGAATAGGTCGCCGGGGTAGGAAACGGGTCTACCAACTCTGTGTATTCATGCAGTTGTTCATTCATTCCTTAATAATGTTGGTATTTGTTAAGCGCCTACTATGTGCAGAGCCCTGTTCTAAGCGCTGGGGGAGATACAGGGTCGTCGGGTGGTCCCACGTGAGGCTCACGGTCTTTATCCCCATTTTACAGGTGAGGTCACTGAGGCACAGAGAAGTGAAGTGACTCGCCCACAGTCACACAGTTGACAAGTGGCAGAGCCGGGATTCAAACTCATGACCTCTGACTCCCAAGCCCATGCTCTTTCCACTGAGCCACGCTGCTTCCTTCCATTCACGCGGTGGTACTTATGGGGTGCTTAATGAGTGCAAAGCACTGTGTTAAGCGCTTGGGAGAGTACGACATACAAGTCACCGGATTGCAGCGCGGCTCGGTGGAAAGAGCGCGACCTTGGGAGTCGGAGATCACGGGTTCGAATCCCCGCTCTGCCACTTGTCAGCTGCGCGACTGTGGGCGCGTCACTTCACTTCTCTGGGCCTCCGTCGCCTCATCTGTAAAATGGGGGTGAAGACTGGGAGCCCCAAGAGGGACAACCTGATGACCCTGTGTCTCCCCCAGCGCTGAGAACAGTGCTCGGCACATAGCAAGCAGTGTGCAGTGTGGCTCACTGGAAAGAGCACGGGCTTTGGAGTCAGAGGTCATGGGTTCGAACCCCGGCTCTGCCACTTGCCACCTGTGTGACTTTGGGCAAGTCACTTAACTTCTCGGTGCCTCAGTTCCCTCATCTGTAAAATGGGGATTAAGACTGTGGGCCCCACGTGGGACAACCTGATTCCCCTGTGTCTACCCCAGCGCTTAGAACAGTGCTCGGCACATAGTAAGCGCTTAACAAATACCAACATTATTATTATTATTATAGCAAGCGCTTAACAGATACCAACATTATTATTCTTCTTCTTCCCCACCCTCCTTCCGAAGCTCCCTCGCCAAGCCCCACCGGGGCCAAGCCGGCCCACCGTCTTCACAGCCGAGGCCGGAAACTCATTAAGCCGAAGATTTGGGAAATTACAGAGGAGATTTCACTTGTCGCTTGGGCTCGGGTAGGGAAAGCAATTGAAAAAGGACAGCGAGTGGCTATTTTTAACTTGCTTGTTTGGGCAGACTCTTCTTCTGTCGCATCTCTCAACTTCCCGGGCTGGAGGCTGGCTCCCCCTCCTTCCTCCGGTCGGACCTCCCATTCCCCATCTCCAGGAGAAGCGGCGCGGCTCAGTGGAAAGAGCCCGGGCTTGGGAGTCCGAGGTCGTGGGTTCTAATCCCGGCTCCGCCGCTTACCGGCCGGGTGACCGCGTCACTTCTCGGTGCCTCAGTTACCTCATCTGTGAGCCCCACGTGGGACAACCCGACGACCTTCTACCTACCCCAGCGCTTAGAACGGTGGCTTGGCACCTAGGAAAACGCCTATAAATACGAGAATTGTGATTATTTCCTCCGCTTCCGGCGTTTCAGTCCTTTCCTGCTTCCCTTCGGAGAAGCAGCGGCGCCCAGGGGCTAGAGCACAGGCCTGGGAGTCAGAGGACGCGGGTTCTAATCCCGCCTCCCCCACTTGCCTGCTGTGTGACCGGGGGCAAGTCGCCTCACTTCTCGGTGCCTCGGTGGCCTCATCTGTAAAATGGGGATTCAGACCATGAGCCTCACGTGGGACAACTTAATTACCTTGTATCTCCCCCAGCGCTTAGAACGGTGCTCGGCACATAGTAAGCGCTCCACGAATACCAACATTATTATCATTACGATGCTTTGCCCACAGTAAGCGCTCGATAAACGCCACTCATCGATGCATTGCAAACGAAGAGATTTAATGGAAACTTTGTCTTTTAAACGGAATTTCTTCCTACCATTATGGTCAATCAGTCGATCCGTCAGTGGTATTTGGTAAATACTCACTACGCGCTAGGCACTCGACACCACACGCTGGGGGGGCGATACAAGATAATAATAATAATGTTGGTATTTGTGAAGCGCTTACGCTGTGCAGAGCACCGTTCTAAGCGCTGGGGGAGACACAGGGTCTTCAGGATGTCCCACGTGAGGCTCACAGTTAATCCCCATTTTACAGATGAGGTCACCGAGGCACCGAGAAGTGAAGTGACTTGCCCCCGGTCACACAGCTGTACAAGATCCTCGGGTTGGCCCCAGTCCCTGCCCCAGGTGGGGCTTACAGTCCGAATCCCCATTTCACAGATGAGGGAATGGAGGCCCGGAGTACCGAAGCGGACGTCACCCAGCAGACAAGCGGCGGAGGGGGGGATTAGAACCCAGGTCTTTCTGATTCCCGGGCCGTAACCGGGGAGGGCCGACTCCGGTCTGTTATCGTTATCGTCAGGGGCCGTCGAGTCGTTTCCCATTCGCAGCGACTCTGTGGATCTCTCTTCTCCACGACGTCCCGTCCTCTGAGGAACCTTCCTAAGGGTTCTTCCGTCCGCTCAACTGTATATACCTTCATTACCCTATTTATTTTGTGAATGAGGTGTACATCACCCTGATTCTATTTATTTGCTATGGTTTTAATGAGACGTTCATCCCCTCGATCCTATTCATTGCCATTGTTCTTGTCTGTCCGTCTCCCCCCGATCAGACCGTGGGCCCGTCAAAGGGCAGGGACTGTCTCTATCTGCTGCCGATTTGTCCAGTCCTAGAGCTCAGTACAGTGCTCCGCACACAGTAAGCGCTCAATAAATACCACTGAATGGATAGGGCCCCTAGCCGCCGGTCTGCCTCTTCCTCGTCTTCCCCGGGCTTTTCCTGGCATCGGTGTCTTCTCCGGGGGTCCAAAAGATGCTCGTCTAAGTCATTCGGCCTTCCAAAGGCCGCTTTGGTCCCACCGAGTCTCCCCCGGGGCCGGCCAGCCGGGGTCTGCACTCTCCCAGATGGCGGCGGGGCCTCACTCGCGGACCCCCGGCCTCCCCCTAGAGCCCCCTTCCCCCAGGAAGCCTTCGCTCCTCACCGGCCTTCGGTCCGGACCCGGGTTCCCTCCCGCCCCCGGCCTTTCCCCTCCCAGCCCCCGTTTAGGGGGGTGTTTCGGGCCCGAGGGAGCCGGATGGGGACAGCCCGGAGATGATAACGGTGGTCTCTGTTGAGCGCTTACTATGTGCAGAGCACTGTTCTAAGCGCTGGGGGAGATCCAGGGGCATCAGGTGGTCCCACGGGAGGCTCACAGTTAATCCCCATTTTACAGATGAGGGACTGAGGCACGGAGAAGCGAAGTGACGTGCTCCTAGTCACCCAGCCGACAAGGGGCCGAGCCGGGATTCGAACCCATGACCCCTGACTCCCAAGCCCGGGCTCCTTCCACGGAGCCCCGCTGCTTCTCTAGTAACGACGACGGTCTTTACGTCTCCGGCACCGTACCGAACGCCCCGGGATGGCCGTCTGGACCTGAGGGGCGAGGAAGAGGGGGAGAGGGAGGAAGCAGCGTGGCCTGGGGGACGGAGCCCGGGCCTGGGAAGCAGAAGGACCTGGGTTCTAATCCCGGCCCCGCCAGTCGTCTGCCGGGTGACCCTGGGCAAGTCGCTTCACTACTTCGCTCAGCTACCCTGGCGCTGCTCGGGCAGCTCAGACGTTTATCGGGTTGAACACAGTCCCCGTCCCACACGGGGCTCACGGACTAAGCGGGAGGGAGAACGGGTGCTGAATCCCCCTTTTGCAGATGAGGAAACTGAGGCCCAGTGAATTTAAGTGACTTAATAATAACTACGGATTTGTTAAGCACTTACTGCGTGCCAGGCGCCGCGCCGACCGCTGGGGAGGATGCAAACAAAACACTTTGGACACAGTCCCTGTCCCAAATGGTGCTCGCAGTCTCCATCCCCCTTATACAGATGAGGTGACTGAGGCCCAGAGAAGTGAAATGACTTGCCCGGGGTCACACAGCGGGTACCATTCCACTAGGCCACACTGTTTCTCTCCGCTGGGGTCTAGGAGGAGAAAGGGCTCGCAGTCGAGGGGGAAGACTGTAAACTAGTTGTGGGCAGGGAATTCATTCAGTAGTATTTATTGGGCGCTTACTATGTGCAGAGCACTGTACTAAGCGCTTGGAATGGACAAATCGGCAACAGATAGAGACGGTCCCTGCCCAGTGACGGGCTCACGGTCTAACCGAGAAGCAGCGTGGCTCAGTGGAAAGAGCCCGGGCTTTGGGAGTCAGAGGTCGTGGGTTCGAATCCCTGCTCGGCCACTTGTCAGCTGTGTGACTTTGGGCAAGTCACTTCACTTCTCGGTGGCTCAGTCACCTCATCTGTAAAATGGGGATTAAGACTGTGAACCCCACGTGGGACAACCTGATTCCCCGGTGTCTACCCCAGCGCTTAGAACAGTGCTCGGCACATAGTAAGCGCTTAACAAATACCAACGTTATTATTAATCGGGGGAGACAAAAACATAGCAATAAATAGAATCAAGGGAATGTGTCTGTTTACTGTTGTACTGTCCTCTCCCAAGCGCTTAGTACAGTGCTCTGCCCACAGCAGACGCTCAATAGACCCCATCGAATGAATGAGAGGGGCTGAACTGCTGGGCGACCTTGGGCAAGACCCTGACCTCTCTGGTCCTAGTTGTTTTACAACTCGACAGCCAGCGTACGTCCGGGGGGGGGGGGCGAGGACTCGGGCTAAATAATCATTCCATCCATCGGGGATATTTACTGAGCACTTAGCCTGTGCAGAAAGAGCCCTGCACTGAACGCTTGAGAGAAGTGCAGCTTCTCCTCTGAGGTCCCTTGCTAAATTGGGGAAGGGGAATGAGGAAGCCCCTGAGCAGGGACCCCCCCCCCCCCTCAAAACCAACCCCTGAGGAGGGAGGGAAATGAGGACAACTGCTTTTCACCTCAGCAAATTCCCCTCAACGTTAAACAGCCAACCCTCTGTGCCTTGTTTTCCCCCCCCTCCCACCGTCTCCCCTCTTTCTATCTCCTCCCCATCTCCATCTGCCTGTGTTTTCATCTCTTTCTCCGTCTGTCTCTCTGCTTCCCCGTCTCAGTTTCCATCTTGGTCTTCTTCCCCCCCCCCCCCATCTGCTCTTTCTCCATCTTGCTGCTTCTCCGTCCCCCTCCCCTCTTTGAGGTTTTTTTCTTCTTACTGCCGCCGTCTTTCCTCTGCCTCAGTTTCTCTGCCTCTCTCCTCCGTCTTCCTGTCGGTTTTTGTCTCTCCTGTCAGCTTTGGTCTCCGCTCTCTGTCAGTTTCTCTTTCTGTCATCTTCTGTCTCTCCTCTGTCAGCTTCCCTGTATCTCTCCTCTGTCAGTTTCTTTGTATCTCTGTCAGTTCCCCTGTGTCTCTCCAGCGTCAGTTTATGTGTGTCTCGGTGTCATTTTCCCTGTGTCTCTCCTTTGTCATTTTCTCTGTGTCTCTCCAATGTCAGTTTCCCAGTGTCTCTCCTTTGTCATTTTCCCTGTGTCTCTCCAATGTCAGTGTCTCTGTGTCTCTGGGTCAGTTTCCTTGTCTCTCCTCTGTCGTTTTCCCTGTGTCTCTCCTCTGTCATTTTCCGTGTCTCTCCAATGTGCTTTCCTGTGTCTCTGTCATTTTCCCTGTGTCTCTCCAATGTCAGTTTCCCTGTGTCTCTCCTCTGTCATTTTCCCAGTGTCTCTCCTCTGTCATTTTCTGCATCTCTCCAGTGTCAGTTTCCCTGTGTCTCTCCTCTGTCATTTTCCCAGTGTCTCTCCAGTGTCAGTCTTCCTGTGTCTCTGTCATTTTCCCTGTGTCTCTCCTCTGACATTTTCCCTGTGTCTCTCCAACGTCAGTGTCCCTGTGTCTCTCCCACTATCAGTTTCTGTGTCTCTGTGTCAGTTTCCCTGTCTCTCCTTTGTCATTTTCCCTGTGTCTCTCCAATGTCAGTGTCTGTGTCAGATTCCCTGTCTCTCCTGTCATTTTCTGCATCTCTCCAATGTCAGTTTCCCTGTCTCCTCTGTCATTTTCCCTGTCTCTCTCCAATGTCAGTCTTCCTTTGTCTCTGTCATTTTCCCTGTGTCTCTCCAATGTCAGTTTCCCTGTGTCTCTCCTCTATTTTCCCAGTGTCCGTGTCCCTGTGTCTCTCCACTGTCAGTTTCTGTGTCTCTGTGTCAGTTTCCCTGGCTCTCCTTTGTCATTTTCCCTGTGTCTCTCCAATGTCAGTGTCTCTGTCAGATTCCCTGTCTCTCCTGTCATTTTCTGCATCTCTCCAATGTCAGTTTCCCTGTGTCCTCTGTCATCTTCCCTGTGCCTCGCCAATGTCAGTTTTCCTGTGTGTCTGTCAGTTTCCCTGTGTCTCTCCTTTGTCATTTTCTCTGTGTCTCTCCAGTGTCAGTTTCCCAGTGTCTCTCCTTTGCCATTTTCCCTGTGTCTCCCCAATGTCAGTTTCTCTTTGCATCTCCTCTTGTCAGTTTCCCTGCGTCTCTCTGTTCCCCTGCACCTCTCCTCTGCCATTTCTTCTGTCTCTCCTCTGTCGGTTTCTCTGTATGTCTCCTCTCTCTGTGTCCCCGTGTCTATCCTCTGTCAATTTCTGGCCCTCCGTCAGTTTCCCAGTGTGTCTCCTCTGTAATTTTCTCTCTTCTCTGTCATTTCCCCCGTGTCGCTCCTCAGTCGGCTCTCCGACTTCCCCCTGTAAATTTCTCAGTTTCTCTCTTGTCATTTTCTTTGGAGATAATTATTTCCTGTCCAGGCTCGTTGACTCCCCCCCGCTCCAAGCACCGCACTTCCACTTCTCTGGGCCTCAGTTACCTCCTCTGTAAAATGGGGATTTTGACCGTGAGCCCTGTGTGGGACAGGGACGGTGGCCAACCGCGTTAGCTTGTTTCCGTGCCGGCGCTTAGGACAGCGTCTAGCACGTAGGCACTTAAATACCATTTGAGAGCCCCGAACGGAGCATTTGGGGAGCTTACGGTAGAACAGAGTGGGTAGACGAGTTCCCTGTCCTCCAGGAGCTTACCGTCTACTGTGTGCGGCGCACCGTGCTACTGCTAATAATGATAATGGTATTTGTTAAGCGCCTACTATGTGCCAAGCACTTTTCTAATCTCTGGAGTAGATACGAGGTCATGGGGTCGTCCCACGCGGGGCTCTCGGTCGTCATCGCCATTTTCCAGATGAGGGAACTGAGGCCCGGAGAAGTGAAGCGCCTTGCCCAGGGTCACACAGCGGACAAGCGGAATTAGAACCCACATCCTCTGACTCCCAAGCCCGGCCTCTTGCCGCCAAGCCAAGCCGCTTCTCTGCACCGTCGGGAGAGGACGGTGGAGTTTGTAGACATAATCCCTGCCCTGAATTCCGCCTCTCTTTTCTCCGTGCGTCTCTCTCCGTCTCCTCTCTTTTCTTTTCCTCTCTTTTTTTGTCAATTTCCCTCTCAAAGTAACTATTACCTTCAGAGCCCGAGGACTTCAGAGCACAGACCCATTACATGTAAGAGCGTTACCCAGCCCTGTAATGGGGCCTATTACGTCCACAGACACCAAGCGAGGACCGGCGAGGCCGCGCGGAGACAGGGTTGTTCGAAAGAACCCTCCGTGCGGCCCGAACCATCGGCCAAGAAGTCTCCGATGATCCCCCGGGATGGGGGGAGCGCCTCTTCCCTCTCCCGGTCATCCCCCCGACACCCCAGGATACCCCATCTCCCGGGCCGGTCTCTCCCCTCCTCGAGTGTGGCCTCCAGCCTGGTTTATTTCCCGAGACTCTTGTGCCTCGCCGGAGCGGGGTCACTTCGCCCCGAATTACCCCTCTTTCTGTCTTCGTCTCTGTCCCCTCCCTTCTCTCGCTCCCTCTCTGCTGCCGTCGCTCCCTCTCGTCCACTCATCCGATCGCATTTATTGAGCGCTGACGGGGTGCAGAAAGCGCTGGGGAGAGTACAATGTAACGATAAACAGACACGGTCCATTCCCACAAAGAGCTTATAGTCTTTGTGGAGAGACAGACATTAATGTAAAGAAAAATAACAAATATAACCATTAGCCCTCCCCCTTCATTCTCTTTCCCCCTTTTTTCCTTCTTCCCTCTCTTCCTCTTTCCTTCCATTCTTCTTTCCATCCCCCCTCTTCCTCCCTCACTTCATCTCCCTCTCCCTGCCTTCCTCTCTTCCTCCCTTCCTTCCTCTTTCCCTCCATCCTTCTCGCTCATCTTTCTCCTCTTCTTCCGTCATTCCCTCTCCCGTCCCCCTCCCTACCTTCCCTCCTCTCTCCCTCTTCCTTCCTATTTCCATCTCTTTCCCTTCTTCCCTTCCTTTTCCCACCATCTTTCTCCCTCTCTCTTTATCTCTCTCCCTCTTTTCCTCCATCCTTCCTTCCTCCTCGTCTTCCTTCTTCCCCTCGTCTATCTCTCCTTCCCTCCAACGCTTTCCCTCTTTGTCTCTCCTTCTCTTCCTCCATCCTTCCTCCTCCCTGGCTTCCTTCCTCCTCTCCCTCTTCCATCTCTCTTTCCCTCCATCCTTCTCCCTCTTTATCTCTCTCCCTCTCTTCCACCATCCTTCCTTCCTCCTCCTTGTCTTCCTTCTTCCTTCCCCTCTTCTATCTCTCTTTCCCTCCAACCCTTTCCCTCTTTCTCTCTCCTTCTCTTCCTCCATCCTTCCTCCTTTCCCTCTTCCATCTCTCTTTCCCTCCATCCTTCTCCCTCTCCATCTCTCTCCCTCTCTTCCTCCAACATTTCCTCCCCTTCCCTCCTCCCTCCTCCTCTCCATCATTCCTCCCTTCCTCTTCCCTCCTGTCTATCCTCCCTCTGTCCCAGCTCCTCCTCCATCGAGGGGGCACATCCATCCCCTCTCCTCCCCAAATTGAAGGGCAGCGCTGGAGTAAAACAAATCACCACCAACAAAAGTACATTTCCACTGTATTCGTCCCGACGACAGGAAGATTTATCAGGGTCTCTCACCCTGCACTGTTATGTAAATGCGGTAATCCAGGGGAAATATTATATCCGAGGAGTTTGAGGATAAAATAACCATGAAAGACTATCAATTACCTGCTGAGCTTCTGAATTGTTTAACTCTGTCCCTGCCGTGAGGGTCCCTCTCCTCTCAAAGAAACCCCCTGGGATCTGGGATGTGGGTCCACTGAACAGCCGGGCCATGGTAAGCACTCATCAGTGATATTTAATAATAATAATAATAATGATGAGGGCATCTGTTAAGAGCGTCTACGTACCAGGCACTCTTCGAAGCGCCGGGGCGGATGCAAGCAAGCGGGGTTGGACCCGATCCCCGTCCCACGGGGGGCTCCCAGTCTCAATCCCCGTTTTGCAGATGAGGGAACTGAGGCCCGGAGAAATGAAGCGATTTGCCCAAGGTCACACACAGATTAGAAACTTCTGACTCCCGGGCCCGGGCCTCTAACCACTCCACCAGGCTGCTTCTCTATGCGTGCGTCCCAGAGTAATCGCTTTATTTATATTAGCGTCTGCCTCGCCCTCTAGACCTCAAGCTCCACGTGCCTCTAAGCAACTCTGTTGTCCTATCCCAAGTGCTTAGGACAGTGCTCTGCACAGACAGCACGGGCCTGGGAGCCAGAAGGACCTGGGTTCCACTCCTGGCTCCGCCACTTGACTGCTGTGTGACCTCGGACAAGTCACCTCACTTCTCCCTGCCTCCGTTGCCTCATCTGTAAAACGGGGATTAAGACCGTCAGCCCCACGTGGGACGGGGACTGTGTCCAACCTGATTAGGCTGTATCTACCCCAGCGCTCAGAACAGTGCTCGACACATAGTAAGCGCTTAAATACCATGATTACTATTAATAAATGCCATTCATTCATTCCATCGTATTTATCGAGCGCTTCCCGTGTGCAGAGCACTGTACTAAGCACTGGGAAAGAACAGTTGCTCGTTAAGCACCTACCATGTGCCCCCCATTAGACCGTAAACCCGTCAAAGGCCAGGGATTGTCTCATTTGTTCATTCCAAGCGCTTAGTACAGTGCTCAGCACATAGTTAGCGCTCAGTAAATACTATCGAATGAATGAATGTGCCAGGCACTGTTCTAAGCAGAGAAGCAGCGTGGCTCGGTGGGAAGAGCCCGGGCTTGGGAGTCAGAGGTCAAGGGTTCGAATCCCGACTCTGCCACTCGTCAGCTGACTGTGGGCAAGTCACTTCTCTGTGCCTCAGTTGCCTCGTCTGTCAAATGGGGATGAAGACCGGGAGCCTCACGTGGGACCACCTGATGACCCTGTATCTCCCCCAGCGCTTAGAACAGTGCTCTGCACCTAGTAAGCGCTTAACAAATACCAACATTATTATTATCATTAACAAATACCGCAAAAGGAAAAGGAAGGAGCCCCAGCCTCGGCTGGTCGGCCGCGGGCCGAAGCGCCAGGGGGCCTTCTTCCAGCCTCTGACCGGACGCGGGCCCGGGCACCGAGCCTGGGCTTTGCGGGGAAAAAAATCAATCCCATTAAAGGGAACGAGGCCCGAGGACGGGAAAGGAAGGAGGGAGACCCATTCCTCCCGGCCCGCTAATGACACTCCTCCCTATTAATCGAGGCGGAATTAAAGTGAGTGGCTTTGCAGGGTGATGCCCGGGAGCCGGGTGTGGGGGGAGTTTTCCCATCTGGCTCAGGTGAGGTCTGAGGAGAGGACGCGGGTGGCATGAGGAGGAGATGGGGTCATTCATTCGTTCAATCGTATTTATGGGGCGCTTACTCTGGGCGGAGCGCTGTGTTAGAGCACCCGGAAAGGACAGAGACGGTCCCTACCCAACAGCGGGCTCACAGTCTAGAAGGTCTGAGCAGGTGAGGCAGAATTAGCACTCAGACCTCCCGAGTACCGTGCTCTAACCACTAGGCCACGCCGCTTCCCCGACTAAGGCCTCTTTTGATAATAATTTTGGTATCTGTTAAGCGCTTACTATGTGCAGAGCACCGTTCTAGGCGCTGGGGGGGATACAGGGTCATCGGGCGGTCCCACGTGAGGCTCACGGTCTTCATCCCCATTTTACAGATGAGGGAACTGAGGCACAGAGAAGCGAAGTGACCCGCCCGCAGTCACCCAGCCGACAAGGGGCAGAGCCGGGATTCGAACCCATGACCTCTGACTTCCAAGCCCGGGCTCTTTCCGCTGAGCCACCTGCTTCTCTT
The DNA here is from genome assembly GCF_004115215.2 of Ornithorhynchus anatinus. Lineage (NCBI taxonomy): Eukaryota > Metazoa > Chordata > Mammalia > Monotremata > Ornithorhynchidae > Ornithorhynchus > Ornithorhynchus anatinus. The sequence continues at coordinate 3,063,515 of NC_041750.1, forward strand.
TTCTTCAACTCCCTTCCGCACCGCCCTGACTTGCTCCCTTTATTCTTCCTTGGGCGAGTCACTTCACTTCCCCGGGCCTCAGTTCCCTCGTCTGTAAAATGGGGATTAAGACTGCCAGCCCCACGTAGCACAACCTGACTCCCGTGTGTCTCCCCCGGCGCTTAGAACAGTGCTCGGCACCTAGTAAGCGCTTGACAAATACCAACATTATTATTATTATTATTATTATCCGCAGAAGGGGGATTCAATCTCTGGTTTTTGGGGGTTGTTTTTTTTTAGTATTTGTTAAGCACTTATCAGGTGCCAAGCACTGTACTGAACGCCCTTCTCCCTTCTGTTTAGACCGTGGGACCCATGGGGGACCTGATGCTCTCATATCTACGTCAGAGTTAGGTAAGTGATGATGATGATGGCACTTGTTAAGCGCTTCCTAGGTGCAGAGCACTGTTCTAAGCGCTGGGGAGGATACAAGGGGATCAGGTGGTCCCCCGTGGGGCTCCCAGTCTTCATCCCCATTTTCCAGATGAGGCCACCGAGGCCCAGAGAAGTGAAGCGACTGGCCCAAAGTCACACAGCTGACCAGCGGCTGGGGGGGGGGGGCGGGATTCGAACCCACGACCTCAGACTCCCAAGGCCGGGCTAGCTCGCCTTACCGTAATCGGCAGAGTAAGCGCTTCCCATCCCCGTAATCATTATAGTCAGCGCGCCAACAAATACCGTAATTGTTAGAGTAAGGGGCAGCGGCGTGGCTCAGTGAGGGCTTAGGAGTCGGAGGTCGTGGGTTCGAATCCCGCCCCTGCCACTCGTCAGCTGGGTGGCTGAGGGCAAGTCGCGGCTCTGGGCCTCAGTTCCCTCATCCGTCAAGGGGGGATGAAGACCGGGAGCCTCCCGTGGGACCACCCGACGGCCCCGGATCTCCCCCAGCGCTTAGAACAGGGCTCCGCACATAGTAAGCGCTTAACAGATACCCACATTATTATTGTTAATCAGTAGAGTCGGCGCTGACGAAATACCGTAATTACCCCGGTGAGCGCGAAGCCGAGGGGGGCGTGGCCAAAGGGGGGCGGAGCCTCCCGCCCAGGCCCCGCCCCCCAGGCCGGCCTGGCGGGCGGCCATTGGGCGGCCGGGGCGGTGACGTCAGGGCCCCCGCGCCTGCGCACGAGGGCCCCTTCTGCCGCCCGCGCCGCCGCCGTCGAAGCTGCCGCGTGGGGTTGTGGGGGCTGCCAGACCCCGCCCCCTCCCCCCCCCCCACCGACCCCCCGCAGGTAGGAGCCGCCAAGGGGGGGCGGGGCCCGGGGACCCCCCCTCCACGACCCCCTCCCCCAATCAGCGGCCTCTGCGACCCCCCCACCCCCTAATCATAATGTTGGTATTTGTTCAGCGCTGACTGTGCGCAGAGCGCTGTTCTAAGCGCTGGGGGAGACCCAGGGGCATCAGGTGGTCCCACGGGAGGCTCCCGGTCTTCATCCCCACTTTCCAGATGAGGTCACCGAGGCCCAGAGAAGCGAAGTGACTCGCCCACGGTCACCCAGCTGCCAAGTGGCAGAGCCGGGATTCGAACCCGTGCTCTCCGACTCCCGAGGCCGGGCTCTTGCCACTGAGCCCCGCTGCTTCTCCTGACCCCTTCCCCAATAAACGGCCTCTGGACTCCCCGCCCCCTCCCCATAAACGGTCTCCATCACCCCCACCCCCTCCCCAATAAACAGTCTCTGTGACCCCCCCCGCCCCCCGCCCCAATAAACGGTCCCATCACCCCCACCCCAATAAACAGCCTCTGTGACCCCCGCCCCCTCCCCGTAAACGGCCTCCATCACCCCCACCCCTCTCCCCAATAAACAGCCTCTGTGACCCCCCCCCGCTCCCCATAAACGGCCTCCATCACCTCCACCCCTTCCCCACTAAAAGGTCCCTGTGACCCCTGACCCCTCCCCAATAAACAGCCTCTGTGACCCCTCCCCAATAAACGGCCTCCACGATCTCCACCCCTTCCCCAATAAACAGCCCCTGGACTCCCCGCCCCCTCCCCATAAACGGTCTCCATCACCCCCACCCCCTCCCCAATAAACAGTCTCTGTGACCCCCCCTCCCCCCCCATAAACGGTCCCGTCACCCCCACCCCAATGAGCCTCTGTGACCCCCGCCCCCTCCCCGTAAACGGCCTCCATCACCCCCACCCCTCTCCCCAATAAACAGCCTCTGTGACCCCCCCCCCCGCCCGCTCCCCGTAAACGGCCTCCATCACTCCCACCCCCTCCCCACTAAAAGGTCCCTGTGACCCCTGACCCCTCCCCAATAAACAGCCTCTGTGACCCCTCCCCAATAAACGGCCTCCGGACCCCCGCCCCCTCCCCGTAAACGGCCTCCATCACCCCACCCTCTCCCCAATAAACAGCCTCCATCACCCCCACCCCCTCCCCCATTAACGGCCTCCACGACCCCCGCCCCTTCCACTCCCTCCCTCTCCCAAATCAGTGGCCTCCGTGATCCCTGTCCATCCCCACCCCCCCCCCCCCCACCAATGAAGAGCTCCCGTGACCCCCGCCCCCTCACCCCTGACCCTCCCCCTCCCAAATCATTGGCCTCCGTGATCCCTGTCCCCGTCACCCCCGACACCCCTCCGCGTCCTCCCCACTCTCTCCCCTTCTGACTTACCTTGGGGCCTCCCTCCTTGGCGCAGCACTCTGCGCGCTCGGGATAGGGGCGGGGGCTGGGGCGGCCTCCATTTTGCAGGTGAAGAAACCGAGGCATGGACAGGGTCTCCAAGAGCAAGGAGGCTGGTGGGCCCAGGGCGCCAGGCGGGGCTCTTTGTCGGGCAGAGCGCGGGAGACGCGTTGCCGTCCAAAGGCTGATTCATTTCAGAAACTCCACAGGTTTCCTAAGAAATACTCCCTCCTCCTCCTCCTCCTCCTCCTCCTCCTCCTCCTCCTCCTCCTCCGGGATCCGTCAGCCCCCCTTTCTGCTGCAACTTCCCAAGGGCGTAAGAGAGAAGCACGAGGAGCAGCACGGCCTAACGGCTAGAGCCCGGGCCTGGGAGTCGGAGGGACCTGGGTTCTAATCCCGGCCCCGCCACCCGTCTGCTGGGTGACCTCGGACGGGTCACCTCACTCCTCCGGGCCTCGGTTCCCTCATCCGTCAAACGGATGTGAGACGGGGCCCGGGTCCGGTCCGATTACCTTGTATCTCTCCCGGCGCCTACTACAGTGCCCGACGGGGAGCGAGCGCCTGTCGAACACCGCAGTCGCGACGATGACAGTGCTCCGCGCATAGTGAGCGCCGACTACTGTGCCCATCCCAGGAGGGGCCCCATAATCTCTGCGTGGGAGGCGAGCGTCCGGTTCAGCACCGGCTGGGCATCCGGTACAGACTACCGACCGACAGCCCGAAGGGAAGAAGGACGGGAGGAGCGACACGGAGAAGACGGGAAGAGGATAAGGAGAAAAGGGACGGTCGTCGGGTCCCGTTCCAACCGCCCGCCCCTTCGTCTTCCCCGAGAGATTTCCGTCTTCTCCCCCCTCCTCCCTCTGCCAAGCCGCCAACGCCCGCCTTGCCCTCCGCGAAGATTTAAGAGCCCAGCCACCGTGAGCTTCCCCGCTCCTACGGCTTCATCATTTTTCTCAAATACCCTCCCGCGCGCGCCCTCCCGGACGTCGTAAATAATTGAAGCCCGGCCCCTCTCGGGTTTTCTGACACCGATCGGACAACTCTCAGCAGCTGGTTTCTCCGGTCATCTCCCCCTTCCCCGCCCCCACCCACGACGCGTGCCCAGGAACGAGGCGAGGCAGGTGGGACTCCCCGGCTAAGGTCGGGGGGGGGGGGAGACTGAGGCAAGGAAGAGGGACGGACCCGGGCCGCCGGCCCCGGGTCACACGGCAGACGAAGCGGTGGAGCGGGGGTTCGCACCCGTGTCCTCGGACTCCCCAGCCCGGGCCCTTGCCACTGGGCCACTCTGCCTACGGTGAGCTCACGGGCCAGAGGGAATTCCAGGCAGGAGAGAGGGGGTGAGAAAGTAGGGGGGAGAGAGGGTAGAGCGAGACCAGGAGAAGAGAAAGGAGCGCGAGCCGGGGGGCGGTGGGAGCCGAGAGAAGAGCGTGAACCGGGGGCGGAGGGGCACTCCGAGAGTCTGGACCAGCGGGATTTCAATCGCGCAGGTGTCCGACGGGCCCACGTTTCGTCGAGAAGAATTATTTGCGGCTCAGCGTGCCAACCCGACCGAAGTAAATGCCAAGAGGCTCCGGAATCGTCACGCTGACGACGACGATAACCGTGCTCTTCGTTAAGCCCTCATTACGTGCCGAGCGCTGTAGTAAGCCCTGGGGTTCGGTACGAGATGATCGGGTCCCACCCGGGGCTCACGGTCTAAAGAGGAGGGAAAACGGGGTTTGAATCCCAGTTGCAGATGAGGGAACCGAGGCACAGAGAACTCAAGAGACACGCCCAAGGCGATGCAGCAGACGAGAGGCAGAGCCGGGATTAGAACCCGGGTCCTCTGATTCCCAAGCCGGGCCTTTCTCCATTAGGCCACGCTGGTTCAGAAGGAACCTTGGGGGTCCTCCCGGGCCAACAACATCCCTCCCTAACGCTTAGTACGGCGCTCTGCACCTGGTAAGCGCTCGATAAATACTGTTGAATGAAGGAATAATACTAATAATAGGCATTAATTAATAAAAATAATGATTGGGTTATTTGTTAAGCACTCCACTATGCCTGGGGTTCGTTAAGCACATACTATGTGCGAAGAACTGGGGTGTCCCACGTGAGACTCCCAATTTAAGAGGGAGAAAAGGCATCCAAACCCCGTTTAGCAGGTGAGGAAGCAGGGCCCAGAGGAGGGAAGCGACTTACCCGAGGTCACGCGGCGGGGCCGGGATTAGAACCCGGGTCCTTCTGCCTCGCGGGCCCGGCCTCTAGCCAAGGACCGTTCTGCCCTTCCGCCGCGGGCGCTGGTCGTGCCAAGCGGCGGTGGGCTTGGCGCCCGAGCGTCGGAGCACGAGCCCCCGCCGGTTCCACCTCTCCTCCTCCCGCCTCTCCATAGGTGAATCCCGGTGCCCGCCTCCCCCGCTGGATCGCCGGAGCCGGATCGTGAGCCCGAGCTCCCAAATTCCCTCTGGCCCTCAGCCCGAATCGTCCCTCACTCCGTCATTAGCGAGTTTCAATTAGCGGCCCAGAACAACAGTTATTAAAATATCGGCTAAACCCTCCGACTGCATCCTCCTCCCCGCGGCGTCCTCGGGGGGGGGGCCGAAGGATGGCCCGAACTCCCCCAGAGCAGCGACCACACGGGAGGCAGTGTGGCCCCCCGGGGTAGAGCCCGCGCCCGGGAGTCAGAGGACCCGGGTTCTAATCCCGCCTGCCCGCCGGGTGACCCTGGACGAGTCACGTCTCTGCGTCTCAGTTTCCTCGTCTGCAAACCGGGCGTTGGGTCCGTCGATCGATGGTATTTGTTGGGCGCCTTCCACCCGCAGGACACTGTACTAAACGAGACCGTCCGGCTCTGTCGTACTGCATTCTCCCAAGCGTTTAGGAGAGCGTTGTGCACGTCGATCGATTGATTACCTGGAGCCAGATCGGGAGCTGGGATCGTGTCCATCCGCTGTATTATACGCCGAGAAACCGTCCGGCCTAATGGGTAGAGCCCGGGCCCGGGAGTCAGGAGGACCTGGGTTCCACTCCCGGCTCCGCCGCTTGTCTGCCGTGGGACTGTGGGCAGGTCACCTCACTTCTCTGGGCCTCGGTTCCCTCATCTGGAAAATGGGGATTGAGAGTGTGAGCCTCTCCCAAGATGGAATCCAAGAAAAAGCCAAAGATCTTGCCTCTCTCCCCGTGTCTGTAGGGCCGGTGGGATGACGCCCGTTGTACAGATGAAGAAGTCGAGGGGCCGGATCGCGCCTCTAGTGACGCCAGTGACCAGGGCCTGGTCTCGCTTGGCCTTTCAACCTCTGGAAGGGTCGATCCCTCTCTGCCCCCCGCATCTCTCTGCCCCCATCTCTCCGCCCTATCTCTCCTCCCTCTTCTATATCTCTTCCCTCTCTGTCTCTTCTCTGCCCCATCTCTCTCCTCCGTCTCTTCCCTCTCCTGTCTCTCTCCTTCTCTGGCCCCGTCTCTCTGCCCTGTCTCTCCTCTCCGTCTCTTCCCTCTCCTTTCTGTCTCTGTCCCGTCTCTCCTCTCCGTCTCTTCTTGTCTCTCTCTGCCGCCCTTTTCTCATCTATGTAGATAAGATCGTCTATCTCCCTGCAGATATATTTATAAATCAATTTGTCTCTGGGCCCAGCGCCTGCCTCGCTCCTGCACGTCCACGTCCCATCTCTTGGAAGCACAGCGCTCTGTCGGCCACCCAAATCCCTCATTAGTTTTTTCCAGCTGCTCGGTACAACCCGCTGCCTTGGCCTAAAGCCTCTCCACCTTCCCGATCACCATTGTGGTCGCCCCCACAGTCTCTCCCTGGGTCGGTTTTCTGGCTCCACGGCCGTCTGTTCAGTTGAGATAGCAAGTTGGTCGGCGGAGAGGGAGCAGAGGAAGAGGGGAGAGAGACAGAGGAAGAGAAAGACAGAAAGGAGAGAGACAGAGAAAGAGAAAGGAGAGAGACAGAGAGAGGAAAAGAAGGACAAGGGAGAGAGAGAAAGACAGAAAGGAGACAGGAAGAGAAAGAAAGGAGAGAAAGAGAAAGACGGGACAGGAAGAGAAAGGAAAGAGAAAGACAGAAAGGAGAGACAGAGAGGAAGAGAAAGACAGAAAGGAGAGACAGAGAGAGGAAGAGAAGGACAAAGGAGAGAGAGAGACAGAAAGGAGACAGGAAGAGAAAGAGACAGGAGACAGGAAGAGAAAGGAAAGAAAGAAAGGAGAGACAGAGAGAAAGACAGAAAGGAGACAGAGGAAGAGAAAGAGAGAAAGAGAAAGACAGGGGACAGGAAGAGAAAGGAAAGAGAAAGAAAGGAGACAGAGAGAGGAAGAGAAAGACAGGAGAGACAGAGAGAGGAAGAGAAAGACAGGAGAGACAGAGAGAGGAAGAGAAAGACAGAATGGAGACAGAGGAAGAGAAAGAAAGGAGAGAAAGAGAAAGAAAGGAGAGAGAGGGAGAGAAAGGAAAGAGAAAGAAACAAAGGAGACAGAGAGAGGAAGAGAAAGACAGAAAGGAGAGACAGAGAGAGGAAGAGAAGGACAAAGAGTGAGAGAGAAAGAAAGGAGACAGAGGAAGAGAAAGAAAGGAGAGAGATAGAGGAAGAGAAAGGAGAGAGAAAGACAGAAAGGAGACACAGGAAGAGAGAGACAGAGAGAGGAAGAGGACAAAGGAGAGAGATAAAAAGACAGAAAGGAGACAGGAAGAGAAAGGGGAGAAAGAGACAGGAGAGAGGAGGAGAAAGGAAAGAAAGAAAAAAGACAGAGGACGAGAGAGACAGGAGAGAGACAGGAAGAAAAGGACAAAGGAGAGAGAGAAAAAGACAGAGAGGAAGAGAAAGGAGAGAAAGAGAAAGAAAGGAGAGAGATAGGAGGAGAAAGGAAAGAAAAGAGACAGAGGAAGAGAAAGACAGAAAGGAGAGAGGAAGAGAAAGAAAGGAGAGAGGAAGAGAAAGAAAGGAGAGAGACCGAGAAGAGAGAAAGACAGGAGAGAGACAGAGAGGAGAGAGATTCTCCCAAACGCTCAGTACAATGTTGGTCACTCAGTGTGTGCTCAGTAAATAGCTTAGGACCACCATCAGGAAAATAGATCAGTCTCCTTGGGAGGGAGAAACGTTGGCGACTGCAAGGGGCTTGCTAAAGGGGCCCCTCAACTTAGCAGCTCCTCATAGCGGGGGTGACCTTGAGCTCCAGGTGTGGAAGACCTCCTAGGGAGCGGGGTTTTTTTTATGGTATTTGTTAAACGATTACTACGCCTCAGGCACCGTTCGAAGCGCTCCAGCAGATAAAAGTTTTACCAGGTTGGACGCGGTCCCCGTCCCACATAGTCCAAGGAGGAGGGAGTAGGATCGAATCTCCACTTTATAGTTGAGGAAACTGAGGCACGGAGACCTCAGTAAAGTGACCCACAACAAGCAATTGGCAGAGCCAGGAGCAGAACCCAAGTCCTGCCACTCCCAGGTTTGGGCCCTCTAAACTAGGCCGCGCCACTGGGGCGGTCCCGGTGGGCGGCTCGGTCTCTCCCCTCGTCTGTGTCTCTCCCCGCGTCTCCGGCGGGGTCCCCGTGTCTCGGGATCCCGGTGCCTGGCGGTCAGTGTCCGTCGTCTGTCTCCCCCCAGGCCGCGGACGATGACCCCGCCGGGCCCGGCTGCGTTGCGACTGACCTTGGCGCTCTGCCTGCTGACCGTGGCCCGCTCCCACGCCGACCACGGCCCCGGCCTTCCGGTGAGCGTCCACCCACCGCGTGGCCCGGGGGGCGGGGGGGGAGACGGTGGGGGCGACGGGGAAGGGTCCGGGGAAGGGGTTGGGGGCCGATCCTTAATTTCGCCCGCCCCTCTCGCTGCCGGGGCGACTCCCGGGGCAACCGGGGAGGCCGCTCCTTGCCGTGTGGGTGTAAGACCGGATCCCACAGAGGGGAGCGAGGGCAGAGACTGGCAGAAACTGATTTTCCCTCACCGCGTCTTTGCCCCCCGTCTCCGGGCCTCTTGTCTTCCCCCGCTCCGTCTCTCCCTCTCGCCGTGATGACCCTCTGGCAAGCTCTTCTGTGGGCCGGCGTCGCCTCTGTTATACCGCGGTGTTTTACCCTCCCGACTGCCTAGTACAGCGTCCGGCACACGGTCCGCGCTCGGTCCGTTTGACCCGTTGACCGAATGCGTGACCGGAGATGGGCCTGGGGCAAGGTGATGAGCTCGTGGCGTTCGTTAAGCACTTGCCGGGCGCCGGACACTGTACTGAGCCCTGGCGTAGGTATAAGCCAGTCAGGTTGGACCCCGTCCCCGTCCCACCGGGGGCTCCCGGGTGAAGTATGAGGGAGAACCGAGGCCCAGAGGAGAGGAGTGACTTGGAACAGGTCGCGCGGCGGGGCCGGGATTAGGACCCGGGTGTTCTGATTCCCGGGCCCCGAGCCGCGCCCCTTCCCTTGGATCTCTTTCCTCAGCGGGACGCAGCCCCCGTCCCGCCCGGGGGCTCGCTGTCCAAAGAGGGGGGGCGGGGACGGGAACTGCGTCCCCATTTAATGGAAGAGGAAGCGGAGGCGCAGAGAGGCGAAGCGACTCCCCCAAACCCACGCGGCGGGCGAGCGGCGGAGCCGGGGTCAGAAGCCGGGTGCCTCGCGGGCAGCGGCCTGCCGGGGGAAGGAAGACGGGCAGGGGGCCGAGGGTGCCCCACCCAGCCGGGCTTCTCTGGCGCAGGAGGAGGAGGAGGAGCGGGGGGACGACACGGCGACGGTGACCACCGGAGAGGACGAGGGCGACCCCGAGGACCTGGAGGTGTTTTACCCCACACGCCAGTGGCAGCCCCTGCTCCCAGGTAGCTCCTCGTGGCGGGGAGGGCGCACCGGGAAGGGTTGGGGGGCGCGGGGGGCGGCCGACCGGGGCCGACCGCCGCGGTCTGGATCCCGGCCGGAAGGGGATCCGAGCCCGGACCGTTGGGAAATGCCCACCCCCGCGAAGGACTCCATCTGCTGCCTCCTATCCCCCACCCCTCCGTCACCCCTCCTCCTCTCACGTCCCTCCCCACCCCAAAAAATCCTGCCCCCCACATCCCTCTCCCCGGCCCAGTGGTGAGAACCCGGGCCCGGAGGTCAGGGGGACCTGGGTTCTGATCCCCGCTCCGCCGCTCGTCTGCCGCGTGACCCTGGGCAGGTCACTTGAATGGTGACGATAGTAAATGTTAAACGCTTACTGTGTGCCAAGCACTGCTCTGAGCCTGCTTAGGACACAGTTCGCTTGTATCCATCCCGGCTCTCGGTACGGTGGCCGGCATAGAGTAAGCACTTAACAAATACCACAATCATAATAATAATCGTTAGTATTCATTCAGTCGGATATATTGAGCACTTACTGCGCGCAGGACACCGTACGCTCCCAGCCCACAACAAAGCACCTGTTTTGTAGAACAACGTAAAACAACAAAACTCTCCTAGTCCAGCGGGAGGGGGCGGGGGGGGGGGGGGGGGGGGGGGGGGCTCGGTAAATCCCACTAAATCTCACCGATCGATTATATTCATTCATTCAGTAGTGCTTATTGAGCGCTTCCTATGTGCAGAGCACTGTACTAAGCGCTTGGAATGGACAGTTATCCACATCCCCACCTCTCCGGTATCCCCGAGAGGCGGCCAAAATCACGCGGGTCTGGGGTGCCGTGTCGTCCTCCGGGCCGAGACGGCCCAATCCGGCGGGAGCGGGAATCATCTCCCCGTTTCCCGGCGGGGAAAAGCGAGGCCCGGAGCGGCCGGGCGGCTTGCCGGGGGCGGAGCCGGGACCCGGACTCCCGTCTCCCCGCCGCCGGGCGGTGCCAAGGAATTGATTCGGGCAGGATGCCGCGGGCAGCAAGAGCTTCTTTCAAGCCGGCTGCCTTCCCGTTCACAGCGGGACTTCGGGGCCGAACCGGGCAGGAAGTAACGGGTAGAATGGGCCGGGCCGTATCTCTCCTGACGGGTCGGTCCGGGCCAACGAGGATGGAGTTGTATTTGAATTTCCTTAAATCTGCGGAGCGGTTTGTCTGCTTGTACCTTTCAATCGCCCGGGAACGAAGGGAGCCATTTCTTTGGATTAAAAGGTAGGCGGATCTGATTACCTCCGGCCATAATTAGGTTATCTGGGCCGGAGCGATCTTTTTCTGGAATAATAATACGGTGTGTTTATAGAGTGTTTCCCTCCCTTCCCCCCTCGCCACACCGAGAAACCCCGGGCATCCCTCTCTGAATCTCCCTCCGCCGTTTCCGGTCTCCCCTGCCGGGCAGATAATAAGAATAACGTTGGTATTTGTTAAGCGCTTACTCTGCGCAGGGCACCGTTCTAAGCGCTGGGGGAGATACGGGGTCATCGGGTTGTCCCACGTGAGGCTCGCGGTCTTAATCCCCATTTTACAGATGAGGTCCCTGAGGCACAGAGAAGCCGAGTGATGCCGGCCTGTTGGGGCAGAGCGGGTGACCGGGCCCGGGTCAGACAGGGAATAAGCGGCGGTAAAGTCCGAAAGAGAATCTTTTAGGGTATTTTTTAGGGTACTAAGCGCTTTACTGTGTGCCAGGAACTGTACTAAGCACCGCCAGTCAGGTTGGACCCGGTCCCCGTCCCACCCCGGGCTCGCACTCTGAATCCCCTTTGGACAGATGCGGAGGTACCGAGGGGCAAAGAATAAGAATCACGGAATTTGCTGGGGCTGCACCAGGGTGGAGCCGAGGTCATCGGGTTGGACACAGTCCCCGTCCCACGTGGGGCTCACGGTCTCAAGCCCCATTTGGACAGACGAGGAAACACCGAGGCACAAAGTGGCACGGCTCAGTGGAAGGAGCCCGGGCTTGGGAGCCGGAGGTCACGGGTTCGAATCCCCGCTCTGCCCCTTGTCAGCCGTGTGACCGTGGGCGAGTCACTCCCTTGGCCTCAGTGACCTCAGCTGGAAAACGGGGGTGAAGACCGGGAGCCTCAGGTGGGACAACCCGACGACCCCGTACCTCCCCCAGCGCTTAGAACGGCGCTGGGCACGTAGTGAGCGCCTAACGGATACCGACATTATCATTATTACCAAGTGACCTGTCTCAGAGCCGGGGGTAGAACTCGGGTCCTCCGACTCCCGGGCCCGGCCACGTGGTCTCCTCCAAAGGATTTATCTCGTTTTCCCAGGTGGAGGGGGGTAGGAACCGTCGGTGGGAACCCCAAACCCCTTCGCTCGGCGGCTCGAGGACGGCGTTTGGGTTTTTTTTTTTCCTCCCTCCCGACGGATCTCCACGTTTCATCGCCAGCCCCGTGGGAAGCCTGCGGGTTGTTGGGCGGTCTGACGTGTGGCCGGGCTCTGAATTATGCATTGTACTACAGGGGAGTTCGTAAACCATATTTCTCTGCGGGCTATTTCAGGCGTCGGGCTAGCGGGGTGTCGCTTCTGCATTTACATGATATTTAAAAAAAGAGGGAGAGAGCGAGAGGGAGAGAGACACGCAGAGAGACGACAATTGTCGCGTTCGTTAAGCGCTTCCCATGTACCAGTTACTGTAATAATAACAACGATAACGATGGTATTTATTAAGCACTTAACCGTGTACCAGACGCTCTTCTAAGCACCGGGGTGGATACAAGCCAACCGAAGCGGGCACAGTCCCTCTCCCGTGTGGGGCTCCCGGTCTCAATCCCCATTTTCCCGATGAGGGAACCGAGGCCCAGGGAAATGAAGTGAGCCGCCCAAGGTCACGCAGCAGATAAGGGGCGGCGCCGGCATTAGAACCCAGGACCTTCCGACTCCCGGGCCCGAGCCCCCTCCGCTATGCCACGCTGCGCACAAGCGCTCTACGGTGCTCTAAGCATTGGATCAAGCGCTGGGATAGATACGGGCCAATCGGGTTGGACACGGTCCCTGGCCCGCATGGGGCTCCACCGTCTTAATCCCCATTTTACAGACGAGGCAACCGAGGCCCAGAGAAGTGAAGGGACTTGCCTGAGGTCGCCCAGCAGACAGGTGGCGGAGCCGGGATTAGAACCCGGGTCCTCTGACTGCCGGGCCCGGCCTCCTTCCACTGGGCCGCACTGCTTCGCCGACAGAGAGACAGACTCCACTCGCGCTGGGGGCTTCCTGGAAAACCTGGGGACCCGAGATCCCCCCTCCCCAAATCGGGGATGCCTGTAGGCATCCGGGGAAGAGCTGGGATGGGGTCTTTGGGACGAGCGGAGAAGCGGCGGGGCCTAGCGGAGAGCGCCCGGGGGCTTTGGAGTCAGAGGGCATGGGTTCGAACCCCCGCTCTGCCACTTGTCAGCTGTGTGGCTGTGGGCGAGTCACTTCGCCTCTCTGGGCCTCGGTTGCCTCATCTGTAAAATGGGGACTAAGACCGTGAGCCCCACGGGGGACGACCTGATTCTCCCTGCGTCTCCCCCAGCGCTTAGAACGGTGCTCCGCACAGAGTAAGCGCTTAACGAACACCGACGTTATTGTTGTTATTCTCCGTGCCTCCGTTTCCTCAACTGTAAAATGGGGATTCAATCCCCGTCATCCCTCCTGCTTAAGACCGTGTCCGACTTAAATATCTGTACCTACCCCAGGGCTTAGAATCAATCGGTCAATCAACGGTATCGGTCGAGCGCTCACTATGCACAGAGCGCTACTCTAAGCGCTTGGGAGAGTACGGTCCTCCTACCCTCTCTCCCCACCCTCCCCGTCCACACTCCCTCCCCATCCTCCTCCGCATCCCCCTCCGGGCTCCAAACGAGCCCATTTCGGTCTCCACGTTGCCTCCCGGGGTGATCCATCTGGATCAGCGGGACCGGTCGGAGATGCCGGCGGCCGCTTCCTGAACGAGGAGATCCCTCTCTCTTAAATAAACGTTTACCCCGGCAGGGGCGCGCGCCGCCCGAGCGGAGCCCCCCAGCGCGGCCCCCTCCTCCGCTCTCCGCACCTCAGCCCTCTCCCCGCCCCGGGCCCAGGCCCGGGAGCCGGCTCTCCCTCTGCCCCTGCCAGGAGGAGGGAGCCCCTTTAGTAACGGTAATAACAATCGTAATAACGGCAGTATCGGTTAAGCGATCCGATCCGACGCAGTCCCGGTCCCGCACGGGACCTGGCGGTTTTAATCCCCGTCTGTCAGGTGAGGAAACTGAGGCCCAGTGAGGCCCGAGGTGGCCCGGCGGACAAGTGGCGGAACCCCGGTAGGTCCCGCCCGCGCAGCCTAGAGGGAAGAGCCCGGGGGTGGGACACCCAGATTCCAGTCCCGCCTTGCCCGCTCGGCCACCCCGGGCAAGTCGCTTGACTTTTCCAGGCCCGGGTTTCCTCGTCCGCAAGACGGGGACTCGGAGGGTGTCCTCAAGGAGATTCTCACGTCCCTCTCTTAGCGCTCGGCGGAGGGCTCGGCACGTAGCGAACGCTCTGTCGGGACTGCGGTGACCTCCCTGGAAATCAACCACCGTTTACCGTGCTCAGACGTTGCGGAGATGGAGGCCGTGAGGGAAGGGAGGAGGCTCGGGGGAGGACAGTTGGGTGGAGCGGCCTAGCGGATCGAACCCGGGCCCGGGAGGCGGGAGAACCTGGGTTCTAATCCCGGCTCCTCCACCTGCCTGCTGTGCGGGTGAGTCACTTCACTTGGCTGTGCCTCGGTCCCCTCATCCGCCAGACGGGGATTAAGACTGCGAGCCATCCATGTGGGATGTGGACCGTAACAAACCTGATTATCTCTCAGCACAGTGCCTGGCACGTAGTAAGCGCTTAACGGATGCCATCAAAAAAGAGACAAACGTCCGAGGCTCCTGCCGTACCGGGCGGCCGACACGTCTCCTGCCCTTCCCGCAGTGCCCCGCCGCGCGTCCCGTCCCCTTCTCTCCGGCCTCCTTCTCCGCTCCCCGCCGCGCCCGCCGCAGGGTCGAAGCCTCTGGATCTTAGACGTCATCCGGCGCCGGCCAGCGCCGGCCCGGAGGCCGTAATTTAAGCGGACGGGATGCGCCGATACCAGAGGACGGGAGAGAAGGATGGGATGGGTCTACGGCCGTCCGCCGAGGCCCCGAGAGCGGGCGGGCGGGCGGCCGGCGCCGGAGCCCATACATCACAGGAGAGCGGGAGGAGGCTCGGGTCTCGGCCAGCGAGATTAAAAGGACGGGGCCGTAAATCAACCGCCTCCCCCGGGGTCCCTCCCCCCCCCCCCCCCCCCCCGGCCGCTAGTCATCCCTGTCTATTACACCCCCCACCCCGGGCTGGAGCCGGCGGCAGGACCACCGTCCCGTCCGCTCCCGGGGTCGGCCGGCCGACCCCGGGCCCGGTGAAACACCCCGGCGGTCCGGTGACACGGAAATCAATTCGGCGTAATAGGACGCTGTCACGGGAGCCGTGGTAAACGTCCCCGCTTCGCCCTGCCGTTTATTCCCCCTAAACGCCCGGGCGTTTGCGGAGCCATATCCCGCCGCCCGCGATGCCCGGCGATTGATGGCGTTGGGGGTGTCGCGGAGGACACGGGGGCCGGCTTCCGGCTCCCGCCTGCCGTTCAACCTCCCGGGAACGGGGAGGTGTCACCACCAGGCATCTGCGGCAATGACCGCCATCCCCTTGTTTGCCGAGCGCTTCCCAGCTGCCGAAGCGGTGCGCCGAACGCCCGCGTCTGAACGGGATCACCCCCTCGGACGCGTCCCCGGCCCACACCGGGCTCCCGTTCTCGTCCCCCTTTTACAGAGGAGGAAAGCGAAGCCCAGGGAGAGGCTAAGCGTTGGTTGTTAAGCGCTGACTACGTGCCAGACACCCACCTAAGCGCTGGGGTGGACGCAGAGTAATCCGGTTAGGCACAGTCCCCGTCCCCCACGGAGCTCACGGTCTTTATCCTCATTTTACAGATGAGGGAACTGAGGCCCAGAGAAGTGAAGTGACTCGCTCCAGGTCACCCAGCACCGGTCTGGGAGTCGGAGGACCTGGGTTCTAATCCCGGCTCTGCCGGGTGGCCCCGGGCAAGTCGCCTCACGGCTCTGGGCTTCGGTTCCCTCATCTGCGAAACGGGGACTGAGACAGGGAGTCCAACCCGACGATCCGGTACCCATCCCAGCGCTCAGTCCGGTGCCTGGCGCGTATTAGGCGCTTCGCGAATACCGCCGCTCTTCTGAAGCCCGGTTGTGTCCGGGCGCCCCCCGACCCAGAGTCCCCCCCGACGGTAAGCGCTCGAACGGTCCCCGCCGACGGATTCGATCGATGGCCTCGCAGGTCGGGCCGTGCCCGCCGGCTCCCACGTGCGGCTGAACCTGCAGACGGGCGAGAGGGAAGCCAAGCTCCAAGATGAGGAACCCGGCCCCCACCGGCCGAAGGAGCGGAGACAAGGCCCGAGGTACCGGCCCCGTCTCAAATCCCCGGGTGTTGGGGAATCCGGGAGAAGGGGGGGGGGGGGGGGGGAGCGGAGACAGACCCTCCGCCGCCTCCGCGATGGCCGGGCCCCGCAGCAAGATTTCCCCCGGCGGATCAGGAAGCTTTAGCGTATCCCAGCTGGGGACCTGGTGAAACGCAGACTGCCGGGAAAGCCGCTCTCCGGCTAATCCTCCCCCCGCTTCGGCCCCTTTTAAGACAGACGAACCCAGAGATCCAGATTGGCCCCGTGGGGAGGGGTCGGCACAACCCTTCTGTCCCAAGGTTCACTCTCCTTTCGCTCGTATTTAGCGAGCGCTTGCCGTGTGCAGAGCTCAGTACTGAGCGCCCGGGAGAATACAGCCTAGCGATAAACACGTACAATCCCCGCCCGCAACGAGCTTACGGCCCGGGGCGGGGGGAGAAAGACGGTAATAGAAGGAAACAGATGACAGATGCGGACACTGGGGCCGTGGGGCCGAGGAATGTAGGGAGCAAATCAGGGTGATGCCGAAAGGGGGGCCAGCCCGAGAGGGCCTCTTGGAGGAGATGTGCCCGCAGGAAGGCTTTGAGGGTGGGGAGAGTCACGGTCGGATTCGAGGAGACCGTTAGCTCCTGGAGGACGGGGATCGTGGGTTCGGGTAGACGGAAGCGGTAAGGTGCGAATGGGAGACGGCCCGGCCTAGTGGGAAGAGCCCAGGCCCGGCGGTCAGGGAGTCTGATCCCGACTCTGCCACTTATTCATTCATTCGATAGTATTTTTTGAGCGCTTACTATGTGCGGAGCACTGTACTAAGCGCTTGGAATGTAACAGAGACAGCCCCTGCCCTTTGACAGTCTAATCGGGGGAGACGGACAAGAACAATGCTGGGTGACCTTAGTCGGTCCCTCAGTTTCCTCCCTTGGCGATTCAGCCTGTGAGCCCCCGTCCCGTAGTTGCTGTCTCACATGGGGCTCCCAGTCAGTCCCCATTTTACAGACGAGGTAAATCGGGCCCAGAGAACTGAAGTGACTCAACCAAGGTCACGCAGCCGACTCACAGCGGAACCGGGAGGAGGACCCAGGTCCTTCTGGCCCCTAAGCCCGTGCTCTAGCCGCTTCGGTCGCGCCGCTTCTCGTCCCGGGACCTCCCGCCGTTCCGCCCTGGGCCCCCGGGGCGGGCCGGGGAGGTGGGGGGTGGTCCTGGTCCACCATCACCACCGGACGGCCCCTCCCGACGGCCCGGCCCGTTCTCCTGCCAGGCTGGGGAAGATGGACCTCGGGCCCGGGGCGTACACCTCCCAAGACCTGAAGCACGCTCTGGCAAGATTTAAGGAGGGCCTGGAGCTGGGGACCCCCAAGGACGATCAGGTAGGGGTGGCGGGGCCGGGGGCGGGGGGCGGCCCCGACGGGACCCGGGAAAAGAGGCGGTCATTTTTTTTTTGGTCCCCTCCGAACGGTGGGAACGTCCGGGGAGTATTCAGGTGGAACCGGGCTCGGGGGACTTGGCGGAGTTTGGTTTTTAACGACGTCTAAAGAAGTGGAGTCCTTGGAGCCG
This sequence comes from Ornithorhynchus anatinus, assembly GCF_004115215.2. Taxonomy (NCBI): domain Eukaryota; kingdom Metazoa; phylum Chordata; class Mammalia; order Monotremata; family Ornithorhynchidae; genus Ornithorhynchus; species Ornithorhynchus anatinus. Next base: position 3,080,952 of record NC_041750.1, read on the forward strand.
GTGGGCTCGGGGAATAACCACCGCTGTCCTTCCGCCTCCCCCGCCGACATAGAGGGGAAATGGAGGCCGCAGGAAGAGGCAGGAGATGGGGACGGCTGGGAGGAGGGGACAGAGCAGAGGGAATGGGATGTTCAAGGATGGCGGGGGCGTGATCCGTCACGCCCGTGATGATAATAATGATCGTGGTACCTGTTAAGCACTCACTACGTGCCAAGCGCTGTTCTAAGCACTGGGGTGGATATGATCAGGTTGGACGCGGACCCTGTCCCCTAACGATAACAATGTCGGTATTTGTTAAGCGCTTACCATGCGCAGAGCACCGTTCTAAGCGCTGGGGGAGATACGGGGTCATCGGGCTGTCCCACGTGAGGCTCGCAATCTAAATGCCCATTTGCCAGATGAGGTCACCGAGGCACCGAGAAGTGAAGCGACCTGCCCACGGTCACACAGCTGCCAAGTGGCGGAGGCGGCATTCGAACCCGTGACCGCCGCCTCCCAAGCCTGTGCTCTTCCCACTGAGCCACGCTGCTTCTCTAAGGGGCTCACGGTCAACCCCCATTTTACAGACGAGGTTACCGAGGTCCAGTGAAGTGACTTGCCCGAGGTCACACAGCAGACCCACGGCGGAGGTGGGATCGGAACCCAGGTCCTTCGGACTCCCGGGCCCGGGCTCCAGCCGCTGAGCCGCTTCCCTCCGAGCCCCGACGCGGCCCCTCCGGGGACCCCGCGGTCCCTCTACCCCCGCCGCCCCCTCGCGCTTTCCCGCCGGGCCCGGGGGGCCGCCCGACTGACGCCGGGGCCGCGGGCCACGACGGTCTCGGTCCCGGACGGGGGTCCCGGCTAAGGGGTTGACCGGACCCCCTTCCCCTCCCCTCGTCCGGGGAGAGCGCCTTCCCCCGCTTCCCGAGCGGGCCGCCTCTCCGGGCCCGCCGCCCCGTCGTCGTCAACGGGCCACCCGTAGTCAGGGCGGACGCCGTCCCGGCTGGGCGACGAGGACGACCGGATAGAAACCCACCACTGGCCCAACGGCCTTGCTGTCGCTTACAGATATACCGGGCGTGAGTCCGCCTGTGTGTCTGTGCGTACGCGTTGGTGTGGGAGGACCTAGGAGGAGGAGGGGGAGGCTACTGTCCTGGATTTGGGGACAGTACATTCAGTAATCCGGGCCCTTTCAGACAGTCCCCCAAATCGTCCGTCCGTCCGTCCCCGCGGCCTCCCGCTGCTCGACTGTTAACGACAGCGATTGTGTTTTCATCCCTGAATTGCTCTGGTGCTGACTGCCCCCTGCCCACGGTGCCCTCCCGCCTCTTAAGGGCGGGTGCCCCGCGGCGAAAGAAGTCGGGAGGGTATTTATGGAGCACCCGCAGGGGGCGGAGCACTGTACCAGACCTGACTAAACCCGCCGGACCCGGGGGTCTGGCCCAGGAACGCAAGTGCCCGCGGCTTTGTGAGAAGGGGCGAGGGAGCTAGAGGAGTGAGGGATGGAGAGGGGACGGTCGGGGGTGCGGGCTGGGTCACCGGGGGACAGTCCGTTGCCGAGGGTCCATGTCCCCTGGGGCCGCCCGTGTCCACGCGGGGGGAGAGGGCTCAGTCCGGGGCGCGGGGAGGAGGTTCTGACGGCGTCCGTCGTCTCCCCCCGGGCCTCCCCCGCCCCCGCCAGGCCAGGCGGGCCGAGGTGAGACGGCGCTTCCGCCCCATCGAGGAGCTCAAGCGGGAGTTCGAAGCCCTCAACCTGCACCTGGAGACGGACCTGCAGATCATGGTCCGCCTCATCGACAAGTTCAACAGCTCCGGCGCCACTCTGGGCGACAAAGTGGCCGCCCTGAAAGACCTGGAGTACTACGTCCACCAGGTGAGGTCCGCCCCGGGACCCGCCACCGGGCCCTTCCCCGGCCCGGGCCGGCCCCGCCGCCCTGCGGTCCCCCCGCTAGACTAGTCCGACGCTTACGGCGGCGCTCGGCGCGTAGTGAGCGCTCAACAGATGCCATCATCATTAGTCTCCTCGAGCGGTGGAGCGGCCTAGCGGAAAGAGCGCGGGCCTGGGAGTCGGGAGACCTGGGTTCCCGCCCCGGCCCCGCCGCTCACCTGCCCCGGCACCTCGGTCGAGTCACGTCGTCCCTCCGTGCGGCGTCTGGAGAGCGAGATGAAACAGATGATAATTACGGTACTCGTGAAGCGCTTACTACGTGCCGAGCACATTTCTAAGCGCTAGGGTAGATGGAAGTTAACCGGCTTGGACGGTCCCCGACCTCCGCGGGGCTCACGGTCTTAATCCCCATTTTCCAGATGAGGTGACCGAGGCCCAGAGAGGGGAAGTGACCTGCCCGCGGTCACACGGCAGACACGTGGCGGGGCCGTGATTAGAACCCAGGTCCTCGGGGCTCCCAGGCCCGCGCCCTATCCACTAAGCCACGCTGTTTCTAGTAGGCGGGATCCTGACCCTCAAGGATCTTCCGGGGCGCGCAACGTTGGGCTCAGCAGCGATTAGCCGGGGCGGGGAGCACGAACAGAGGGGGACGAGGGCTCGGCGCGGCTCCGACGCGACGCCCCCCTCCGCAGGTGGACAACGCCCGGGACCTACTGACCTTCGGGGGTCTGCAGCTGGTGATGGGCGAGCTGAACAGCACCGAGCCCGTCCTGAAGGAGCACGCGGCCTTTGTGCTGGGGGCGGCCCTCTCCAGGTGAGGTGGTCCGCCGCTGGGCCGGGGGGGGGGCGTCGGGAGGGGTCGCGGGGAGCCGGGGGGACAGATTCAGACACCTCGCGCGGCAAGGCTGGGGCTTCGACCTCCCGCCCCACGGCGGCCCCGGGGCCAACGGGACGGCGGAGGGCACCGGGCGGGGCGTCGGCCGTCCGGGAGCCGTCGAGACCCTCCCAGCCTCTCCCGCCGCGTCCAACCGCCCTGCCGCCTCCCCTTCTCCTGAGGCCCCCCCCCCCACCCCAGACCTCGCCGCCCCGCAGGCCTTCCCGCTCTGTCCCGTCAGGTCGAGGGGCGCCGCGCCCGCCCCTCCCTCGCCTACCGTCGTCTCCCGCCTTCCCGAGCCGGGCCCGCGAGACCGTGGGGACGGTGCCGGCTCCCGGCCCCCGAACGGGAGAGCGGTCAGTCGAACCCGACGTCCTCCGGGTAGCTCCCCTCTCCTCTCCTAATCGATCAGTGCTATCGACTGGGTGCAGAGCGCCGTGCTGAGCAGCTGGGAGAAGACGGGAGAATCAGAAGACCCGATCCCCGCCCCGAAGAGCGGCAGTCTACTTTGTGCAGAGCACTGGACTGAACGCTTGGGGGAGGACAAAGTTAGCGTTCCCGACTCCTGCCCTCGGGGAGTTTACAATCTACCGATCCTCCCTTGTATTTTTTCTTTTTTAAAATATGACATTCGGTAAGCGCTTACCGTGTGCCAGCCGCTGTACTAAGGACCGGAGTCGTCGGGAGTACGCAGTCCCTTCCCCACAGAGGGTTCCCGGGCTTCATCCCCATTTTACAGATGACCAGAAGTCACGGATGGGGAGGCGGGGGGTCGCCGGAGGACGGGAGAGCGGGCGTTTGGGTGAGAGGGGACGGCCGAGGGGGAGATGTCGGGGAGCGGGGTGTCGGCCCATAGCCGTGACTGGGAGGGGAGGGACCCCGGGCCTCAGTCCCGCCTCGGGGTCCGGGCCCGGTTGCCCCCACCGCCGCCGTCCGGGTTCGAGACCCAGCCCCGCCCGCAACGTGCCGCGTGACCTTCGGCCAGCTCCTTCACCCCCCGAACTTTGGTTTTTCCAGCTGTAAAATGAGGAAGACTCTAATCCCTTCCCCCCCCTCCCCTCCCCAACACCCCTCGGGGATACTGTGAAAGTAAATTGAATTGCTGTAGGTGCAAAAAACGCTTTAGAAGGGAGTGTTATGTAACCGTTTTTTTGGCTTGCTTTCAGTGCTTTTTTTCTGAGGAACAAAGCACTTTCCCATCGATCACATTATGCGTCCATACTCCTGTGAGGCGAGGGATTGGGAGGGAGGGAGAGAAGGGGGAGGGGGACACCATCCCCGTTTTACAGACGGGGACGCCGAGGTCCAGTGATCCGCCGAAGGTCACCCAGCCCCCCTCCCGTCTCCCCAGCTCGGCCTCCCTCCCGGACCACCCCGCAGCTTCCCCCGTACGAATGCGATGAAGGGGAATCTGTCGCCGTAGGTGGTTCCTCTTCCTCGGGCCCCGAAGCCCCCCCGTTTTCAAATGGAATTTGTTAAAGCGCTCACCAAGTGCCGGGAACCGTCGTCGTAACCGCCGGGCCTCGAGGCAGAGGGATGGCCTGAATGACCCCCGGAGGAGGGAGGGCCGTCGTGGAGCCCATCCCGGGGGCTCCCACGGCTCCTCTTCCGCCCGGCCCTGCCCCTCCGAGACAGGGAGATAAAAACACGATTTCACCTCACTGGAAAGCCAGGAGCCCAGCGGCTCTTTCCCCTCCCCGTATCCGAAGGAGTTGGGTCTATTGCCGTCCGCCCGGCGGGCGCACGGGAAAGCGCTCTGCCCGCGGTCCAGCGCGCGGTCCCCGGTCCAGCGCTCTCCGCGTGGTAGGCCTCCGCTACGATGCTCCGCACCCGGGGAACCCTCCGTCCGGTGCGGTGCCCACGGGCGGACGGGAGGCGGTACTCGTGGTGACGTTGATGGGTCAGGGGTCTCCACCGCAGGGGTTTCCACGCCCCTCCCTCCACGGCCTGATCTATCAGTGTGTCCCCGGAGATCTGCCCCGGCTCTACAACGGCCCCCCCCCCCCAGAAAGCGGTGGGTCCCGGGGAGGGGAGCTGACCCGCGTCCTGCCTCTCTTCCCCCAGCAACCCCAAAGTCCAGGTGGAAGCTATTGAGGGGGGCGCCCTGCAGAAGCTGCTGCTCCTCCTGGCCACGGAGCAGCCCCTGGCTGTGAAGAAAAAGGTAGGACCCCCCCCCCCCATCCCGTCCCCCTGCCCCGGCAGCGACGTCGGGGGTGGGGCCGTCCGGGGGTCCCGGCGGGACCCGGGGAGCCTCCGGCACGCCGCCCGGCCGGGCCGGCCGTCCCCCCCCATCGCCGGCGGTGCCGCTTGGGGGTCCGGCCCCCGCCCCCCCCCCCCCCGGCCGCCCGCCTGACCGCCCCCCTTCCCCGCCGCGGCGGCGGCACCCCAGGCCCTGTTTGCGCTGTCCTCTCTGCTGCGCCACTTCCCCCACGCCCAGCTGCGCTTCCTGAAGCTGGGCGGGCTGCAGGCCCTGCGGAATCTGGCCCGCGACGAGGCCACCCGCGTGCTGGCCGTCCGCGTGGTCACCCTGCTGCACGACCTGCTCGCCGAGAAGGTGAGACCCCCCCCCCCTTCCCCCTCTCCTCTCCCCGGGGGGCGCACCCGGCGGGGCGGGTGTGACGGCGGCCCTCTTCCGCGTCCCCCTTAGGGCACCCCTCGCCAACTGGGATGGGCCAGTGGCTTCCCCCGTCGGGGTCCCGCCCCGCTGCCACGAGTCAAGCCAGGACCGGGGGCATCGGCTTAGAGAAGAGAGGGCCGGGGCCTAGAAACAACCTCCAGGGGTGCGAAGGGGCCCTGCCCCCGACCCGGCGTACGGACAGCCGTTGAGCTCCTCCTCGGACCGGGGCCGACGCGGCACCCTACAGCAGGTGGGGTTCAGGTTAGACCTGAGGAGAACATCCTGCCTCGGAGCCAAGGACGGGCCCGGGTCGGGTCGGGGGAGACGGGGGGACCCTCCCCACCGTCCCCCCGGGAGGCCGGAGGGACCCGGAACCGGACGAGCGATCCGGGGCGGCGGGCTGGGCCGCGGGCGAGAGGCCGGACCGTCCGCCGTGCCGGGCGGGGAGGCCCGCGGGGCCCCCTAGGGTCCCCTCCCGCCCCGCCCGGGGACGGGGGGGGGGGAGGGGGTCTCGGTCCCCTTTGACGTCCCCTCCCGGCCGTGCCAGACCGGCCCGGGGTCGCCCGTTGCCGCTGGAGGCCCAACAAGCCGTAATCTTCCCTGACGGCGAACAGACGGGGGTGTTTCGGGCTAATTAATAAGCGCGTACATAGTCATTATCGCAGGAGGCCGCCGCCAGGGCCCCGGGAGCAGCTCTTAGAGGAAGACTCGTCCCATTCCCCTTCCTCTACCTGTCCCTCCACCCCCCCTCTGCCTCCTCCTCCCCTTCTTCCTCTTCTCCTGCCTCTCCTCTGTTTCCTCTCCCCCGCCTCCTCCCCCCCTCCCCTCCCCCCCCAGGAAAATGACCAGAGTTTCCTCTTCCCTGTTCCCCAGTGTCCTCTTCCCGCCAGGGGCCCTCCGCCGGCTCTGCGGGACCTTTCAGGCCGGAGCCTTCCAGAGGGCCTGCCGGGGGGGCGGGGGGTAAGAGAGGACCGTGTCCGGATCCCTCCCTGCCCTCCGCGCCCGGACACGCGGGCCTCCCGGGGCCCGGCCGGCTGTCAACCGAGGCACGGGCTCACGCTCGGCGTGTGGTCCGCTAGGGCCCCCGGATCCCCGTCCGGCTCTCCCCTGGGGCGTAGCCTGGGTCGGGCGGAGGGTCTGGATGCAACCGTCTCTTGGTCCCGTTGGCACGTGCCACCCCGAACTCACCTTCTCTGCTTCTCTCCCCTCTCCGCCCCTTCCTCTGCCCCCTCCTCCTTTCCTCATCCCCACCACTTCCCCGGCACCTGTTTTCTCCCCCCTCTCATCCACTTCCCTCACCCCCGTTTCCTCCCCGCTCCCATTTCCCTCACCTGCTTCCTCCCTCTCCTCCCCGTCCACCCCCAACGCTTCCCGCCCCGCCCCGATTCCCCCTCCCCCTTCCCCCTCACCCGCTGTCCTCCCCGCACCTGGCGGGCAGCTGTCGGCGGAGGAGGAGGCGTCGGCGTCGGAAGTCGGGGCGGAGGCCCGGGAGAAGGCGGCCCAGTACGCGCGGGTGCCGCTGGTGGCCGGGCTGGTGGAGCAGGGCTGGTGCGCGGTGGTCGCCGGCCTCCTGGGCCGGCAGCCGGACCACGACCCCCGCGAGAAGGTGCTCCGGGCCCTCGGCCTCCTCCTGGACTTCTGCCGGGACGCCTACCGCCACGACAGCGGGCTGGGCGCCACGCTGGCCCGCCTGCGGGACGAGTACAGCCGGCTGGCCGCCCGGGAGCGAAGGCGGGACCGCCGGGACGGGGACCGTGAGGTGGAGGAGGAGGAGGAGGAGGAAGAGGCCGGCTACTTCCAGGAGATGCTGAGCACCATCCGCCTACTCCTCCGCCGGCTGGACTGAGCCCGGCCGGACAGACTCCGGGAGCGGGGGGCGGGGGCCGGGAAGGCCACGCGCTCATTAAAGCCAGGCGCCCGGGTGCCGACCGCTGCCTCCGGGGTCGTCTTTGGGCCGTCCCCCGGCCTGGCCCGGGGCCGACACGGCGCCGTCCGGAGAGCCGCCCGCCCCGGGGGCGCGGATGGCCGTGGAGCCGCGGGAGGCGGTGGTCCCGCCGGCCCTCGCGAGCGCGGAGCCGGGGGGGGGGGGGCTGACCCCGCGCCTCCCGTCGGCCCAGCCGGAAAGGGCCGGGGGCTCCTCGACGCCCACCCTGAACCCCAAGTGCCGTTCGACTCCGAGGGAGTCACCGCTCACCTCCGGGCCTGGTTCGCCACCGCCCCAAGTAGCGGAAGGATCATCTCCGGCGGGGCGGGCCCTCGTCAAAGGGACGGGGGGCGGGGAGGCGCGCGTTTGCGTGTGAGTGACGGCGGGGGTCGGGGGGTCAGCCCGGGACCCCGCTCGGCCACCCCGGACTCGCGATCTCACGGCCGTGCCCTCCCCGCTCGTGTCGGAAAGGGGGGGATCGAACGGCCGGTCTCGAAACCCCCGTGCGCGATGTCGACACGCTCGAGTTCAAATGCCAGTCCTCTTCCCTGAATACGCGGCGGCTTCAGTCACGGGGGCCATTCGTCTATTTCTCTCCATCTGTCGTTGAGGCCGGGCCCGGGCGTGGAGCGAGCGGCGTCTTTAGGGAAACGACGCGGGAAGCGATTTGAGGACCGGAGCCGGGGGAGGCCGACGCAGTAGTCCGGAGCTCGGGTCGGCCTAGTAGGGGCGGCCCGGACGGAGAGGAAGGGGCGGACGTGAGCGAGGCCGGGGTAGAACCCGTAGGATTCGGTGACACACCGAATACGCGGGTTGGACCAGATGAGTCGGGGCCTACGCCAAGGCAGGTAGGACGGCGGCGGCGGCCACGGCCGCGAGAGAGCAGCGGGGGACAGGGTTCTGGCGGGAAGGTGGGGAGTTCGTTTTCGGACGGATCAGGTCGGAGACCGCGGAGTCGTCGGGTGCGGGGAACGGGCCCGCCGGCGCTCGCTCGGTACAGCGCTCCGCACGTGGTAAACTGGCCGTAGATCGCCGTCGAGGCGGCGGCGGGACACCCGGGTAGAGGTGTCCCGAAGGCAGGGGGAAACGCCAGGCTGCAGAGGGGGAGAGGTCGGGGCCGGAGATGGAGATCCGGGGGTCGACCAGATCCGGGTGGGAGTCGAGCCGGGGAGTGAGCGAGTTCTCCGAGGGAATGGGGGTAGCTCGCTGGGGGCGGGGAATGTCACCGATTACTGTTGCCTTGTACGTTCCCAAGCGCTGGGTACGGCGCTCTGCACACGGTAAGCGCTTAATAAATACGACCGAATGAGCGAACAGAAGGGGACCCAGAAATGGGCCTTGTGGGACCCCCCCCCCCCCCCGACCCAGTTAGGGGGTGGGTGGCAGAGGAGGAGACCCCCCCCCCCCAAAGGACATGGAAAAGGTCTCCCGCCCGGCTCCGGGCCAGATGGGGGGGGGGGTCTGTCCCGCGGGGACCGGGGAGGGTCGTGAGGGGCTGCAGGCTGCCTTGGGGGCAGGTGAGGCGGAGGAGGAGGAGGAGGAGGAGGAGGGTGAAGAGACGGGGTGGGCTTTGGGCTTCTGGGTGTTGAGGGTCCAGGTTGGGAGGGGAGGGGGCTGAAGCCAGGGGAGCCGGTGGGGCCCGCTCTCCCCCCCCACCCGCCCCAAACCCGTCTCCCCGCCCCCAGCCCCGGCTCAGCCGTTACCTGGCGCTGCCGCTCAGCTGCCTCCTCCGGGGCTGCCATGGCGACCGGATCCGCCGCCATGGCAACCCGGCCCGCCTCCTCCGCCGGGGCTCCCGGCCGCCGGGGCGGCCCGCTCCGCCCGGCCCCCCGGAGACCGGCCGCTCCCCCGGCCCCCTCCCCCCGCCCGACCTCCCCGGGCCCCCTTTCTCTGGTATTCGTTAAGCGCTTCCAAGTGCCAAGCGCCGCACTAAGCACTGGGACGGACACGGGCGAATCGAGCCGGACGCGATCCCCGCCCCGCACGGGGCTCACGGTCTTAATCCCCATTTTACAGATGAGGGAACAGGGGCGCGTCCAAGTGAAGCGACTCGCGAAAGGCCACCCAGCAGGAGGCGGCGGGCAGGGCCAGGAGGGCGCCGGGGGTTTGGAAGAGCGGGTGGGGGTGCTCAGTGTAGTGCCTGGCACTTAGTAAGCACTCGAACCTGTCCTTTTGTTTCGAAAAGCCCAGGGGAAGGAGCCGGCAGGGAGCGCGCCGTGGAAGGGGGTCGTCAGAGAGGAACGGAGAGCAGGGGCGAGGGCTTTTAGAAGGCGTGAGGGCCCGGGGTTGCCTTCCAAACCCGGAGGGAGATCTCTCGAGAGACGGCCGAGGAGGAGAGAGTTAGCGGGACGGGAAGGAGCCGGGGGCCGATTCGAACCCGGTGGTTTCCGTTCGAGTCGGCAGAATCAACGGGGTGAGGAGCACCGGGGAATTAGGGGGAGGTAAAGGTGGGGCAGGAGAGCGGTGAGAAGGTGGACGTTGGGTGCGCCCGGCGTGGGGCCGTGCGGCTCCCCTCCCACCCCGGCGGCCCCGCGGCCCCCAACCAACCTGGCTCCGCCGGCGCAGGGGAGGCCCGCGGGCGACCGGACGGAGAGGCGGGGATGGGGACGGGAGAGTTGGGGGGGGGGGGTCGGACGGTCCGTGCCGAGTCGGGGATCGGGGGGGGGGGGACGGGGCTCCTCGTCTCCTTTCCTAAGCGCCCCCCCTTCACCGGACTCCCCCATCCCGGGCCGCCACTCCAACTCCCCGCCCCTTGGTGAAATCCCGCCGGTCTCTCCTCCGCGTTTCCAAATGAGCGGCGTCCCGGGGCTCAGGCGCTTCGCGGCGTCCGGCTCCATCCCTGAATGGGCCCCCGGGCCCCTCCCGGGTCCCCTGGCCTCCAGCCTCTCCCCTCACGTCTCGAAGGCCTCCGACGAAACCATCCCTCTCCGCTTGGGGCGGAAACTCGCCGCCACCGGCTCGCACGCTTCACCCCCTCGACCCGACCCCCTTAGGGCGCCTCAGTTCCGGTCTCTCCGTGGACCCCGCGGCTCTCCGGACAGCCTCTCCCCGCTTCGCTTCCTTCCCCGCCCCCCGGCACATCGGTCGTCAGCGATCCGCGTTTTAACGTCCGCCTCTGCCTCTAGACCGGGAGCTCGTCGCGGGCGGGGAACGTGCCCGTTTATCGGAGTAGCGCGCTTCCCCGAGCGCTCAGTACGGCGCCCCGCGCACGGTAAGCGGTCGATGCGATCGAATCGAACGACTCTACGTCCTCGGGGTTCAAGCGCCGATTCACTCCGGCCCTTCCCCCGTTTCGGTCTCCCCCGTGGCCGGAGAGGGTCGTGCGGCCTCTCCCCGCGGGGACGTCGAGCGGGTGCGCGCCTGCCCGCGGCCTCCCCGACTCACCTCTCCCCCCGCGTCGACCGGGCTAAGAGCCGAAATGCCAGGAGGCCCCCCGGGCGCCCGGTCCGGCGCTCCGCACGGACTAAGCGCTCCGTCGGTTCCCCCGATCGCCCCCGGCTGAGCCCCGGGGGGCTCCCGCCTCCCGGCGGCAGAGACCCGGGGCGGACCCTCAGAGAGAGACGCTTCCCCTCCGGGACGGCCGGGTTTCGTGTCGGACTTCTTTATTGGGAAAAGTTAGTGTAAAAAACATTCAGATTCATAGAATTTAAATAAGACGGCAAAAATTATACCTTGCGGCTAGAATAATCGTAGTGATCACAAATAATATAAAGTCTAAATCATTTGCCCGAGCAGACACTACCGGCTAGAGTTCTCCCGCCGGCCCGAGGCGGGGAAAGAGGTCGCGGTTCTCAGAGACGAGCACGGGGCCGGGTGGGCCTCGGGATGCCGGGGCGGGGGGGTGGGGAAGCAAAACCGAGCCGTTGGGGAGGCCAGCTCCGCCCCTCCGCACCCCGACTGGGGGGGGGGAAGCAACTTCGATTCGTGTCCCGGGGCCCGGGGGGGGGGGGGGGGGGGGGGGGGGGGGGAGTTAGTAATCTGTAACCGAGCATTAAAAATCCTCATCCCGCGTCACGCAAGCAAGGGAAATGGCTTTGCTTCCCGCCGCGTTCCGTCGGAGCGAACGTCTCGTGGATCGTCGCCGTGCGCCCCGGCGGGGAAAGCCCCCGACGGAGACGGGCCCGTCGCCGCGCGCCGGTAAACGCCCTGCCCGTCAAGATGCTCGTGTGGGCGGGCCCGGGCCCGCGCGCGCGTTTGATGGGCCTGGCATCCCCAACGGGGCCCGCCTCTGCCCACCCGGCCACCCCCTGCCACGGCTCGCTTCCTTTGATTTGTACAGAGCTGCGTTCTCTCCGCCAGGCTCTCTCCGCCCCCGCCCCCCTCCCCGATCTCCCCCGAGCAGACAGAGGACGGGTCGGGGCCGGGGGAGGGGGGCCCGGAGCCCCCGACCCGTGCGGCGGGCTGCAGTCGCCACGGCAGTCGGCGGTTAGCGTTAAAGGAGGATGCTCTTCGGTTAGGGGACTGGCGTTCAAGCTTAGATCGGAAAGTCTAGAGCTACGGGTCGGGGCCGGAGGCGAAGCCGCCGACGTCGCGTCACCCGGACCGCCGACCGAACCTAAGAGAGGTGGCGACGCCGGCGGGGGGCGGGGGGGGCGGGGGGGGGACGGCGGCCGGGAGGGCCCCCGGCCCGCCCTCCCGGCCGCGGCCCCCCTCCCCTAAATGCTGTCCATCGCCTTGAACTCGCTGAGGGCCTGGACGGGGTTCACGTGCTTCTTCTGGGACGCCCTCTTGATCATCTTCTGGGTCTCGTCCTGCTTCTCTCGCTTGACGAGCGGCTTCTTCTCCGGGGCCTTCATCTTCCAGGACACGGCCGGGAGGTTGAGGGACGCCATCCCTTGGGACTTCTGGTACTTGGTGGAGGCCACGTAGGAGGCCTTCACCGTCTGGACCACGGCGTTCATCAGGTTCTTGGCCGCTTGGATCAGCGACATGGCGCTGTCCACCTGGGGGAGGCGGACGCACGAGGGGGACGGCTCAGCGGGGGGGGGAGGGGGGGAGGGGGCGCGCGCGAGGAGGGACCCGGCCGGAGCCGCCCGCCCGCCGACCCCCGGCCCGGGGCCGAGCGGGCACCTACCCCGGACACGACCAGCTCTCCGCCCAGGTTCTGGACCTCGGCCTTGACTTTGCTGCAGATGTTGAGCTGGTGGCAATAGAGCGCGATGCGCTGGAGGTAGGCCAGCAGGTCCTGCTTGCAGGCCGAGTCCGGGCACTGGAAGACGAGAGGGGGCTCTGGGCCTCCCGCGCCGGCCGCCCCCCGCGGTCCCCCGACCCCGGCCGCTGCGGCCCTCGGACGACGGAAGCCGCGGGACGGAAAGAAGCGGCGGCACCAGGAGAGCCCAACGGGGAAAGGAGGAAGAGGGAGGGTGCCCGAGACCGACGGGTCGCCGTTCCGGCTCCGTTTCGGTCGAGGCCGGGCCGAGAGCCGGCCGGCCACCGGGCGCGCCGAGCGCCGGGGAGGGGTCGGGTGACGACGGGACCGGGCCCGGACCCCGGGTCCGCGCCCTACGCCCGGTGCCGCCGGACCCCGGGAAACCTCCCGGGCCTCGGGCCGTCGGCCGGGCCCCCGGGGCGCCGCGGGGGACTCACGTGATCGGCGATGGTCCGGCCCAGCTTGTCCATCCTGGACCCGGCCTCGGCGATCTTCTTGGCCGCGCTGATCACGTCCGACGTATTTTTGAGCGGCCCTTTCCCTCTGCGAGACAAAGCCGTTTTGACGGTCGTGACGACAACGGTGGGGGGGGGGGGGGGGGGGGGCGGGGGTCCGTCCGGCGCTTACTCCGGGCCAGGCACCGTACTGAGCGCCGGGTGGATTCGGGCAGGTCGGGGGGGGACACGGTCCCCGCCCCACCTGGGGCTCGCTCTCTCGATCCCCACGACACAGATGAGGGAACCGAGGCCCGGAGAGGCGAGACGACCTGCCCGAGGTCAGACGGCAGACCGGTGGCGGAGCGGAGGTCAGAACCCACGACCCTGTGACGCCCGGGCCCTAGCCACTAGGCCACACCGCTTCCCTCCGGACGCGGTTCCGGCGAGACGCCCCCGGAGCCGAGAGCGAGCGCGGGAGCGGACCGGCGCCGCCCCCCGAGGAGGTCCGCCGCACCGCCGCCGCCCATCGCTCGCTCGCTCGCTCGCTCTCTCCCCGGGACCTTATTAATTAGGGAAAAGAGCCCGGGACGGGGAGTCGAGAGGCCCGGCTCCTTCCTCGCCCCGGGTCCGCCACCTGCCTGCCCGGGTGGGCCCGGGCCGCTCACTCGGTCACTCCGGGCCTCCGTTCCCTCCTCTGTGAAACGGCGCCTCGCCACCCGTTTCTCCTGCCCTCTGAGATGAGCCGGCACCCACCCCGCCGCTCACGACGGAGTCGGCGCTCAACACGTACCGTAAAAAGAAAGAAAAACCACCAGCTGAGCGGCTACCGGGGGGTCGGCCGCCCGGGGCTCCCTCCCGGGCTAACGCCCACCTCCTCTGCGCCGGGCACCGCGCGCGGCCGTGACGGCGACCGGTAGATGTGAGCGACGACGTTACGGGCAGGGAACGCGCCCGACTCCCCCGAGCGCTCATTACAGCGTTCTGCACCCAGTAAGCACTCGATCGGTACGACTGAACCACGTTAGCGGGGCGGGGGCGGGCGAGGCCTGGGGCCTCGACGGCAACCGCTAGGAAACGATAACGCCGGCACCCGTTAAACGCTTACTACGCGTCAGGCACCCCGGTCTGAGCGCTGGGGAAGATAGAAGACGATCGGGTTGGACGCGGTCCCCGCCCTACCCGAGACTCACAGCCTTCATCCCCGTTCTACAGACGAGCTGACCGAGACCCAGGGAAGTGACCTGTCCGAGGTCAGGGAGCGGGCCCGGGGCGGGGCCGGGATCAGAACCCGCGACCTTCTGAGTCGCGGGCCCGGGCTCCCGCCTCCACGCCGCGCCGGTCCTCTAAGTCGGTAGACGCGAGGGACCGGGCGCAAGGAGGGCGGGCGAGGCTGGGGTTCCCCTCCTCGGCACCGGCGCCCGGTCGGCTCGGAGCGGAAAGGAGGGAAGGAAGGCTCCCGGGTCCCCGAGAGAGACGGCGAGCGTCCACGGTCGCCAGCCCCGGAGAGGCTCCCGCGCGAGCCGGCGGGGCCCGGCGGCTCCTCACCGGGTGAAGTCGGTCATCTCCATCATGATCATGCACATCTGCTTGGCCAGGACGATGATGTCGTTGCCGCTGTCGTCCCACTTGGAGACCTCCGCGTCCAGTTTGCTCTTCTCCTCCTGGAAGCTGGCCACCTGCTCGGCGATCTTGGCCTTCTGCTCTTGGGGAAGCTGGGCCATGATCGCCTGAGATCCGCCGGGGGGGGAGGGAAGGCGGGGAGACCGTCGGGACAGGGAGGTGTCGCGGAAGGAGAGGGCGTCGGGGGGAGCGTTTCGGAGAGCGCTCCCGCCCCACCGCCCGCAACCCCCGCCCGCCCCGAGAATCCCCGAGCGGGTTCCTCTCGGGGCGGCGTCCTCCCGTCCGGAACCCGGGAGCCCGGGCCCACTCGGGGAGGACGCCGGGGGCCGCTCGGGACGGGGGGATCCGGAGGCCGCGGGCCCCGGGGCCCCGGGGGAGCCGGCCCCCACCCTCCCCGCCGCCCGGCCCCGCCCGCGCGAGGAGATCGCGCGGGAGGGGACGGACGTTCCGGAGATTCATTTCCAATCCCGCCCGAGGGGAGAGGAAAATTTCCAAGTGGAGATTGCTCATTAGCACGCCAACGGTCATTTCCCTCTCCTCCTCCCTCCTCCCTCTCCACTTTCAAGGTGAGCGGCGAGTAACCCCGGAAGGGGAGCCGTGACGTGGGAGCCGGGGAGATTTACGGAGAGGTCCCGGGGTCCCGGGGCGACGGAGGACCGCGGGTCTGAGGAGGGAGGCCGACAGACCGGCCGCCCGTCCTCCCTCCCCTCCCGGGGCCGGGGGGGGCCGTCTCCCGAAGCCAAGTGAGCCGGAAACTTGATCAGTAGAACGGAGAGGCCCCGGCCGGAGCCTGCTCCTGGCATCCTCCCGGGGATGCAGAACGGTCCCTCCTGGAGATGCAAGCGCCCCTTCCGGCAAATGGGCGGGCCACGGCCGGGCCCCTTCCCCGCCCCCTCACCGGAGGGAAATTCCCTCCCCGGCGGCGGGCGCAAGAGCCGGCCGGGTACCCCGCCGCTCCTCCCCAACGCGCCCACGCCAATTTGGTGGGGCGGGCCTCCGGTGCCGCCTCCGCGGGCAGGGAGAGACGGGAGCCACGGGGACCTCCTCCACCCCAACCCCCGGCTCCCGGCGGGAGAGCCCCTCGGGTCCCCTCAACCCCCCGGGGCCGCGATCGGAGGGGGCCTCGGGCCAGGCCTCCCCGGGGAGACCGGGGCCTTACTCTTGCGCTCTGGCCGGCGATCAGTTGATCGTCCTCGGTCTGGATGCTCGTCCGACTTCTGACGTCGAAGTCTTCGGTCTCGAAGTCAGAGTCGTCCAACTCTTCCGGGGTCTGAAAGCGAGAGGGAGAGAACGAGCTCCAGCGAGTCGGGCCGGAATCTCCGGCCGACGGGACTCGCCCCTTCGGCTCCAGAGGGCCAACGGAAACCCCTCCGGCCGGGCGCGGGGGTCGGCCGACGGCGGCTCGGCCGTAGCCCCGTTTCCCCGTCCTCCCTGCCCCCGTGCGGGAGAGGGACGGCGTCCGGCCCGATTAGCCTGTACCTCCCCCGGCGGGTAGCGAGCACACGGTAAGCGCTTAACCGACGCCGTAAAAAAGAGGCCGGGTCAACTGAGGTCGGCGGGCGGCCGAGGGAGAGGGACTGGGGTTTCTTTTATTTCCTCGACGAGGTATCGGCGACATCGTAACCGTGGCACGTGCCGCGATTCCACCTACCAAGCCCAGGCTACTGGGTAGATAGAGATCAGTCGGGTGGAACCCAGTCCCCGCCCTGGGGGGGGTTGGGAAACTGAGGCCCAGGAGAGAAGCGGCTCGTCCGAGAGGCCCCCGAGGAGCAGAGAGAGCGGGCGGGAGAAGCTGCGGGCGGGGAACGTGACCGTCACGTAGTTCTCCCGTACTGCCCCAGGTCACACGGCCGACGAGCGGCCAAGCCGGGATCGGAACCCACGACCTCTGACTCCCGCGCCCGGGCTCTCGCCACCGAGCCGTCCGTCGTCGTTCAGCCGTAACGAGCCCTCTCTTCTCTCTGGACAGTCGACCGAGGGCACTTGATAGCCGCGTTCTGGCAAGGCTTCACCCGTGCCACGTCGCCCTCTCCCCCGGGGCCCCTCGGAGAGCTGGCGGGACGGCACGGGCGCAACCCCGCCGGGATGAGGCCCGCCCCGAAAACAAACCCCCGGAGTCAACTGCCCCTGCGCCAGAGGGCCCGGGAGGGTGGGCGGGCTCCCCGCCCGGCTCCGCGGGCAGAAGCCAGCTCCCCGCCATCCACGACGCACGTCTCCTTTTGGCACGGAGACCCCAGAAGGAACCCATCTGCCGCCCTCCGGGGACCGGTGGCCGAGAAACGGGCGGGGGGGGAAAGCACACCCTAGCTAGGAGACGCAGGTGCCCGACACCCAGCGGGGTCCGGCCTCCAAGAGCCACAGGGGGCCCGGGGGCGGGGGGGGGGCGGCCCGACGGTCTCATTCCGCCGCGGGAGGACCCCGCCGGCTCTCGGGTCGCGGCGTCGACGGGCGCGGGCACCCCCACGGGTCAGGGTGCCGGGCTGGGGGGCGTTCAGAGCACCTGGCGCCGACCCTGCCCGACGCGGCGCGCCCTCGGCGGTCCGTACGGGAAGGCCCCGGCTTGGGAGTCGGAGGTGATGGGTTCGGATCCCAGCTGTGCCGCTTGTCAGCTGTGTGGCTTTGGGCGAGTCACTTACCTTCTCTGCGCCTCAGTGACCTCATCGGTAAAACGGGGATAATAACGTCGGTATCTGTTAAGCGCTTACTATGGGCCAAGCACTGTTCTAAGCGCTGAGGTAGATACAAGGTCGTCGGGTTGTCCCGCGTGAGGCTCGCGGTTAATCCCCATTTTCCAGATGAGGGAACTGAGGCAGAGACGAGTCGAGTGACTCGCCCACAGTCACACAGCTGACAAGTGGCGGAGCCGGGAATCGAACCCACGTCCTCCGACTCCAAAGCCCGGGCTCTTTCCACTGAGCCACGCCGCTCCTGGGAGCCCCGTGTGGGACCGGGACCGTATCCAACCCCATTTGCTCGTATCCACCCCGGTGCTCAACACAGTGCCCGGAGCACAGTAAGCACTTACCGCGTACCACGATTGTCATTATCGTCCCAGTCTATCTGGGGTCTCTTCTTGCGTTCTTTACGGCCGTCTGTTACGCCGTACTCTCCCCAAGTGCCCGGCCCGGTGCCCCGCACGCGGTAAAAGCCACGGACTGACTGGGCGCTCCGTAAATGCCACCGCTCGGTATCTAACGGGGAACGGCCCGGGAACCAGAGGGGTGCCGTGAACCGGACGAGCCCCGGCGAGATAAAAATCGTCCGCCGCCGTTGACGGTTTTCGGTCCGATGCGCCTTGACTCATTTCCATATTTAAAGGGGGAGTCTGCTCACGGCGCGGGCCTCACGTTTCAAACCCGGTCCCTTAATGCTTAATATGCTGGTCCTAAATCACACTGTCACACTTGAGCATGTCAGCTCACCCTTCCCTGACAAAGTTTGGGCTTACGCTTGAAACAAAAAGTCACTTTAGACGACCTAATTAAATATCTCCCGTCGGAGCGGCTTTTAGATTCATGGCTTTAGTATGCCGTTACTGGGGAAAAAAAAAAAAAAAAACCTAACAGAAAAACAAACCTCCCCCCCGCCCGCCGACTGTCCGCTCCGGCTCGCGACGATCCATCGCCCAGGTCGAGCTGAACGATAAGGAGGCGAGAAGCGGCCCCGACGCCCGGAACGCGGCCCCTCTCTCGCTCACCCTTATCATCAGCACGGCCTTCCTGATGTCCCGGATGCCGTCGTACACCAGGCGCGAGGCGTCGATGAACTCGTTCTCGTCCATCGGCTGAGCGGGGTCGGAGCTGAGGGCTTCTACGGCGGCTTCCACTTGCTCGGTGAAACGCGGCATGACTGAGGGCGACGGCGAGGCGGGGAGCGTTGACCGGAGCCCGACGTGCCGAATTCATCGGCGCCGCGCCCCGCCCGCCCCCGCCGCGGCACCCCCTCCCCAGGCCCCGCCGGAGACCACGGCCCCCGCGCCCTCCACGGCGATGGCGGGCACCCGGGTCGGGCGCGCGGAGGGTGGTCCGTGCCGGGCGGGAGGCGGAGGAGACGGCGGCCTCCCCGGTCCGGGAGTCCCTCTGCCCCCGGCCCGACTTCCCCGAAGGGGTGTCGGCGCGTCGGGCGGAGGCCGGGGGCAGAAACCTCTGGGCCCGCCCCGGGCGACCTCGAGAGACCCGCCTCCCCGGCCGGTCCGACAGGCCGGGCTCCGCCCTCCCGTCTTGAACCGCGACCGGGCCCCGGGGAGCCCCGGCCCTCGGAGACCGGTCCGCGCGGGCCCACCTGTATTGGACAGCAGCTTGGTGGCCTCCAGCACCTTCTCCGTGTAGACGCCGGGCTCGTAGTTGTCCATCTCCGAGGTGACCACGTGGATGACCCGGGCGGCCCGGCCGCGGATCGCCCCCGCGGTGCGGTCCAGCCCGTCCACGTCCTTCTCCTGCAGGGCGATGACGCACTTGTTGACGTCTTCCAAAATGTGGTTCTCTGGGGGGGGGGGGAGGGACAGAGGGAGGAAGAGAGAGAGAGAAGGCTTCGAGTGACACCCCTTCTTCAACGTACCGAGCTTGAGAAACAGCCCGTTCGACGGGAAATCGACAACGAGCGTAACGAGCGCTACGAGCCTCTGGGAAGCGCTACGCGTCGAGTACCATTCTAAGCACGAGGCAGTCGGGTCGGACACGGTCCCCGTCCCGCGCGCGGCTCAGTCCGAGGGGGAGGGAGTAGACCCACCCCCCGTTTTACAGACGGGGAAACTGAGGCGCAGAGAAGCTAAGTGACTTGTCCCAGGAAGGCCCCACAGCGGGCAAGTGGCAAGTCCCCTGGCTATCTGGCCCGGGCTCTTTCCAGGAGGCCGGACGCAGCGCGTCGCTAAACGCCTCAGATCGGGGCCCCGGGCCGAAACCACGCCGGGCCGAGACGGAACGGCTGGATTCCGGGTGGCCTGACGAGACTGAAACTAGAAGGAAAACATTCATTCGCCAGTAAAGTCTCAGGGAAGTTTTACCTAGGCCCAAGGAGGAGGTCAGTAGGTATTCTTCTCGGGAGCCCAGAATGAAAATAACTCTGACCCCCCCCACCCACTTCCGAGAGCCGGCGTCCCTGCGACGCGATAAAGCTCGGCTTCCTAAATCCACGTTAGGCCAAAGTTAATCCCCGGTAAGGATCCTCCCCCGGCCCCGACCCTGTCGGACGCGGAGGGCGCGGCGCACTCACGGGTTCGAATGAGTTTCCGAACCGTCGTCGGAAAGCCAAAATCCTTCCGCAGCTGACCCTTCCCCCCTCTCTCCCACCCCCGGGTCTCGGCTGACCTCCCGAAACTCAGGGCCACTTGTGATTCCTGAGGGGGGAGAAGGCCGGCAGGCCGGGGATTTCCAGACGCACGGAAGGAACAGAACCCGCCGCGATACCGGCACTGGAAAGAAGAGGAGGGTGGAAGGGAAGGGGTGAGGGAAGGCAGAATCGAAGTGACGGTGCGAGTCGGAGGCACAAAGGTTAACGGTTTTTCGGGGGGGGGGGGGGGGAGAAAAAGAGTTAGAAAGGCAGGAGGTACAAGAGAGACAATCAGGGCAGAGCTGAAAAGGGTAAGTAAAAGGGTAAAGTGGTTGTTCCTGCCTCTCCGTCACCAACTCCAGCCTTTCAGACGGAGGCAGAAGAGGGGGGAGAAGAATAAAGGATCCACCCTCGGGTCCCTATCCCCCTCCCTCGCCCTTTCTTCCATCTGAGCGGCGTTTCCCTTCTCGGCACCTTTCCCGGCCAACTCTTTGCAGGTTTAGGCTTCCGTCCTTTCCGGGTGTGAACGGGTCAGGGGAGGGGCGGGACCCGGGTTCGGCATCGCCCCGTTACGGACCACAACAGCAGCAACGGGATCGACCCAACGCCCGCGCCCGAACGAGGGCGATTCAAAAACCCACGTTTCCGCCGTCCGCGGTGGGGGGGGGGGGGGGGGGGGGGGGGGGGGGGGGGGGGCGCGAAACCTGCGTGGGATCCCCGAGGAGCGATGATAGAAAAATGAGGGATAAGCGAGGAGGGGAGACCACGAGAGGAGGCTTTCCTAAAAAATCCAAAACAACCCAAGGACAATTCCGGGCCAGAGAGAAAGCGAGGGGGTGGAGAGAACTGGCCGCTGGTGGACAGAAGGGGCGAAGGGGCGAGTTCCTAAAACCGACCGTCTTCCAACGCCCAAGACCGACACGCCGGACAGGCCGGTCTCAGCCCGCCTCCCCGTTGCACGGAAACGGTCAACCGGGCCGACCGAAGAGCTGAGGTCGGGTCACCGGAAATTTCCCGTGACGCGCCACCGTGGGGGTGACAACTCTCCCATTCACTGTGTTCACCCGAGGGGCCCGTCCCGTCCCCGACTTCACGCACAGCCGATAAACGTCGAGAGGAGGAGGGCCGCGTTTCGAGGAGGACGGGTCAGGGCGCATCGCGGAGTGACGGTTGTGCCGGCACCTCCGAGCTACGGATCCGGGCCTTATCCCCCGGGTTTCCGCGTCAGAGGGTCCCGTCCGTCCGTCCAGGAGGCTCCGAAGAGCGGAATGAGATACCGGGCTTGGGAGGATTCTCTCGGCCGCGTGACGGAACCCGACGCCGGGCGTTATCGACCGTCGGGGATGCTCGTTCCCGACTCATTCATTTTGAGAATTTTTCCCGCCAAAGAAAGGATAATGACCTCCCTCCTATTTAGCAGCTATTGATTTTCCGATTTTGTCCAACTGCTTTGGGCACGGTGACTCTGCGGGACGGACAGCGTAAGATATCGACGCTATCTCGTTGCCCGAAGTATTTCTTCACTCCGCGTGCCCCTCGTTCATCAGAGCGTCCTGGGGCGGGGGTGGGGATTTACTACTCCCCAATTAGACCGCCTCCCCATCTCGCTCGTCTTTTATTTAGGATAAATGAAAATTCCACCGCGCACCCCTAAACGGATGCAAAAGTCAATCGCATTTATATGGAAAACGTTGTCAAACAGCGGTTCAGATGAAATTCAAACAGTCTTTATCACTTGGACAAATTTCACACCTCTCCCCTTAAGCGTTCGGTCAATAGAAATGTATTCTCCGTTTGCCGGGGGCCCTCTGGCCCTCCGGTATTTACAAGGCGAAGGCACGGAAGAGGGAAGGTCGGCCGTTCTGGGGAGGAGGGCTCGGCGGCTGGGAGATTGGGAGCCCCCCGAGGGACGGGGGGAACGGACCAGGAGGGGAGTGTTTAATCCCCACCCGGGCATTCTCGCTCCCAGAGCTTGACCCGGTGCCCCGAACACAGCGGGGCGATTAAACCGACATCGCTGCCACAGTCACCTCTCCGGGCCCCGCAGAGAGGCCCGGGGAGCACGTGGACGACGCGGCGCCGCCGGCGGGGGTCAGATCGACAGTAAGAGAGACCCCGAGAACCCCTCCCCGGAAATCCCGGGGGGCTGGGGCGGGGAGGGAGTTCTTTAGAGGAAACCCCCAAAGGAACAGAGGTGATTTCGACGGCGGAGGAGGAAGACGAGCCACGGACGCTACTTACTCCGTGGCCCGAATGGGGCAGCAATCCTATCCGGGTCGGCGTGCCCTAGTAGGAGGAGCCCGGGCCTTGGAGTCAGAGGACCTGGGTTCTGATCCTGCCTCTGCCGCTTGTCTGCCGTGTGGCCTCGGACAAGCCCCTTCACGTCTCTGGGCCTCAGTTTCATCTGTAAAATGGGGGGGGGGGGGGGGGGCGTTCGGCACCCATCCTCCCTCCTCCTTCAACTGGGAGCCTCGTGTGGGAAAGGGGGACCGATCCCTCAGATCCTCCCCCCAGCGCGCGGGACAGCGCCTGACACACAGTGAGCGCTGAACGCACACCAGGATTATCGTTTATTAATCCCAGCACGGAGCCTTGAGCCCGGAAGCCCCCCCGCCGCCCAGGAGGGCGGGGGAAGAACCCCAGACCGAATGGAGGTGGGGAGGTGATGATCGGGTGGGGCCCGAGACGGCTCGGCTCCACTTTTCACCAATTCCGGGAACTCGGTCTTCCGGCCACGTGGCCTCTCCCTATCCACGTACGTCAATACGTATTGCCTGGAAATAACGCGTCTACCAACTGTGCTGTACTGGACTCTCCCAAGCGTGCGGCACACCGCTCGGCTCACGGTCAGATACGGCGCGGGCCTGAGAGTTGGGAAGGCCTGGGCTTTAATCCGGGCTCCGGCCAGTTGTCGGCTGTATGACCTCGGGTGAGTCACTTCACTTCTCTGGGCCTCAGCCTTATCTGTAAAGTGGGGATTGGGGAGCCTTATCTGTAAAGTGGGGATTAAGACTGTGAGCCCCAGGGCTGGGGGGTGGACGAGAGCACTGGCCTGTATCCAATCTGATTATCTAGTATCTACTCCGGTGCTTGGAAAGGTGCCCCGGCACATAGCAGGTCCTTAACAAATACTAAAAAGTGGAAAAAAAAAACCCCTCCAGGTCCCTTCGCATAAGGTCATCGGGGTAGCACGTGCCGGAGCCACAGAGAAGATGGAAAAGAAATCACCGAGCCAAGAGGGATTTCTTTTTCTCCTAGCTATTTCTTAAACTGCAGAACGTTGCAGTTTTTTTTCCCATTCATCAAGTCCCTCTAGTCACGCTTCCTCACATATCTATACCTGCAAAAAACCCCACAAAAAACCAAAACCAAACCTGTAACACACCCTGAACTTCCGTATTTCCCGAAGAACTCGATTTCTCTTCGGTATACCTGGGATTTTGAATTGGGGTTTTGGGGTGTCTGCCCTAAAGGTAAGGCTGTGATTCCGCGCCACCGTTGGAAGATTCCCTTAGTTCTCAATCATTCCAGGAGGGTTCCCTGAGAACGTTTCTATTTAGTTCCATTTTGCCTCAGGAGATCCTACCGTATCAGGCCCTCTGCAGACAGAAATCTAATAATAATAATAATGTTGGTATCTGTTAAGCGCTTACTATGTGCCGAGCACCGTTCTAAGCGCTGGGGTAGACATAGGGGAATCGGGTTGTCCCACGTGGGGCTCACGGTCTTAATCCCCATTTTACAGATGAGGGAACTGAGGCACAGAGAAGTGAAGTGACTCGCCCACAGTCACACAGCCGACAAGTGGCAGAGCTGGGATTCGAACTCATGAGCCCTGACTCCAAAGCCCGTGCTCTTTCCACCGAGCCACGCTGCTTCTCATCTCCGAGAGAGAGAGAGTGTGTGTGTATCTGAACACAGACGTATAAATATATACATATATGTGTGTGTGTGATAGATAGATATATCTATCCTTTTTTCCCCTATAGATATGAATATAAACCTGCCCCTAAGAAAAAAAGTTCAGGAAATAAATATCCCGGGGCAGGGGAGGAGGGCTTTTCATTTAGATTTCAGATTCTTCTTCTTCGTTTACATCCCGTTAAAAACCGTGTGCTTGAAGGTGGCGTGTTTTTGTCTAAAGCTAAGGAAAAAAACAATTCAGTGCTTTGCTGGAACAACAACAGAAGGCCGAGATTTCCAAAATAAGCTACTGCTGCATTTTTGGCACCTGCAAAGATGTGCTAGTGAGAAATTGAGGGGGAAAAAAGGGAAGAAAATACCAGTACCTGCAGCTTGTCAGTAGCGTTGCAGTTTTTTTGGTGGGGGGGGGGTGGGTGGGTTACTTTTTCTTTTCTTTTTATTCAAGTATTTAAATATTTCAAAGTTGGGCCCTTCTCTCCCACACGGGCAAAACCAAAGACAGCCCTGCCAAAGGGAGCCGGAGGGGAGACGTCGGAAGCTCGGTGCGCGGAATGTACTCTAACCCTTATGTAGGTCACCGCCGGAGGAGGGCCGCGTGCAGAGCCCGACGGACCGCCTTCCATTTCCAGCTCTCGGCCACAGATCCGGGGGAGGCGGGGGAAGGGACGAGGGCGGCCAGGTAGCTTCAACGGCTCAAAGCCGCTCCCGATCGCTCATCCTCCCCGACCCCGCCGCGAATCCCGCGAGCCCCGGGGCACGTCTCCCCGGAGGCCCCCCGTGGGAAACGGCACTTACGTTCCCTGAACTCCGAGGAGACGGGGACGGAGATTTATCTCAATGAGGCAGAGCCGATGAATTGCATTTGTCAAGCGATCTTTCTATAGGAATGCGATTTACTCTGTCATTACCGGTTTATGTTTACATAATGAAATCAACTGTTTTTGTGATGGGAATTACCCAGATTTATTTTTCCCAGCTCTTAATTAAGTGGCACTTAAAGATATTTCCGCTCTGTTTTCTATCGGTACGTCGCGCAGACGGAAGTCTCTGGAAAAGTCAGTGGTTAAAGTAGGGTGATTTGGGGGCCGAGACGCGTTGGCGGGAAGGATGAGAAAAGCCGTCGTCTTGTTCCACGGGAACAAGGCGCTGCGGGGGGAGAAGGTGACGGGTCGGGACTGAACCCTCGTCCCACGGACGGGGTTTTAGGGGACCGCTCCCCAGTCGGCCCTCACGATATCCCTGAGCTGTTGCTTTTCTTCGATCAGTCGAGTCACTCTATTAGCTGCGTGCACAGCACTGTTCCAAGCCCTCCGGAGAATACAACGCAACCGAGTTGGGAAGACGTGCTCCCCGCCCACCGAGAGCTTACGATCTCGAGAGAGTCCAGAGCGGGCGGTCTTCCCAAGCGGGCTCCCACCCGACTGCTAACCGGGTCTGACCCTCCTTGGCTTCCAAGACCAGAGGAGACGGTGCGGGATCGGGGTGGAAGGGCCGAACGTATCTTCCATTCGCGGAGCAGCGTGGCCCGGCGGAAAGAGCCTGGGCTTGGGGCCCGATCCCAAGCTGTGCCACCTGCCCGCCGGGTGACCTCGGGGAAGTCGCTTGGCTTCCCTGGGCCTCGGTCTCCTCATCTGCGCAAGGGGAATCCGACACCCGTCCACCCTCCCCGAGGGCTGGGAGCCCCGCGTGGGACAGGGACCGTACCCAACCTGGTGAACCTCTAACCGCCCCGGGGAAGCGCTTCAGTGCCGTCCAGGTGACGCGCGTGGCATCGTTCCCGGCGGCCTTCAAGGGGAATCTGCCGGCCTAGACGTCGAGGCCGTGGGGCTGTTCGCCCGCACAGTGACCCGGGCTACCGTGTGCTCTCTGGGCAACCCGACTGAACGGTCGGGAGGGGTCGAGACAACAGAGCAGGCGGTCGCGGAGTAGGCCGCCCCCCGCCCCCCGGCCCCCTTACCCGAGACGGCCAGGAAGTCGTCGATAGAGGTGATGTCGTCCACGGCGTCGGTGAGGACCCGGACCTGTCTTTCCCACTGTTCTTTGAAGAGGTCCATGTTCTCCTGGGCCAGTTTGCTCTGGGGTTTGGCGGCCAGAGCCAGGGCCGCGTTGATCACCTGCAACCGACGTCCGAGTTCACGCCTCCGCCCTCGCCGGTGAGGCCGGACGCGGCCCCGTCAGTGACCCCGGGGAGACGTGGAACCCCACCCTGCTCTGCCCCGCCCCGCAAAACGACAGTCTGGCTGCTGCCGGCCCATCTGTGGGGGGTCACTGGTCTGGAAACGGGGCTCCGGCGGTTCTGCTTTAAACCCTCGCTCGGCTGGGGAAACCTCAGAGGGTACGGAGATCAGATGGAGACCTTTCCCGGATGCGTTTCTGGCTCCCCGCTGTTCCGCCGGAGACGATTCGTTTCAGTTAAGAGGGCCGGAGAGAGCGAGCCTCGCTCTCTAACGGCGGGGCGGTTTAATACTCGGGAGCAAATGGGAACCCTCCCCGTCCCGGCCAAACGGCCCCGGTTTGAAAAGCCCGTCCCATTTCTAGCCTCCCGGAGGGAGGAGCCGCTTCCGGCCCGGCGATTCGATCCCGCCGGCCCCCGGTGGGCCGGCCAAGAGGGAAGGCCTCCTGGAGGAGATGGGCCTTCGATAAGCCTCTGAAGCGGGGGGCGGGGGGAGTCACCGTCTGGCGGACGAGAGGAGGGAGGGCGTTCCGGCCGGAGGCAGGACGTGCCCCAACCGATTAGCTTCTATCTACCCCAGCGCTTAATACAGTGCCTGGGACATAGTAAGCACTTAAATACCACACGGGGGGCGGGTGGGGGGAAATCACTCAGCAGAAAGGGAGAAGACGTCGGACTGTAAGCTCGCCGTAGACGGGGAATGCGTCTGTTCGTTTTCACGTTGTACTCTTCCAAGCGCTTAATACGCTGCTTCGGTGTAAGCGCTCGGTAAATACGACAACGTACGACTGTCCCAGCTCCTGCCCAGCAACAGAAAACCCGAGAGCGGAGCGAACCCGAGCGTCGGTCCCCCTGAAATTTCGACCTGCAAAGTCTCGTCGCCTCCCACGACTACAGCCAGCTCCCGTTCCGGTAGGGGATCGAAGAGATCCTGGGGCTGGGCGTCGCACATCTGAGACGGCGGGGGTCCCGCCGGGCTCGAAGGCCACACCGCCACAGCCTGCGCCGTCCCCCCGGTGGGCCCGGGGCCCCGACGCCCAAGGCCGGCACGGTCGCAAGCCGCGCCCGGCCGGAGCTGGGCTCCCGGAAAAGCCGACGGGGCCCGAGGATCCCCGAGGAAGGAAAGGAAAAATCTCAGAGGGGAAGGAGAACGGCTAGCTCTCCGTGAGGCGGCTTCTCGTCTACTCGGGCGGTGAGGAAAAAAGAAACCGAGCTAAATGGCGGCCTCCGGTCCTCACGGCTCCCCCGGAAAGACCGTTCAATTAAAACAGGCCGCAGGGTCGGAGAGCCGCGTTTGAATCCGCTCTGATGTGCGGGGCGCAAGCCAGGACAATGTTCTGAGGGGAAAAAAATGAATTATTAAGCCGTAGCATTCTCTCACTTTCCCCTGATTTTAAAAGGCATAAAACGCTGGCCGAAAAAAAACAAAAAAAAAAAAACCCATCTCTGAGCCTGGAGATTTTAAACGGGGGCCAGATGATTAAAAATTCAATAATTCATCGGGCGACCGCCGCGGACTAAGACCTCGGTGTTTTCTGAGCACGATTCATGGTTCCCGGGTTCAACGTTCGGGGTCAGATCCCCTCCTTACTGCAGCATTTCCACGCTGTCGCTTAACGGGAGCTGAGCTGGCGGTCCCCTAGGATCCCCTGTCTTCCCCAAGGCCCGGGCAGCCATCGGGGAGATCTAGAGGAGATCTGGTCCGGAAGAGCTCTGGGAGAGGTCCGGGCTAGAAGGGGGGCGGCCTAGGGGACGGAGCACGGTCCCGGGAGTCAGAAGGCCCTGGGTTCTAATCCCGGCTCCGCCACTCGTCTGCCGTGTGACCTTGGGCAAGTCGCATCACTTCTCTGGGCCTCCCCCTCTGGAAAACGGGGACGACGACCGCGAGGCGGGACACGGACCGTGTCCGATCTGACTAGCTTGGGTCTTCCCCAGCGCTTACTACAGTGGCAGGTACCACGGTAAGGGCTTAACAAATACCATAAAAAAACCCCCCAAACAACTTTCCCAAGCACGTAGGCAGTGCTCTGCACACAACAGGCGTCCGACAAATACCTTCGTGGGATTTACCGAGCACCTCGCGCGGGGCAAGGCGGAGTCCTCATCGTTTGGGAGAATGCCAGAAATTCAGGCACGACTTCCACCGTCCCTTGGAGCAAAGGGACTGTCTTCCATTAGAATCTACTAGACTGTCCATACGAGTCCCCACCCCCACGTCCCCCCGAGCTTTCGGATAATTTCAAAACCGAATGGAGATCGAGAGACATTAAACGATAAAAGCGCCGACGGGGGTGAAACGGCACATTCCAAAAGGCCCAGTTTCCCCCCCAGATCTCCTTCGAGCTGGTGTGTTCTCGGCCGTTCGGAGGTCGCCCGGAGAGGGGCCCGCCGCTGGCTTTATTTACCCAGACTTGCCGAGCGGGCTGGCGACGGAGAAACGGAGGAGAGGGGATGGGACTCTCCCTTCGATGTTCCGCAGGGCGAGCGGGGAGATTGAAAAACGATCTCCTTAGCTCTCTGTTAACGAGGGGTCCATCCCCTCGATTCTATTTATCGTGATGAAGCTGTCTTGTCTTTGTCCGTCTGTCTCCCCGGATTAGACTGTAAACCCGTCTGTACCTGTTGCCGAATTGTACGTTCCAAGCGCTTAGTACAGTGCTCTGCACAAAGTAAGCGCTCAATAAATACTACCGAATGAATGCATGAGAAGCGGAGAGGTATCTACAGTCTTATTTCTCCTGTCCAGTACAGGACTGGACTCTCCCAAACTCTCCGAACAGCGCTCCGCGCATAGTCAGCGCTCAATAAATACCAGCGATTGGTGAAAACTCCTTTCCCGGGACTCTCGTCGGCACCTCGCGCCGTCCCGGAAGCGACGGGCCGGGGCTCCCGCGGAATTTCCGACGGGAGGTCCCGGCCCCGCTTCCTCTCACAGGGGCACTTGCTTCCCAGTCTACGGGGGCTCCATCTAAGGAGGCGGGGAGCCCCGGCCGGATGCTCGCGCTTGGCGCTTCTGGAAGCTCCGTCTGAAATCCGTCCAGCGGTTCCCCGGCTCTCCCCCGGGTTCCCGAACGACGGAGCTGGCGCTCGGGAGGTTTTACATTTCCTCTCGGCTGAATTTAGGGCCGAGCGAGAGCGAGGAGCTGGAAGCGGTGACGTGCTCGTTCGTGCCAAGGCCTCTAGTCCCCCGATGGCATCGCTCCTCCTCTTCCCGGGGGGGGGGGGGGGGGGGGAGGGCCTAATGGACGCTGCCCCCAAGGACCGCCGCCAAACCCATCTTAGAAGGACGTCGAGGGGGCTCCACGTCCCCCCCCCTTCCGGCATTTCACCCCACCCCCTCTCCCGGGTCCTTCTGCCTGCCAAGTTTGAAAGTCAGGCTCCTTACGGGAGCTGGTTGGCTGAGGCAGAAGCGAATGGGACATTTCAAATCTATTTATTCTCTGTGCTTTATCAATTCTGTCTGGGCGCCCCAGACGTCTGAATTCACACTAATCCTCGCTCTTCCCAGAAGGCATCCCCGACGGGAGCCAGCTCCGACGCCCGTCTTCCGCGGTCACCGGTGCCACGGAGCCGACGCGGGGCGAGCCCCGGGCCCCGGTGCCGGCCTTCCCTGCCTCAGGCGGGAGACCCCTTCCTCGGCTCCCAGTCCTGACCCCCGGGGGCACAGAAAGGCGATCCTTCCTCCTGCGATCTCAACTCACGTCGCCGGGCAGTCCAGCCCGACGAAAATGGACGGTCTCGCCGGAAGGCCCCGCGCTACCCAGGTCACGGCAAAGAACGGGGTAATCCTGCCCCCGCTCGTCGATGCCGCTAGACCGGACTTACTGAGCCGGTTGACGGCGGGGCAGGTTCAGAGTGCCGGCGACCTATCGATGGCATTTACTAAGCGTTTCCTGCGTGCAGAGCACTGTCCCGAGCACTTGGGAGGGCCCACTACCAAAGAGTTGGTAGACACAGTCCCTGCCCACCGGGAACTTCAGCCAAACGCATTAGCCCGACCAAGGTTTCGCAGCCGACCCGTCTCCGGGCCCGGGCTTTAACGAGGCTTCCGTCCGAGTCTTTCCAAAGATCCCCAACGGCTTCCCCCACCCATCCCGTTCCAAAACAACATTCCCAGATAGACTAGCTTACCAGATCCCAGCCGCACCTTACCTGTGGACAGAGAGCTTCCAGCTGGCTTGCCGACATGCGCACCAGTTTCACCCCTTCTTCGTTGTTGGAGATGGAGCAGGCCAAATTCGCCACCTAAATCCAGGAAGAGAAATCACAGAGATCCACTCAGATTTTTTTCAAAAAAAGGCATTCCTTCACTCCCCCACAGCGGCTGACTAACGACAGAAGTGGAACTAGCTGAGCCCTCCAGTTCGGAAACCAGTGACGTCTCGTCTCCCGTCTCTCAATACGCAGCTCAATCTGCATTAGGGAGCCTATTCCACAGTTGGCCTATTGGAAAAAATCTCAGCCCACGATTCAGTGACCCGTCAGCCTCTGGGGGAAGAAATCGGAGAGGGGGATGAAAGCAGGCCTCTTCCTTGGGCGTGTTGAAATTCCACTCGGACTCCTTGCCTTCCCTCAGCGGGCGGGCACCGCCTGGGCTGGGGAAGGGAGCCGGATTTTGTAGTCGCAGTAAGCAGCGTGACTACTACTGGATCTTCAGGACGGTCCACGGGCCTGATCGGGGACCACCTCTTGGGATAACAGAAACCACCCACCCGACCCAGCTCAACACCGTCTTAACCCCCACTTTACAGATGAGGGAACTGAGGCCCGGAGAAGCCAAGCGGCTCGCCCTAGGTCCCACAGCAGACAAGTGGCGGAGCCGGGGTGAGAACCCAGGTCCTTCTGATTCCCGGGCCCTAGCCGCTAAGTCACGCTGCCTCTCCATCTCTGAATCGTTCCGGGACGCTACGACAGAAAGCGGAGTGACGTTTACGGGCATTAGCGGACTACTCGGTGCCACGCAGGTGACCCCGAACGGCAACTTTCCCAGATGCCCAGCGCGGACCGCAGGTGCTTGACAAATACTTTGGAAAGAAGGAGCTCAATGGACTAAAGAAATTCAGCAGTGAGGAGCGGGGGCACGGCCGTATCGTAGAATTCTTCGACAAGGAGCTCCCATTCCAGAACACCCGACCCTCTCCAGGTTCCGACCCCTTAGCCTCTTAGCAGACAATCCGATCCTCTACGAACAGTCCATCTGCAACTGGTGTGCGCTGAGAAGCGTTTGGATCGTCTTCCAAACAAAAGAAAACCCTCAGGTTTCAGCAACGGGAAAACGAGGGGGGGGGAAGGAGGTACGCCGGTTAACTTAAAACGAGACCCGCGGCTCCAAGCCGCTCTCGGGAGAAGGGAATCAGAATTCTGAGAGCTCCTTCTAGTCTCATTTGACAGGTGAATGAACACTTGCTATTTTGAGCGATGAGGCAGCTTCGCCTGAGCACAAGGCAGTGGGGAAAAAAATACTTCAAAGACAACACGCAGGATGAAACACCCGACGCCATCCCCGTCTGAAACGCCGAAGATGCCTGCTCCGAACAGAGATGGTAACTCGAGGCAGAGAGGAAGATCATTTATCAGCTCAAAAGCCCCGAGGGCGGCTCGGAAAGTGATCGCTTCGCAAAGTTACCCCCGACTAATTGAGCTGAGGTGCTTCTTCCCCCCCCCCCGCGTGCCGGGAAGACAGGATTCCTACGAAACTCGGGGAAGAATGATATTGCTTCCCCCGCCCCGGGCCCCCCCGCCCCCCCGAAATCTCCAGCTCGCCTTCTGGCCGTAAAGCTTTCGGGTGGAGGCTATCGGAGCCGCGGAACCGGTTAGACTGGGATCGTTTCTCGCCATTCCCGAACGCCCGTCACCTCGCCGGCGTCGGAGAGGGCGGATGGCTGAGAGTTCGGGGTGGACGGTGAAGGGGGATGTCGCTGGCTGGGGCGGGGCCATCGAGAGGACAGTTTCCGTGGACGCCTCGCCTGGCAAAGACCAGTCGATCCCTGGTAATAATAACAATGACGACGATGGTTTCGGTTCAGCGCTTACTATGTGCCAAACACCGTTCTAAGCACCGGGGTAGCTACAAGGTGGTAAGGTTGTCCCACGTGGGGCGGCTCACGGCCTTAACTCCCAGTTTTCGGATGAGATGACTGAGGCCCAGGGAAGTGAAGTGACCTGTCCAAAGTCACCCCGCTGGCGGGCGGCGGAGGCGGGACTAGAACTCGGGACCTCTGACTCCCAAGCCCATGCTCCTTCCACTACGCCAGGCTGCTTCGGTAACAGTAAACGCCTACAGGATGCCACGACAATAACGGTGATGACGGAAATGACTGCGGGCTTACCGGGAGCAGAGCGCCACTCTAAGCGCTCGGGAGTCTTTAGGCTTCTTAGGGACAGGGAACCCGGCTCCTGCTCCGTCCCCCGAGCGCTTAGTACAGTGAAGACCACACCGCTCGGCCGGCTGAGGCCCGCCAGTTCGGCTAGCCGGGTTCCAGGTACTGACTACGTT
Source organism: Ornithorhynchus anatinus (assembly GCF_004115215.2). Taxonomy (NCBI): domain Eukaryota; kingdom Metazoa; phylum Chordata; class Mammalia; order Monotremata; family Ornithorhynchidae; genus Ornithorhynchus; species Ornithorhynchus anatinus. Next base: position 3,113,301 of record NC_041750.1, read on the forward strand.
GGGCAAGCGGGCCGTTCGGTTCTAAGGCACGAGGCCGGAGGGTCTAGACTCCGACCTCGCTGCGGGTAGGGACCTGTGATGTGCCGGACTCTCCCAAGCGCTCGGTCAATTCCACCGACCGATCGCTCTCCCGCCCGCGTCGGCGACGCGAAGCGCGGGCAACTGAAAAATCGGGGGCCCTTTTCGGGAAATTCAAAGCCCGAGGAAGTACGGGCAACGGAAACCCTTTGATTTTCCTTCCTCCTACCCTTTCAAGTACACAAACGTCTAAGAGAAAATAAAAAACGCCCGCTATTATAGCTTTATTGTTGCCTGCCGCAGCTAAGGATGTGTCACCCTTTAGTAACAGGGCTGCTGGCCCAGATTTCTACTAGCAACAAAAGGATTTTGTGGGGTTTAAACAGATGAACGTATGGAAATCGACGCCGTAAACAGATCTTAAATGACAGACTAACACTACTTGAGCTCCCGCACTGGCTGGTGCCCGTGTAACAGTCAACGCCAGAGCCTCCTCCGCCCACCATCTCGCCCCAACGATTTCTACGCGAGGCACCCTGAAATCACTTTTTTTTTTTCCACATTTAACAAAGTAGAATGATTTTTAATGATGCACAAAAGACGTGAGGCGCTCCGGCTTTAGTCTCCCAGGAAATCACACCTTTTAACAAAAACAACCGGGACCCGCTCTCTCGATGCCAACCTGCAGAACTTGCCAAACGTGCCGTGTTGGGGCTTGAACTTGCTAAAATTCTTTCCGTACTTCGGAGCAGATGACGAGAGGACGACCGGGACCGCCCGGTGGGGCGGGGGCACGGAAGACCACCCCGATGGGGGTGGGACGCTACGGACTGCGGACGGCCCACCCGTCCCCAGAGCGAGGCCCGAGACCCCGCTCCGCCCCTACTATACTGCATCTGCAACGACCCCGCTCCCGCCGTCCCTCTGCCGGGTCCCCCGGCTGAGGCGGTGAGCCCCCCTTTTCCCGGTGTTTCACGCAGTGCTTTGCACAGAAGGGCTAACCAGGAGACCGGCAATGAATAGAGAGGATAAAACTCGCCAGCATCCCCAAACGAGGCAGGACGGGCAAGCGTCGAAGGCGGGCGATGGCTTGGCAGCGGCCCCGAAAGAGATGTGAGACGTGGCGTGGGCTAGTGGAGACAGCCTGGGCCCGGGAGTCAGAGGATCTGGGTTCTAATCTCGCTTGTCTTCCGGGGGACCTTGGGCCAGTCACTTCACTTCTCTGGGCCTCATCTGGAAAATGGGGTTGAAATCTGCAAGCCCCAGGAGGGATAGGGACCGGGTCCAACTTGATCTGTTTCCATCTACCCCAGCGCGTAGTACGATGCCTGGCGCCTAGTAAGTGTTTAACAGATAGTATAAAGACGAACTAAAAAAACCCAAAACCCCAAAACACCCGATGTTTCCTTTGGACTTTATGCTTATCGGAAAGAGCCCCGGCTTGGAGGTCAGAGGTCACGGCTTCAAGTCCCGGCTCTGCCACTTGTCGGCTGTGTGACCGTGGGCGAGTCACTTCACTGCTCTGTGCCTCAGTTACCTCATCTGCAAAATGGGGATTAACTGTGAGCCTCACGTGGGACAACCTGATCACCCTGTATCTCCCCCAGCGCTTAGAACAGTGCTCTGCGCATAGTAGGCGCTTAACAAATACCAACGTTATTATTATTCTTTCCCATTCGTGAGCTCCTCATCCCGAGGCAGACGCCTCCGTCTCTATTCTGACGCTCTGATGGACGCTGCGCTCGTGCCGGCCTCCTGAGCGGCATCTGCTGCCCGTGGGAAACGCCGGCCTGCTGTCGGGCCGCCGAAACCAGAGCCGTCTGGAGGGAGAGCGAGCCGCCGGCCAAATCCCCGGCTCCCGGCACGCGCCGGGGACGCCTGCCGTTTTCTTTTTCAGGCAGCGGGCAAACCTAAATGAGAGACAGCGAGGCCTAGTGGGTAGAGCCCGGGCCCGGGCCTCTGATCGCGGCTTGGCCACTTGTCCGGTGGGCCGGTCCGCTTCACTTCTCCGGGCCTCGGCGACCTCATCTGTGAAACGGGGATTAAGACCGTGAGCCCCACGTGGGCCAGGGACCGTGTCCAATCTGATCACCTTGTATCTACCCCACTGCTTAGTACAATGCCCGGCACCTTGAAAGCGCTTAATACCTTTACTGGATTCTCTCAAGTGCTCAGTACAGTGCTCTGCACACAGTAGGCTGCGCTCCCGAAAAAGAACAAAAATCTGCTGCCCGCCTGGCCGAATTCCGGGTAGAAAGACCACGGGTCTATTGTTTTAGGCCATTCTCAGCGCTCCGATTTCCCCCTCTCGGGTCTCCCCGCCCTGCAGTTACGTACGCGTACTCATCTGCTATTTTCCCACTTCTGATTTATTTTAACGTCTCGCTCCTAGGGACCGTGAGCACCCGGTGGGCAGGAACTGTATCTACTCCCTCTGTCGACTGTATTCTCCCCAGGATTTAGTCCAGTGCTCTCCACAGACCGAGCGCTCCAAAATCATTATCATCGGGGCGCTTTTTAAGTGCTTATTACGGGCCGAGCGCTGTACTAACCGCTGGGGCAGATACAAAATAATCAGGACTCACATGGGGGTCGCAGTCCAAGTAGGAGGGCGAACAGATACTGAAGCCCCTTTTTGCAGATGAGGGAAATGAGGCCCGGAGGAGTCAAGTGACTTGCCCAAGGTCACGGAGCAGACACGGTCGGGGAGCCGGGATTAGAACCCGGGGCCTCCGACCCCCGGGCTCTTTCCGCGAGGCCGCGATGCTTCCAGTAAGTAAACGCCGTGGTCGGTCGGTCCCCGCGGGAGGTCATTCATCACTCGGATAACAGGTGTATTAAAAAAGCCAAAAACCCGAGAAGGTGGTTGAGACCTCAGACACTCTGAGATATTTCTGATTTTTTTTCTTCCCCTTCGATACTTGAAAAGCGGAAAGTGCAGAAGAAAAGAGGCCTGCTGGAATTCAAGGTCTCGAATATCTGCCCAAGGACAGTTATTCGGCTTTCATGCAAACTTTGTATTCTGGAGCTCAAAAAATTGCTTCATTTCGTTTGCTCTCTGCAAGGATTCCCAGCCCATACCGTACCGAGACAGAGAAAGAATACCCAAGGAGGCCGAGAGGGAGATGAGGTCAGAAGTGAATGCGGAGGCTTAAGTTTTTCTCAACGTCGCTGCACCTCTGCCACGTGCCCCTCGGCCTCAAGTTGAAAAGGCAGATGATTCGAGCCGTCCCGAAAACACACACACTTCAGAACAACGGTCACGTTCCGCTAAGCATTAAATGACAGAAGATTTGACGGATTCAATTAAAAAAAAAAAAAAACCCCCAACAACAAGAACCCGACCGAAGAAACACAAAAAAACAGAGACCGACCATCTGGACGGGAGAAACTGCAACCGCATAAGGTCTTTGTTTATCGACCCATCAGGCGGAAAAACATCACCGGGGTGAACTGCGCTAGAAGGGGACCTCGTAACGGCCCCGGGGGTCGGGGTGAAGGTGGTATTCGATGGCCCCGCCGCTCGTAGAGTCGGGGCTTGGTATAAATGTGAGAAAATATCGTTTAGCCATCTTGTTTCGCCAAACCGCGAACGGGCTGTGAAGAAAACACCACTGAAAAGGGTGCGGGGGGGGGGGGGGAGGGGAGAGGGTGGGACCCGTCTGATATTGAGTGGCCCGGGGATGACGGTCCCTTTGAACATCTCGTGCTCGGACCTCACAGGGTCGCCTGTCTTTCTCCCTCCCCTCTCAGGCTGGGGATGACGGTGGTGAATCGCCCGTGAAACGGACGAGTCCCGGGGACCTTGGATCTTCTCCTTGGTTCCGGGCGTCCCTTCTCTATCTCTGGGTTGCTCCTCCCCGGCTCAGCGCCCTCCTTTTCCTCCGGGTGACCCTCAGATCTCACGCCCGGCTCTCCCGGCTTGTCCCCTGTGGCGGGGGAGATGGGATTTCCTCGGGCCAACGGGGCCTGCCCCTCGCCCGGGACCCTTGACCCCAAAGCTGCCCCAGACCGCCACTTGCCAGGGGCTCTGGAGGCGGGGAGGAAGGCGGCCGGCGGACTCGGGGCGGGGAACGGTGGCCGGCGGACTGGAGATGAGGGTGCGGAGGGAGGAAGAGTTCGACGTTCACCTTGGGAACAGCAAAGCGGGCAGGCTTGGGGAAGGAGGGGACAGAGAGAGCGAGAGCGAAACCCCGAAGCCACCAGTTAGAGCGGTTTTCGTTCTACGAGAGAAACGGCGGGTAACTACGGGAGATGGGGAGGAAGGCAGCGACGTGCCGCTTACGGCGTATTAGAGAGATGATACGCGCCGCTCTATGTAGGTTAGGTTGAAGCGGGGAAAGGACGAGGCTTCAACGGCCAACCCTTTTTTGGAAACTCCCAGATCTCTCCCTCCGGCCTCGACCTCCGAGCTCCTCTCGCTTCCCCGCTCGGAGCGCCAACGCCCCAGCCTCCTCTGGCAAAATGCCCCCCTCTCTCCGTAACTTGCCCGACACTGACCAAGGCACCCCTCCCCTCGAGAGAGACGCGGGGTCTGGGATCACCTCGAGCGCCCGGGGAGAGTCGGACCTCTCCCGGAGCCGGAGAAGCACGGGGCCGGCAGCGAGACGGAGGGAGGGGTGGGGATGAAGGGCCCAACCCAAAACAAGCCGGGGCGTGCGGCGTTTAGCGCTCCGCACAGAGTAAACACTTTCCAAGATGGGTGGCTCCCGGCTCGATACTCACACGCCCCGGCCGGCGTAACGCGCAGGGGCCGTTTTGAGCCTCTTGGGTTGAATAGGAGCTAGCCTTCCCAAACCGTGGGGGCCTGGCTTCCAACCCGACAATTTCTATCTACCCCAGCGCCTAGAACAGCGCTTGGCGCATATTAAGTGCCTAACAGACAGCCGTCGTTTCTTTCTTTTTTTTAAAAAACGGCCTTACGATCCACGGGGATTCAAGCGACCGGCACGTTTTAGGGAGACGCCGATGCAGCCGAGACCTCGGAGAGCTGCCGTCGGAGTGGGCGGCGAAAAAGAACGAACAGGTGACTTCAGGCGACGCTCGATATAGCTCGCCAATCGCAGGGGTCCGCCAGCAGTTTTAATCAGCTTGCCATTCCACAGGGGTCACCTCCCCGTCGACACCTCCATAAAACCTGGACCTGGATTTTATTTTTCCCCCCCGCAACCCTACGGAAGGGAAGTTCTGACGCTTAATGGTCTTTAATCCCCAAGGCCACCTTGATGTCCCCGTCTCCTTTGACGGTTTCAGAAGGCAGGCCCGCTTCTGAGACTCGGTAGAAAGGATCTGGGTTCCTACAGATGCTTCCTTGATAGTATCTGGGCATTTCACATCGCACCAAAGAAAACAGAACTAATTTATGTCCTTTTCATTTGGCCGCAGAAAAATATTCTCTGTGAAATCGTGCGCTCCAAAAAACTGAGTTCGGAGGCGATGCATCTGCTCAGATTGGGCTTTGGAAATGGATCTGAATCTTTCCGAAGGCAGCTCTTGGCTCGGGTCTGCTTTCAAACGCTCGTGACATCCGATCCTCCCGGGGACAACCTGCCGCCGGCAACTGCTTTCTCCCTCGTACTGCGCTCTCCCAAGCGCTCGGGACAGTGCTCAGTAAGTACCACCGGCGGATCGACTGCCCTTGGACACGGTACGGCCCGCACTGGGAGGGAGCTAGTGCAGGCAACCCCTTCTGGAAAACAGGGAGAGAATCTCCGCCTCCCCACCTCGCCCCCTTGGTGAGCGCACTTTGAGGAGAGAGGCAAAAAGGCGCCCGTCGGCTTCAAGGGGGCCGCGAGTGGAGGGCGAATACCCGCGAGGATACCGTTGACGGTAACCGTACGCGTTGAGCGCTTACTAGGTGCCGAGCGCCGTACTGAGCGCTGGGCTAGGCACGAGATCATCAGGTCCCCCAAGGGCCTCGCAGCCTAAGCACGGGAATTGAATTCCCGCTTGTGCCGGTGAGGGAACCGAGGCCCAGTGAAGTGAGTTGCCCGAGGTCACGCAGCAGGTACGGGGTGGAGCCGGCAAGAGGACTCAGATCCCCTGACGCCCGGGGCCCGGGCTCTTTCCGCTCGGCCACGCTGCCGTCCTTCCAGAGGGACACCACGGTGGGCGGGGGGTGCCGGGATCGGCGGGCGTTTCAGCTTGTCTTCGGTCTCCCCGCCGCGGGCGATCCCGAGAACGCGCCCGGCCGCCGGGCCAAGTCTAGAGGGGGCTGGATTTCCCTTTGGGACCGAGGCAGCTGATTTTCCAGGGACCCCCCACCTCCAGACGTGCGCGACGCTCATTCGTTTCGACTAAAACCTCGTTGTGGGCAGGGGACGGGTCTACCAGCTCTCCCGAGCGCTTAGTACAGTGCTCCGCACACAGAGCTCAATAAATACCACCGCCCGATCCACTGATCGAACTGGTCCTCGGTGGCCTGAAATCCCTCGAGTGGATGGAGCCCGGGCCTGGGAGCCAGAAGGACTTGGGTCGCGGTTCCGGCTCCGCCGCTTCTCCGCTGTGGGACCTCGAGCGAGTCACTTCACTTCTCTGGGCCTCAGTTCCCTCATCTGGAAAACGGGGACGAAGCCCGGGAGCCCCTCGTGGGGCAGGGACTGCGCGCGACCCGATTACCCGGCGTCTACCTCAGCGCTTAGAACAGTGCCCGGCACAGAGTAAGCGCTTTAGGAAGCTCGTTGTGGGCAGGGAATTGGTCACATTGTTGTTCTGAACTCCCCCAGGCGCTCAGTTCAGTATCCCGCACCCAGTAAGCACTCGATAAATGCGACCGATTGACTGACGGCACCGATCGGGCCTACCAAGCCTCCGGCGTTCTCCCAAACGCTCGACACAGTGCTCCGCACACAGTAGGCGCTCTGAGGAGACCACTGGTTGATGGGAAACAGAAAGCTCAAAATTCTCCCTGTTTGATCCCGACTGCCGTCTCTCTCTCCTTGCACGGCAGACTGACCTGTGTAGAACGTAAGTGACTAATTCTGGTCAGCCACCGCTGAAATTAACGTTCTTCGAAATCGGGTTGAAAATTAGTAATGCGTTCAATTTGCCGGCTAATGTTTCCCACTGAATATTTCAGCGGTATTAACCTGGTCTTTACCGCTATAAATCCAAACGTACGAGCCACTAATTTCGCGAGGTTCATTTTACACACGCCCACGTACCGGGGCCGGCTTTACCTAACGGCCCACGGAGCAGGTGCTCGCCACACTCTGCACCCGCAGCGTGGGCGATGCCAGGTGACGCATCCCGGCGTTGGTTCAGAACGCCGCCGACCTCCGAGGTATCGGGACGGGCCCGGGGCCAGTCCGATCGGTAAGGGAATCGGAGCCCGTCGCCTCTCCGCGTTTTCGGGGGGCGGGAGGGGGACGACGGCGGCGGGTTCGCTTACCTCGATCAGTTTATTAGCGTGTTCGCGGAAAACCTGGGCGTATTCCTTGACTTCTTTCTCGTTCCCGTTCTTCGCCGCCTCGATCAGTACCAGAAGCGGCACGTTGGTTTCCAGGAAGGAGTCGGAAACGTGGTCCATGACGGCTTTGCGGAGCTGACGATTAAAATGTTAAAATCGGAACGTTACTTTAGCCGGAAGCCAGGCGGCCCTTTTCTTTCTCCCCCCTCTTGCAACCCGATCTCCACTCGAAGCCCGAGTGGTTGGACTTCAAGTTTCACAGCTTCGCGTCGGAAGCCGCCTTCTCGTCGGTGCCGAAACGTGGACAAAACTGTCGCGTCGCTGCAGTCGAACCACTCCGGTACCGCAGGTCGACTCGGTGGCTCTCTGCCCCCGTTTCGTATTTGGGCAGGGAACCGGGAATTTCAAAGATCGGTTCTTTTCTGTGTACGTATGTGTGGGGGAGATAGAGACACGGGCGCGTTTTAGGGCTCGCCGAACTGAGATTCAAATATTAACCAAGAAAAAGGGAAACCAGGAAAAAGGAATGCTGGTCTGAAAATCAGATCGGTGGACGGGCCAAGACCTTTAACGGCTCGGCACAGGGTTGGCTCCAATTGCATAAAGGTGGACACGCGAGAAACGAAAGGAACAAAAAACAGATCCTACGCCCTCGCCGACAGATTTCCAAATTTAACACCGTCTTGTCGATCCACCTCCAAAATTCACGCGCCATTAAAAAAACACCAGGAGAGACCTAGGAGCCGACGCATTTTGCAGAACCAATTCTAAATACAGTGAAGAAATTCTGCCGTGCTTTTGGGATCACCGGGTCGAGCTCATCCCTGGAAGAACCCGGCCCCGGAAAGTCGCTCCCGGTGGGGCGAGGGGCCGCCCCATAAGCTCGTGGCCACGGCCGAGAGAAGAAGAGCGGCGGTCCGGGCCCGCCGGCATCGCTGGGCCCGACGGCGACTCCGTCCATAAAGTCATCGCAGGAAGACCCAGCTGGTCCCAAAAGCCGCGTTTTCACAACACTGCTAATTCTTTGGCTTAGGTCCAAAGTGGGGGAATCAGTCCAGACCTCCGAGGGGGGGTTCCTGAGCCACTGAGAAGTGACCGGTGGGTGAAAAAGAGCTAGAGAGGGGCCATTTCTCTGCAGGAAACCCCTCCCCCTGCCCCAGGACTGGATTCCCTAAGACAGGATGGCCGGGAATTCGGTCACGTGAGCCCAAACCCAGAGGGGTAACGGTCAGAAGATGGGGCGCGGAGAGCCACCCCCCCCCCCGTTCCCCTTCCCCGGCACCCGCCCGCCCACAGGGCGCACCTGTCTCCGCAGATCCCGGGTCTTCTTGGTCATCTTGTCGATGGCCGAGTTCAGCGCATCGCTTCTTTCTTTGCGGCCGGCCTGGAAGACAAAAGAGGGAACGCGGTTGGATTTCTCGGTACCTCCCAATCGCTCCACGGTGTTAACTGAGCGCTTACTATGTGCAGAACGCTAAGCGCCCGGGGGAGCGCAATCCAACAGAATTAGCAGGCACGCCTCCGGCCCGGAACGGGCTTCCCAGCCACGGCAGTCCTCAAACCGGCCCCCGAGAAACGGACTGCTCTCACACGGGACAGGGAAGGGAGGAGGGAAGAGTCAGGGGCAGCTACTTATACGACGCCACTCGCTGGGGCAGGTTGTATTTCTTCCCCGCGGATCGGAACGGAGGTCGTCTCGGCGAGACCGACCGCGGCCGAGAGTCGGTCTCCCATTCGACTCTTGGTTCAAAGGACCGATCTGCCTTTCGCTTTCAGGCCGAGCTGCGCTAATCCCATTCACGGAACCGCCGTCCTCGTCCCGGAAGGCGGGACAAGGTCAGGCCCGGACTCTGATGAACTCCGCCTGCGTCTTCAAGCGATCCGAGATAGGAAAGACGGCTCCGGCCCGCGAGCGGTGGATGGGGAAGCCCACGAGCCCCCCGGCGGCGGGTTGGAAATCGGACAGGAGAAACAGGCTCCGCTCGATTATCTGAGTTCCGTTTCCGGAGGGTTCCGGACTGCGGGTGTAAATCGCCGACGCTCGGGAGGGCGAGTCAATCTGACATCTGGCCAGGAAGCTTTCCGGGCTGAATCCGAGACCCGACTAGCCGGGTACACTGGGGCGGGGGCGCGGCGAGGTGACGGATGGGGGAGGGGGAACGAGTACAGCTGTCTCCCAGTTGGGGTAAACCACACAGCTAGGTACAGAGCGCTCTAATCGATCAAACGGGGGAAAAAAAATGTAGCTTAGATAATATCCCACTTGAAACACTTTATCTCCGAGGGTGCAAGACAGGGCTCTTCCCAATCGGCCCCCTTCACCAATGAATCCACGGTATCTACTGAGCGCTTCCCGTGTGCAGAGCACTGGGCTGAGTGTTTGGGAGAGGACAGTGGGCCGACCCGCTCCCTGTCCACGAGGGGCTTACTTCACCGACCAGAATCACAGTCAGAGGAGCAGCGTTATAATAACAATAATAACGATGTTGGTATTTGCTCAGCGCTTGCTATGTGCACAGCGCTGTTCTGAGCGCTGGGGGGGAGATCCAGGGTCATCAGGTGGTCCCACGTGAGGCTCACAGTCTTCACCCCTATTTTACAGATGGGGGAACTGAGGCACGGAGAAGTGAAGTGACTCGCCCACGGTCACCCGGCTGACGAGTGGCGGAGCCGGCATTCGAACCCGTGACCTCTGACTCCCAAGCCCGGGCTCGTCCCTCTGAGCCACGCTGCTGAGGAGGAGCGTGGCCTAGAGGAAAGAGCCCAGACCCGGGAGTCAGAGGAGCTGGGTTCGAGTCCCCGCTCTGCCACGTGTCTGCCACGTGACCTGGGCCGAGTCCCTTTGCTTCTCTGCGCCTGAGTTCCCTCCACCGCTTAGCCTGTGAGCCCTGATGATTTTCTATCTATCCCAGCGCTCAAGACAGTGCGTGGCACATAGCAGACGCTTAACGATTCCCACCGTTCTCGTCAGGAGAGGGAAATAGCCCGTCGGCCTAATACGAACGTCAGGTTCAGAGATCTCTCCGACATCCGGCGGGACTTGAAGATGGAAGCTTAGGCCGGCCCGGAGCAACCCCTGGCATTCGCGTTGTACTCTCCCGAGCGCTCAGTACACAGCAAGGGCTCAATAAATGGGACCGATGGATGGATACGCTCCCAGCCTGACACGGCGCTCCGCCCGCGGGAGGGGTTCGGCCCTCTGGTTGGCCGACTCCGACTCTGAGCCCGTCGCTGGGTCGGGACGGTCTCTATCGGTCGTCCAATCGTGCGTTCCAATCGCTCGGTACAGTGCTCTGCACACAGTAAGCGCTCGGCAGATACGACCGGACGAACGAAGTCATCATTCGGCCGTTCCGTGTCCCGCTGTTCCTCCGCCCCGACCCAACCGCCTCCCTTCGGCCGAGCGTCTGCGGAAACTCGAAAGCGGGACGAAACCGCCACCGGAGGGTTTAACGGGAAGTACGTGGAAGGCGTCCGCGCAACGCAGCCCTCCCTCTCCCCCCGCCAGATCCGTTAACTCGGTCTTCGTCAAACCTCCCTGAAAATCAATTCGTCTTTCTCGTTACCTCGGGAAATGGAGCTTTCTACCTCATTAATCAGGAGAGGGGGCAATTCAGGAGCAGGTATTCACCAAACCCATTACCTTCTATTAGAGGGATTGCTTTCCCAATTGTCGCCTTTGGACAGGCAGCTCCAGGCACCCGATCTGGGGCTTCGGCGCGTTCGGACGACCGGCCGCGCCGCCCGCCGCAGAACCCGCTCGATGAAGGAGGTCAGGATCGGCTGGGGATCGGGCGGGCGGGCGGCCGGGCGCCTTCTCCGACTCCCGGCCGGGAACTCGTCTCCAAGCCCACTGCCGTCTTTACGTGTTCGCTTTCGGTTGTCAGAGGAGATAGCCTGATGAGAAAGACGCGCTCTCTCCGGGGAACGGCTCAGCTCGATACTCCCCTGGGCATCGATACTCCAGGGGAAACGGGAGAGCCAAATGGTCACTACGCCATTCCTCCCGTTAGATCGCCTAGCGCGGCTTAGTGGCCGGAGCCCGGGCCTGGGAGTCCGAGGGCCACGGGTCCCGCGCCCGGCTCCGCCGCGTGTCGGCCGGGTGACCTCGGGCAAGTCGTTGCACTTCTCTGGGCCTCAGTTACCTCATCGGTAACAGGGGGATTCAGGGCGTGAGCCCCATCTGGGACAGCGACTGGGTCCAACCCCATCAAAGCCGGCGCTCAGAACAGTGCTTGGCACGTAGTGAGCACTTAACGAGTACAGTTATTATCACTTGTCCCAGATGTTCTCACCCGGTGGGCAGGGAGCATGTCAACCGGCGTTCAGCCCAGGGCTCTGCACAAGGTTGACGCTCAATAAATACCACTGGCCGGCGACTCGCAAGCTACTTAGAGTTCCCTCTTGGAGAGGGCGACCCTCCACTTGAAAAGACGACGTCAGCCCACCCCGAAGACCCTCTTCTCCTTCGGGCCACAGGGCCCAGCCACTCGGCACAGTGCTCCGCACCCAGGAAGCGCTCAATAAACCCCACTGTGATGGACGGTACGGAGAGGGCACGGACCGTCTCTTATCTGCTGCCGACCTGTACGTTCCAAGCGCTTGGTGCAGCGCTCTGCACATAGTGAGCGCTCAGTAAATACTACTGGATGAATGAACGACCGAAAAAGCGCAACCCGGCATTCTAACCGTCCGTTCGAGGCTTTGAAAATTCTGTTCTTTGCAGGTGGAAGGTAAATTGAACCACCTAAAAATCCCCCGGAAGCTGATTATGTCACCAAAAATAATCACCTGTGCTCCAAGAATTGGATTCCTTTTTTTCACCCTTCCAAACCAGCTACCCTTTTCTTAAAATAAGAACTGAATGACATTTCAGGGAGACTAAAACTCAGGGTGCTGAGGGGGAGGGAAGAGGAGATCCTTCACTAGAATGTCTAAACTCGGAAAACAACTATGTAGAAACGAGCTCATTTCGGTTAGGGGGGCTGCGGAGAGAACCGGAAGGGCTAATTAATTTAACAGGAGGCTCTAATTAATTAAAGACTGCGGCGGCAATTAGAAAGCCAAACAAACATAAAGGAGCTCAGCAAACCGCCGTTACCCAAGGACGGACTGTGCTCAAGAGTCAGCCACTGGTTCGGAAGCGTTAATCAAGCCCCCCCCGCCTCCCCGCCAATTAAAAAGCGGGGGCCCGGAAATTCGGCCGCGCTCCCTCGAAAGAGGGGGTGTGGGCCTGGGGGAGGTGGAGGCGGAGGAGAGAGTCGGAAAGGGACGGAGAAGGGGATAGGGGAGAATGGGCGACGCTCAGTAAGCACCCTGACGACTCTCGGGGAACGGGCGGCGCCAGATCCGTTTGGCAAAAGGCACGATGACGAAGACGGTGACCATTATAATAATAATGTTGGTATTTGTTAAGCGCTTACTATGTGCAGAGCACTGTTCTAAGCGCTGGGGTAGACACAGGGGAATCAGGTTGTCCCACGTGGGGCTCACAGTTTTCATCCCCATTTTACAGATGAGGGAACTGAGGCACAGAGAAGTTAAGTGACTTGCCCACAGTCACACAGCTGACAAGTGGCAGAGCTGGGATTCGAACTCATCACCTCTGACTCCAAAGCCCAGGCTCTTTCCACTGAGCCACGCTGCTTCATACCATACCATTATGGTATCGGTGAAGCGCTTACCACGCGCCGGGCACCGGACTGAGCGCTGGGACACCGATAAGCCGATAAGGTCGGACACGGTCCCCGTCCCGCCCGGGGCTCACGGTCTTTATCCCCGTTTTCCAGCTGAGGGAACCGGGGCCCAGACAAGTGAACCGACATCCCCCGGCAGACAAGCGGCGGAGCCAGGATTAGAACCCGGGTCTCCCCCCTCCAGACCGGCAGCTGGCTGCAGACAGACAACGCGCCCGCCGACCCCGATCGACTGTCCTCTCCCGAGGACACGGTCCGGTGCTCTGCTCCGTAAATACCCTCGACGGATGGCTTGCTCTCCCAAGCCGAAGGAAGCCTCCGGCCCGCGCGGCCCCGGGCGCCCGCGCGGGAGGCTTCCCGGCGTTCCCGGCCGGGGCCGTCCCCGCTTCGCTTGCGTTCCCAACCCCGGGCAGGGGGAAATCTGGCGGGTCCAACGGGCCGTGGGGGGGGGGGCGACGGCGACTAGCCCGAGCGGGAAGTGGGGGCCGCCGCCGCCGCCGAAGGAGCGCTCCGCTTGCCCCTCTCCTCTCGGGGAGAGAGACCTCCTGCCCTCCCTTGATTTTAGAGCTCTGCCTGCCACCGGGCACCGCCAGCTAAAATTAGCCTCGCTTGGGAGCCGGTGCGTGGAGAGACAAGCTCAGACACACACATACACACGCCCCCCGCTGAGGCAGCCTACGGCCGGTCTCCTCTCCCTTCCTCTCCGTTCCGGGCCCCCTTTGTAAAAGAAAGCGTGGTATTTAAGTACTTACCATCCACCGGGCCCCCGCACTCGGCGCCGCAACGCGAGCTCATCGGTCGGACACCATCCACGTCCCCAACGGGGGCTCGCCATCTTCACCCCCATTTCAGAGAGGAGGCGGCTGAGGCTCGGAGAAACCGGTCGGATTTACCGAGCGCCTAGAGGGCGCGGGGGACGGGGGCCGCGTCCATCCCGATTACCTCCTATCTATCCCGGCGTTCGGCACCGTGCCCTCAGTTAGCGCTTAACAGACACCACGATTGTTCTTAGTATTAAAATATATATATATATATATATATATAAAATAGAGAGAGAGAAAATGACCAGAGCTGGAGCCCGGTATTCAGGCTGCGTTTCTCTTACAGTTTTAGGCCCCCGCTGGCCTCCGGAGATACACGCTAAGAGTCGCTGAGAAGCTGGGCCTCCCCCTCTTCTCCCCAACCCCACCCCAGGCGCTTCTAAGTTCAGTCATTCGATTCGATAGTATTTACTGAGCGCTCTGTGCCGGGCGCTGTAGTAAGCGCTTGGAATATTTGATTCGTCAAGAGACTGTCAACTGTGGACCGGAAAAGCTCCCTGGGGGAAGGGGGAGGGAACGGACAGAAGCAGCGCCGTCTAACGGAAAGGGCCCGGGCCCAATCCCGGCTCCGCCGCTTGGCTGCTCCGTGACCACGGGCAGGTGGCTTCACTTCTCTGGGCCTCAGCTGCCTCGTCTGTAAAATGGGGGTTAGGAGTGTGACCCTAAAAACGATTATGCCAACGGTCTCCGGTAAGCACCGAGCAGGTGTCGAGCACTGTTCTGAGCGCCGGGGAAGGTAGAAGATAAGCAGGGAAGACCCAGTCCCTGTCCCACATGGGGTTCATAATCTAAGCAGGAGGGAGAACTGGTATCGAATCCCCATTTTAATCATTCATTCGATCGTATTTATTGAGCGCTTACAGTGTGCAGAGCACTGCGGCGTGGCTCAGCGGAGAGAGTCCGGGCTCGGGAGTCAGAGGTCACGGGTTCTGATCCCGGCTCCGCCGCCTGCCTGCTTTGTGACCTTGGGCCAGTCGCTTAATTTCTCTGTGCCTCAGTTCCCTCAGCTGTAAAATGGGGATCGAGACCGTGAGCCCCACGTGGACGACCTGATGACCTCGCATCTCCCCCAGCGCTCAGAACAGCGCTTGGCACACGGTAAGCGCTTAACGAACACCACCATTAAGTGGTCCCTTACAGATGAGGGAACTGAGGCCCAGGTGAGCTAAGTGACCTGGTATTTGTTAAGCACTTACTAGGTGCCAGCCACTGTACTAAGCGCCGGGGTAGGTAGGAGCTAATCAGGTTGGACACGGGGCTCGCAGTCGGAATCCCCATTTTAGAGATGAGGGAAGCGAGGCACAGAGAAGTGAAGGGATTTGCTCGAGGTCACACAGCAGACAAGCGGCGGAGCCGGGATTAGAACCCGGGTCCTTCCGACTCCCGGACCCGGCCGCTTATCCGTTAGGCCACGCTGCTTCTTGCGAAACGTGGACTGCGTCCAGGGTGATTATTGTGTATCTCCTGCAGTGCTTAATATAGTGTCTAGCACAGAGGAGGCAATTAACAAAAACCATTCAAAAGAGGGGAAAAAAAAGACTCCGCTACGGCATCGGGAAGCGGCCCCGGAATCTTGGTGCTAAATTTACTCGGCAAATACCAGAGTTCACATCTAATGGTGGGGTCGAATGTGTTGTCAGGTCTACGGAAATGGCAGGGAGTTTTCGGCGCAGCTCTCCGCTCTCGTACGAGCGTTACGATAAGCTTCTCATTCTCCGGGAAACTTTTAATTTAGCAGATTACCAAGCAGTCATCGAAAGTCCGAGACGGGGTCATTCGGGAACTTCTATTTTTAAAAAAAGAAGAACCCCGTTAAGCGCTTACCGCGTGCCGCGCGCCGTTCCCAGCCCGGGGGTAGACAGAGGTTAATCGGGTCGGACCCGGTCCACGTCTTCGGCTCCGTTTTACGGATGAGGGAGCCGGGGCCCGGCAAGGTGCGGTGACGTCCCCAAGGTCACCCAGCAGCCGAGCGGTGGAGCCGGGATTCATTCATTCGTTCGATAGTATTTACTGAGCGCTTGCTACGCGCAGGGCACTGTACTAAGCGCTTGGAATGGACGACTCGGCAGCAGATAGAGACCGTCCCTGCCCAATAACGGGCTCACAGGCTAACCGTGATAACAGCGACGGCGACGATGGCATTTGTTACGCGCTTACTGGGTGCCCGGGGGGGCGGATCCCAGGTCCCCCCCCATCTCTCTCCTTTTGCTTCCCGATCAATCAGTGGTATTTATCGAGCACTTGCTGTGTGCCGAGCACCGTACTAACTGCTTGGGAGAGAACAATCCAAAAGAATCGGCAGCCAAGTTCCCCGCCCCTAACCAGGCCTTCCAGACCGTGAGCCCGTCGTGGGCAGGGACCGCCTCTACTCGTTGCCGACCCGCACCTTCCGAGCGCGTGGTACAGTGCTCTCTTCACGGTGGGCGCTCGATAAAACGCGACCGAATGAGCGAACGAGCTTACGGTCTAGAGGGGGAGACGGATAGTAATACGAAGAACTCGGAATATATCATTTAAAGATAAGTACATAATTGCCGCGGGGATGGGGGTGCGGCGAATATTCCATTTCCACAGGTCACGGGTCCAAGAGCACTGACGATACGGGAGGGAGGGAGGGCGAGCCGCAAACTATGAAGGAAGACTTCCGCGCTCTCTCCCTTTTTGAGCTTTAGACCGCTAGCCTGGTCAATCAATCAATATGACTGATTTAACGATTGACTCAATGACTTCCCACCCCCTTTCCTTTTCTGTTTTTTAAATATTCAGTGCCTATTACGTGTCAAAGACTCTAAGCGCCGGGGGGGGTACGGTCCGGGCGGACGCAGTCCCCGTACGGGACCCACGCGGAGGATGGAGGACCATTTTACAGGTGGGGAAACGGAGGCCCGGAGAACCCGGCCAGCGGTCGGCAGAGTCGGGATTAGAACCCGGGCCCCTTGGCTCCCCGGCCCGGGCACCTTCCGCTAGGCCCCGCCGCTCCTCTCGTCACTTCCCCTGGATCTTTAAACTGCACCTTGGCCTTCTTCTAGCCGTCGGACTCTCGACGAGATTCCTGTATCGGTCCTTCATTTCGCTCTTGCAATTCCGTTAATGCGCCCGGAGCGATCTGACTCTTTTACTCGGAAGATGTGCATTACCGGCCTTTGACTCCATCCACCACTCGTCCGTTTCTTCCCCTTCCATTTCTCGTTCCTCCAGTGACCTTCCTGAGCCCGTCCCCCGGCTCCTCCCACCGTTATTTTATTTCCACGTTTACCATTAACGCGGCAGGGCACGGGCCCGCCGAGATCCTGACGCTCGGCCCGGCCCGCGGCGGGCAGGGAGCCGCGACCGGCTCCGCCCCACAGAGCGGCGGCGCCGAGACGGGTTCGGGTGGGCTCCCCGGGCTCCCGGGCAAGAGCGGCCCTGATGATAATAGCCATTGTGATATTCGTTAAGTGCTTCCCAGGTGCCAGGCACCGTACGAAGCAGTGGGGTGGCTACGAGCCCAGCAGGTTGGACGCGGTCCCCGTCCCCCACGGGGCTCGCCGTCTCCATCCCCGTTTCACGGAGAAGGGAACCGAGGCCCGGAGAAGTGAAGCGACTTGCCCAGGATCACGCAGCAGACAGGTGGCGGAGCCGGGTTTAGAACCCACGACCTTCTGACCCCCAGGCCCGGGCTCTATCCGCGAGGCCACGCTGCCTCTCGATTTCCCCACCTCCATCCCAGCCAAGCCCTCGGTGAAAACGCCCGGCGTAGGAGGAGCGACCCGAGAAGCTGCACGGTCTAGTGGGCCGGGCCCGGGGGGGGGGGGGGGGCGGGGGGCGGGGGGCGGTCCCAAGGACCTGGGTTCTAATCCCGGCTCTGCCATCTGTCTGCCGGGCGACCTCGGGCAAGCCGCTTCACTTCTAGGGGCCTCTGTTTCCTCATCTGGAAAACGGGGATTAAGACCGTGAGCCCCACGTGGGACGTGGACCGCGTCCAACCCGCTTAGCTCGCATCTGCCCCAGCGCTTCGAAGTGGTACACGGTAAACGCGAGACAAATGCCACAAAAAAACCACCAAAAAAACCCCACCACCCGTCTCTCCTTCCGAAATACGGGTGCCATTTTAAGCCTCCGGTAAGGACAGCCACTGTAGACATCGCTGATTTTCCCCCGCCCGGAACTCCAAAGGGTTGGCTCACACTTCAACCGAGAAGTGGAGCAGCCTAGCGGCCTTGGGTAGGTCGCTTCGCTTCTCTGGGCCTCGGTTCCCTCATCCGCAAAATGGGGACGGGATCACGGTCTCGCTCTCCTACTTGGCCCGGGAGCCCCACTTGGGAGCCGATGACTTTGCACCCACCCCAGGGCTCGCAACGGCCCCCGGCACAGAGCAGGCGTCACTGTCAGCGTGACGTCGTCACTGCCGTCGTCGCTATCGTGGCGTGGAAGCTCCGATCCTTCCCTTCCAGTCCCCGAGCTCCTCGTGAGCGGGGATTCGCGTCCGCCAGCCCCGCCGGTCGGCCCTCAGCCGAGCGTCGGGCCCGGGGCTCCGCCCGGGCCCGGCGCTCGACGAGAGCCGCCGACCGGCTCGGCTCTTCCTCGGAGCGGGGGGCGCCACGTGACTCGATCTGCAGAAATTCGAGGGGGCCCGAAAATGACTCAGGGAAAACCGAGTCTCTCCCCCTCAACCGGCTCCGCTCTCCCCTCGCTTCCGCCGAGGGCCCCCGCGATTAAAAACGACGGCATCCGCCCACCCTTCCCTCCCACCGCGCCAGCCGAGAAGAGGTTAAATCTGGCACTTTCTCCCCCGACATCTGGGGGAACGCGTCGTCGCCTTGCAAAAAGACCGATGGGGGTAGAGAGCGGAAGTCCCTTCTGCCAAAGCAAGGGGAGAGAGAGCGACCGGAGAGGCTTTTATTTTGCAAATGAACGGCTTAGGGCGCACGGATCTCAGGGGCTCTGCTCTTCAGGAGGAGTCTGACGGGCGACCCGCTGGGAAAGCGCCGCGCCCGCCGCTTCTTCCCCGGGCGAAGCCCGCCCAGCAGAATCATCTCTCCACCGCTCCGCCCGGGAGGGGCCGGCGGGACTCGGGTCCCCCCGCCCGCCGAGTCGGAGCCGCGGCCCTGCCTCCCGCGGGAGGGGCCGTCCGTCGGGGGCGACCCCCCGGCCCCCCCACCCCGCCGGAGGCACCCCGGAACCGGGCGGGCTCCCCCCCCCCCCTCCCCCCGGCCCGTCGATCGACCGTCCGGGGGCGAACGCGGTGCCCCAAGTGAACCCGAGCGGACCCCGCCCCGTTCCGGCTCCGAGGCCGCCTCGCTCTCAGAGGGCCGGGGGGCCCCGAGGGAAGCGTCCCCCCCGGGCCGGGCCGCCCGGAGGGATCGCGGCGCGCGGCCCGGCGCTCTGTGACGGGAAAGCTTCTGGAAAACCCAGACGAGGGCGACGTCACGGGGTGACGTCAGCCTCCGTCCAGTCCCGTGTGGTCGCCGTGCAGAAGCCGATCCGTCCTGGAACCGTCTCCTCTCACGGGCTTTTCGGGAAAGGCACTGACGCTACCGTAGGGAGCTCCTCCGCCCCGTCAGCCGCGCGCCCGCCATCAACAAGTTCGGACCCGGAGAACGAGCGGCCCAACTGAAAAACCGGAGGACCGGGGCTTCGGAGAAACCGAGCCGTCACGGCGGGGGCGGGGGAGGGGGGGAGGGAAGGGAGAGACGGAGGGGGAGGAAGAGGGAGACGGAGGGAGAAACTTCTCTCCAGCCCCGATGGGAGGACCGTGGAGCCGCCGGTGAATTCGAGGAGGACAGCCCGGGGAAGAGGGGGGAAGGGAGGACCCTGGGGGGGGGCAGGGGGAGGGAGGGCGGGGGGGCGGGGGGGGAGGGGGCCGCGATCCCGTCCGACACGGGCGCCGGAGGAGCCGGGGAGGCTCCGGCGGGTCCCAGCCCCTCGCGGACTCCCCGCTTCCAGTCTCGGAACGACTGAATGAACCCTCCGATGTGCTCGAGAGAATGGGTGAGTCCCCGCCTCCCTCGGTCTCGGGCAGAGGGCCGTGCGGTTCCCGGGGAAAGCCGTCGACCGGTCGGGGTTTGGGAACGGGAGCCGGCGCGGGGTGGTGGGCTGTGGTGTGCCGGGTTTTTTTTTAGGTTTTGTTTTCCCGGTTGGGGGTGGGGGGGGGGGGGGCGTTCGCCCCTCTCCGAGAGCGGGAGATGGATCCCGGGGACCGTGTTCCGTCCGTCCGAAACGAGGAAGTTCGGCTCGATTCTTATCGCCCTCGCCCCCGGCCGCCGGGACGGGCCGCCCCGCAGCGCACGGGCGACGCTCGAGTCGCCCGTGGGGCAAGCCGGCGCCCTGTGGCGTTGTGCTTTTTCCTCGCCTTTTCTCTCTCCTTTTCTTTCGGGGGAGGGGGGGGGGGGCTGGATCCGGCGGCGCGGAGCGCATACGATCTGACGGAAGGCGTCCTCTCTCTCGCCGTCTCCCTGCCCGATGTACTCCGCAGGCTTGCATCTCAAGTGGCCATTAGGGGCTCGGATGTTGGCGGCGCTCTACGCGATGAGCGTGGTTTTGAAAATGCTGCCCGCCTCGGGCACGGCGTGCCCCCCGAGATGCCGCTGCGAGAACCTGCTCTTCTACTGCGACTCCCAGGGCTTCCGCTCGGTGCCCAACGCCACCGAGCCGGGCCCCCTGGGCCTGTCGCTGAGGCACAACCGGCTCTCGGAGCTGCGGGGGGACGAGTTCGCCGGCTTCGCCCACCTGACGTGGCTCAACCTGGACCACAACCAGATCGCGGCGGTGAGGGAGGACGCCTTCCAGGGACTGTACAAGCTGAAGGAGCTGATCCTGAGCACCAACAAGATCGCCCACCTGCCCAACACCACCTTCGGCCAGCTGCTCAACCTGCACCACCTGGACCTGTCCTCCAACCAGCTGGCCTCGCTGCACCCCGAGCTCTTCTACGGCCTGCGCAAGCTGCGGACCCTGCACCTGCGCGCCAACGCCCTGCGGACGGTCCCGGTCCGCCTCTTCTGGGACTGCCGGGGCCTGGAGTTCCTGGACCTGAGCTCCAATCGGCTGCGGAGCCTGGCCCGCAACGGCTTCGCCGGCCTGGTCCGGCTGAGGGAGCTGCACCTGGAGCGCAACCAGCTGACCCGCCTCAACCTGGCCCACTTCCTCCGGCTCACCAGCCTGCACACGCTCTTCCTGCAGTGGAACAAGATCGCCAACCTGACCTGCGCCGTCGAGTGGACCTGGGCCACCCTGGAGAAGCTGGACCTGACGGGCAACGCCCTCCGGGCCGTCGACCCGGCCGTGTTCGACGCCCTGCCCAACCTCAAGGTCCTCCTGCTGGACCACAACCAGCTCGGCAGCCTGGAGGCCGGCACCTTCAGGGCCCTGGGCTCCCTGACCACCGTGGGCCTCTCGGGCAACCTGTGGGAGTGCGGCCCCGGGATCTGCCCGCTGGCCGCCTGGCTGGGCGGCTTCCGGGGCCGGTGGGAGCACGCCGTGCTGTGCCACGCCCCGGACCACGCGCAGGGGGAGGACATCCTGGACGCCGTCCACGGCTTCCGGCTCTGCCGGAACGGCTCCGCCCCCGCCCCGGCCGCCACCTCCCCCGCCCCGGACCGGGGCCCCACCGCGGACCCGGCCGGGCGGATGAGCTCGTCCGGTTACCACGCGGGGGGCCGGGAGCCCCCCACCGCCGCCGCCACTCCCGACGGACCCTTCCCCGAGCCCGACGGCGCCCTCTTCACCCAGCGCGTCATCACGGGGACCATGGCTCTGTTGTTCTCTTTCTTTTTTATCATTTTTATGGTCTTCATCTCCCGCAAGTGCTGCCCCCCCGCGCTGAGGAGGATCCGCCGGTTCCCCGGCCTCCAGAGCCACCGGCAGCTCCGGTCCCAGACGCGGCTGCACGCGGCCGGCGCCTCGGACCAGGGCCCGTACGACGAGTACGAGCCCGCCCACGAGGGGCCCTTCATCATCATCAACGGCTACGGGCAGTGCAAGTGCCAGCAGCTGCCGTACAAAGAGTGTGAGGTGTAACGCCGCCGGGCCGCCCCGACCCTCCGGACCCGGTGGCCCCGGGGTCCGCCGGGGGCCGCCGGATCCTTTCCGCCCCCCTCGAGGGACCCGCCGTTCACGGGCGAGAAAAAAGCGACAGCGTCGCCCGTCTGCGCTCCCGAGGCAGAGCCGGGAACGCGGTGCGGCGGTCCCGGCGTGACCCCGCCGGGCGGAAACGCGCGCCGGCCTCCACGTGCCGCTCCCGGCTTCGCGCGACGGGCCGGGGGGACGGAGACGGAGACACTCCGGCCTCTGGGGACAGAGCTCTGACGGGTAGAACGACGCCGACCGGCTCCCCTCCGGCAACCTGATCTCACGTCTCGCCGACGGCCGATTCACGCGACCGGAGACTCACGGAGAGGGCTCTCCTCGAGGGTAATTTTTTTTTTTTTTTTTTAAACGGAATCCGTCAGGCGCTTAACTACCTATCGAGCACCGTTCTGAACGCTGGGGGAGATGCGAGTCCATCGGGCCACCCGCGCACCCCATCCCACCGGGGGCTCGCTATCCCGAGCAGGAGGGGGACGAGGTTTGGAATCCCCGAGGCCCAGAGGAGGGAAGCGACCCGCCCTAGGTCACAGAGCGGGCGGGGGCCGGGATCGGAATCCAGGTCCTCCGGCTCCCGGGCCCAGGCTTCACCCGCTGGGCCAAGCCGCCTCCCCCGATCCGGCATCGGACCGGCAGCCGTCGACGGCGGGCGGGGAAGGGAGTTTCAAGAGTCACGACGACGCGTTCGTTTTAAAAACCCCGCGGTCCCCTCCCTCCTCGTCCGTGGCACTGCCTGCACCGAGGGGCCCGTCCCGCTTCCGCTCGCCGGCTCCGAAACCCTCCGTTCGGTTCAGCGGGCCGGGCCGCTCCGGATTTCCGGAGCCGGGACCTCGGGGTCGTGAGCGAGGAACCGCTCCGGCGCCGAGTCAGACCTCACCGCTGGCGTTCCTTCACCTCTCGTTATCCGGCCTTCTCGGCGTCGGCCGAGCCGGCCCCCCCTTTGTCTGGATTTGGGCGCCCGTCCTTTCGAGTCCAAGGGGCCAGGCCTCAGATTCCGGCTTCGAAACGGGCCGGCCTGAAGGGGTGGGGGATGGGTCGCGGATTCCCACCGCGCCCGCTCTGCTAAGAAGCGAGGTCGTGGTCCGTTCCCCGGGCCGCGGGTTGAATCCAACACGCGGAGTTTCCCCGGGCCCTGTCCCGCGCGGGGCTCACAGTCTTCGCCCCCATTTTACAGACGAGGTAAACGAGGCGCAGAGAAGTGACTTGCCCAAGGTCACCCAGCAGCCGGGGGGGGCGGGGGCCGGGATTAGAACCCAGGTCCCCCGACTCCCAGGCCCGGGCTCTCGCCTCCGGGCCCCGCTGCCGTTTAATGACGACGACGGTGGCGTTTATTAAGCGCCTACTCTGGGTCGAGCACCGAGCACCGTTCCGGCGTTGGGGGGAGAGGAGCCGAAGCGCCGCGTACAACGAACCCTTCGGTGGGGGCCCGGCTTCTGGTCGACGGAGACCGGCCCGGATTTTCACGGGGAAATGAGGGTTGAAAAACGTCCAGGCTTAAACGGCGAGGCTCACCCGATCTTCCCGAGAAGCAGCATGATGCTCGGCGCGCCGTGTCAGAAAAATCTGCAGGCTGAGGCAGCCACACGGTGGCCGGCGGGAGGGGGACGAAGAGAAAACAGACCGTTTCCGGAGCCGGGCGTTAGGTCCCCGAACGAGGAAACCCAGGTTGGGGGGGGGGGGGGGGGGGGCTATCGGAGGGGGGAGTGAAGGCAATTTGGACCCACGGGCGTTTTGGAATAATGCTGCACTGAGGCCTGCATCCCCGACCCAAGAGGAGAATAAATTAAAAAAAAATCAAAGTCTGATCCGGGCCTGAACGATTCGGTAATTATGGGCCACGGATGACCCTCTCCTGCTAACCTTTTGGCAAGTTAGGCCCAGGCCTGGCCCCCGAACAAACGATTACGCTGTCGTCCGGTCGCCCCGTGACGAGACGGGCCACGAATCACGAATGCTCGCCGAACGTACACTGAAACGCACGGGGTTAGTGAATCGGAAGGGAAACGGAGCCCGGGGATCAAGTCGCCGACGTCGTTACGGTTCTCGTCGTCGTCATCACGGTGACGGAATCTGCCGGGTCGATTCTGGGGCGGGCGCTGCTCCGACCCCTGGCCGGGGTGGGCGGAGGACGATCGGGTCCCCGGCCCGAGCACGGGGGAGAACGGGCACCGGATCCCCGCTTTACGGATGACGGAACTGAGGCGCCGAGGGGGTCACCCGGAACCCGGGTCCCCCGACTCCCAGACCCGGGCTCTCCCCGGCCGTCAGCGGTAAAACGGGGTCGGTGCCCCGAGTGGGTCAAGGGGACCCAGGTGGCACTCGTTTCTCAACCCAGAAGTCCTCAGGGAAGACAGGCTGATCTCCGGGAAAAATACAGCGCCGGCTCCAATTCGAGGGCGCCGCTGGGAACTCTCCCGTGCGACGACCCCTTCCCGCCCGCCGCCTCTCTAGGCATCCGGGTAGGGGAGGCCGCTCCGGGCTTCCCGTTTTAAGGTCCGCTCGCTTTCTTCGGAATGAAGCGTCAGCCTGGAAGGGATCGCGCCGCGCCCCGAAGCCCGGATCCTCCCCCGCCGGTTCCCAGGCGGCACCTCCCGTTCCGGCTTCGGCAGATCCGGGCCCTGGTTTCGCCCGTGCCGCCGTCGCCGCCGGGGTCGGTCGAGACCCTCGCGGGGCAGAGAGAACCATCTCGGTGAACCCTCGGATTTCTTCAGCGCTTACTACGTGCCGGGCCCCGTCCCCGTGCCGGAGTCATCGGATCGGACGCGGCTCCTGCCCCGCGGGGACGGGAGGGAGGGGGGCTCCTCACGGTCTACAGAACTGAGCGCAAACGCCGCCTCGCTAGGTCCGACCAAACGCTAAGGGGGCGGCCCGGCTGCGGCGTGGTCGGCTGCTCTCCCGCTTTCACGGCAACCGAGACGTCCCCGGGAGGCGACGGACAACCCGAGGCGGCGGGCGGAGAGGGGATGCTCGGCCGGCCGCTGATTACCAGGGGGCTTTCCGCGGATTGGAAGATAAATTCCTCGTCCGGGCGGGGAACGCTGCGGGCCCCCCCCCCCCCCCGCCCGCCCCGGGTTGAGAGGGAGAGCAAACAGGTGAGACGCGAACAGCTGAAAAGGGCAGCGGAGAGGGAAAGGCAGGCTCCGCGTTTGCCATTTCGGGGAATCTGCATATGGAGCGGGGCCAAGAAGCCCTTCTAGGCATTTACGCAGACACCGACCGAAACGCGTCTTGTTTTTCTACCCTCCGGTTTTTGCGTTCAAAATCTAGACGGCCGGGAAAGACGGGGGCGTTTCCCCTTTTGCCTTTGGAGAACTTCCCTTCCCCCTTCCTTAAAGACGCGGTCCCGCTTTGTTTCTGTCCTCGTTTAAGCCCAGGTGGGGAGAGTGCGCGGCTACGTCACCGGGGCCTCCTCGCCCCCTCCCCGGCCTCTTCCCTGCAGCTCTCACAGGCGGATTCGGCAGGTCCCGACCCGATAATCACAATGCCGAAGTTTCGCCTGCCGATCGGGGGGGCTCGGGGGCGGACCCGAGGGCCGGAGGTCTGGCCCCGGGAGATCGTTCGTGGCCGTCTGCCTCAGCGGCTGCTTTGTCTGCGATCCCCCCCCCCGGGGTGCCGCCCTGCGGGGAGCAAGAGAGGAGATTTCTCCATCCACCTAGAGCTCCGACAGCGAGCACCCACTGCCAGGACTTGAGAGCAAAAGATAGCCGAGCCAGAAAATCTGCACTGAACACTTGTTATTTCCTAATGTGCCTCAGTTGATTTCTTCCCCCCCCACCCCCACCCCCCTTTCCCCGCACTGGTTTTAGTCGACGAAAGGCCGCTGGGGTTTCTTCGTCCCGTTCCCCGGTCGAACTCCGGGCCCGTTGGGAGACCGGGGCTTCGCCTTTCCCACGAACGGACCACCTCCACGGTACGAGGTAGCCAATCCACGACTGTTTCGGGAATCGTTTTTGATAAGACGTTTTTAATCGGGGGGCGGGGGGGGCTGGGAACGGGCCTTTCTGCCTCCGAGAGGGGCGATCGTTCAGAAACCACCCTCGCGCGACTCTCTCGACACGGCAATACGAGTTCAAGGCAGGGCTGGCGAGCCTGCCCTGGGCCCCGCTCTTCATCCTTCTGGTGGTTAATCGCCTTCTGGAGAGAGTGGACGCAGGAAACGGACGCTTCGCTAGATAATCGGATTGTATTTTTTATCTACCTGACCTGAGGCGAGCTCGTCGTAATCTAATAAAGATACAGATAACCTAGGAAAATGATCGTTTAATGCCTTCATAGCTGTGATGTAAACATTTGAAAAGCTCCACCGGCTACGCCGCCCGTCTCCTTCCCTTGGGGGCCGCGCCGGGATCCGTGGAGTGCCACGGCGGACTGGCCTTTCCATCTCGGAAGCGGAGCTTAAACGCGTAGCCCCGGATGCGTTGTGGTCAGATCACGTTCAAGAGCCATTTGGGGGGGTGGGGGTGGGGGGTGGGGGAGACGAGACAGAAAAGGGGTATAATAAAGTTCAGTGTACAGGAATAGTTTTTGCTATTAAAAAAGCGTGCGTACTACAAGACTCCGTTTGTCTCCTTTGCCTCCTCTCTCTCCGTGACGAACTGGCTTTCTGAGAAATGCGAGGAAACGGACGGGGCCCGGGCCCCCGGTGCCAACTCTGAGCGGAATGGGCAGTCGGGGGAAGAGTTTCCAGGCCTGGGAAGCTCCGCGGAGAGACTGAACGCGCCATCCCTCGGAACCTGCGGGAGGCCCCCGCTTCACACCCTCATCCATCGATGGTACTTACTGAGCGCTTACCGTGCGCGGAGCACTGTACCGAGCGCTTGGGAGAGCACAACATAACGGACACGTTCCCTGCCCACAACTAACGCAGTCTAGATCCTATCCTGGCGACCTAACAGAGCCCGCTACCTCATCCCTACCCCGGGGAGGATGGGCAGAGGCAGAGTCTCCATCTGAATCGACTGGAGGCTCGTCGTGGGCAGGGAACGCGTCCGTTAACTGTTGAACCGGACTCTCCTAAGCGCTCAGTACAGCGCCCTGCACACAGTAAGCCTCAATAAAGACGGCTGAATGGACGAATGAACCGAAAGGTCGTACCCGCGCTCGGCAGCGGAGAAGAAGGGTTGGGGGGCGGATTTTATTTCTTTTAAATAAACGCCCTTTCGGTCTGGGGGCTTGGATCGTCCGGTCCGTGCTTTAGAAAGCCCCATTTACCAGTTACAAAGCTTATCGTCCCATCGGTCGATGACCAAGTGCGGGGCACTGAACCAAACGGTTGGGAGAGTACAACACAGCAGAACTGCCCGAAATGAGCTTACGAATAATTCTCAGGCTAATTCTAACCCTCAGACTGCTAGGTAAAGCTACGTGGGGTTTCTTTGCCGGTTCTCTTCACTAACTCGTCAGAAGACTGCAGTGTTCTCGAGTCCCCGTTCGAATGCAGCACCATCTTATTCGAGGCCTGCTTCGACATTTTTCTCCCTTTAACTATCTTTAACTGGCTGGATTCTCAGAATCCTCCTGGAGGGGGACAAAATGTACAGGTCGCTGTCCTTGCAAATGGAGGGAGAGGATCAGACGGATGAATAAAATGCCCCGATCGTTCAGAGGCTTTCTGTTGCAATTCTTTTCATATTCCTCCCCCCGCAGCCGCCCTCCCTAAATGTTGCAGAGTAGCCATATCTGGCTGGATTTGAAGGCCTTGTTCTCGTTCTTCCCGCCGCACCCCCCTCCTTTTTAAGTGACATTTGTTAAGCTCTTACTACGTGCCAGAGCGCTGGGGTAGACAGATACAAGCTCATCGGGCTGGACACGGTTCACGCCCCACAGTCCTCATTTCACGGATGAGGCGGCTGAGGCGCAGAGCAGTGAAGTGACTGGCCCCAGGTCCCCCGGCAGACAGGAGCCAGGATTAGAACCCGGGTCCTCGGCCTCCCAGGCCCCGATATCCTTCCGCCAGGCCACCCTGCCCCGCCTTCATCCGCCCGATGGGGATATTTACCAAGGCTGAAGAAGAGGGGAGCTATCTGGAGAGGACACGAATTGGGGAATCCATCCGCGAGGGAGGAAAACTCTCGCCGCCTATCAGCCTCGGAACACAAACCTCAACAGCCTTGCCCAAAGCGGCCTAGGGGCCGAGCCACTGCCGTCCCGATGATAACGATCACAATCATAATGAGCAGTATTACGATTACTCTGGTATCTGTTAAGCATCTACTACCTGCCAGGCACTGTTCTAAGCGCTGGGATGCTCGCACGCAAATCGGGTTGGACACAGCCCCGGTCCACGTGGGGCTCACCATCTTAGTGCCCATTTTACAGATGGGCAGTTAACAAATACCATAAAAAAAATAATCAGGAGGATGTGAGATTCGCCCATCCTTCGGCCCCCCGGTGCTTACGAACGTATCTGTGATTTATTTTAACGCTTGCCTCGCCCTCTAAACTGTAAGCCTGTTGTGAAAGGGGGACGTGCCCTCCAACTCTGTTGGACCGCACTCTCCCAAGACCTTAGAACGGCGCTCTGCCCCCGGTTCGTCCTCAATGAACACCGCGGACTCGCTGCTTTAAAGCCTCTTCTTTCTCTCCCCAAGCAAATGATGTGTCATCCACGATAAAGATGTGATTAGCAAGGATTTTTAATGCGCCGCAACAATCCAGCTGCTCTTTACACATCTACCCCCGATGCCCTGACCAGATGATCTGCCAGTCAAGTAATCTGCTTAAGAAAATGGATTATAAATATTGGAAGTGGCACAGAAATGAACACAGACGAAGGCGCGACGGTGTTCGATCTGTAACGTTCAGAGCCCCCCTCTCTTCGAATCCCCTCTAGATGAAGTGACTATTTTAAGGTCCCCCTCCTCGGATTTTTTTTTTTCCTGCCCAGCTGGAACAAGTCGACCGGTGTGTTGAACAGCGTGAAGCCCCTCTGTACCGACGGTGATAACCCCGGGTATCGATTACCCTATCGGACGATTACCGACACATATACTCAGTGGAATGGGCTGAGGCGCGTCGGCCAGCGGTATATTAATCGACGGTGACGGTATTTGCTAAGCGCTTCCTATGTGCCGAGCACTGTTCTAAGCGCTGGGGTGGATACAAGGTCATCAGGTTGTCCCCGGGGGGGGGGCTCCCAGTCTTCATCCCCATTTTAGAGAGGACGTCACTGAGGCCCAGAGAGGTGAAGTGACTTGCCCCAAGTCACACGGCCGATACGCGGCGGGGCCGGGATTAGAACCCACGACCTCGGACTCCCAAGCCCGGGCTTCTTCCATTTAGCCACGCTGCTTCCCTAGTTGAGCGCTTACTGCGGGCAGCACACTGGTCTAAGCACTCGGGGAAAGAAAAAAATCAACTCATTTGTCAATCGGTGGTATTTACTGAGCGCTTACTGTGTGCAGAGCACTTTCCCCTGCACGCGGAACGACACGAACAGGGCTGGGGAAGCGGCGTGGCCTAGCGGAAAGAGCCCAGGCCCGGGAGACGGAGGACCTGGGTGCTAATCCCGGCTCTGCCGCATCTGCTGTGTGCTCTCGGAAGGAGAGGAGAAGCAGCGGGGCTCAGTGGCAAGAGCCCGGGCTCGGGAGTCCGAGTTCACGGGTTCGAATCCCGCCTCTGCCACTTGGCAGCTGTGTGGCCGTGGGCGAGTCACTTCGCTTCTCCGGGCCTCAGTGACCTCATCTGTAAAATGGGGATGAAGACCGGGAGCCTCACGTGGGACAACCCGATGACCCTGTATCTCCCCCAGCGCTTAGAACAGTGCTCTGCGCGTAGCAAGCGCTTAACAAATACCAACATTATTCGTTATCATCATCTCGGGAAAGTTGCTTCACTTTCCTGTGCCTCTGGTCCCTATCAGCGACCGAGGACTCAAAACCCGCGCTCCCCGCCGCTTAGACAGTGGGAATTGCTGGTCTTGTCTCTACCCCGACGCTGAGTACAGTAGATGGCCCACAACTGAGCGCTTAATCGATCATTCGGCGGTATTTACTGAGCGCTCACTGTGTTCGGAGCACAGTACGTGCTTGGGGGAGTACGATATAACAATACTACAGGCAGGTGCCCTAGCCACGATGAGGTTACAGTCCAGAGACGAGCTGACATCCCTGTGGACCGTCAGGGATCGAACGCTCCACCTGAGGCCATCCGCGCTCTGGCGGATTTCTCCGTACCCGCACGGCTTGGACGTGCTTTAAAAATAATTTTAAAAATAATGATAATTGAGACAGACCATCATCACTAGACTAGACCGAGCACCGACTAAGTGCGGTCTTCAAAGTCTGGAGGACCTGGGTTCTGAAACCCGGCTCCGCCACTCGTCCGCTCTGTGACCTTGGGCAAGTCCCCGCCCCTCTCCGGGCCTCAGTTCTCTCATCTGTAAAATGGGGATTAAGATGGCGAGCCCCACGTGGGCCGTGGACCGTGTTCGATCCGATCGGCTTGCCTCTCCCCTCCCGTTGGGTCCCGCGCTCTGGAGCAATCCGGCAGGGGACCGCGGCCCGTTTGCCACCCTCGGTCGGGAGGGGCAACGCCCGACCCCCAGGGCCGGGATGGACCCCAGAAGGACCGTCGCCGTGCATTTATTTGCCGCTTGCAGCCCGCCCCTCTAGGGCCCGGCAGATCGGTTTCCACCACCCTGGCGTTCCACCGTTTACTCGCCCCCCTGTGCGGAGGCGGGTTGCCCGGGCGGCGGTGGAGCCATTCCATCCGTGGACGCGGCGGCACGCTTTTGGGCAACAACCGGGGAGACACAGCAGGGCGGTCAAGTGGCGGCTCATCGGCCCTGACGCACGCCTGGATGTGGACCCGAGGGTGGCAGGGGCGGGGAGGGCCGGTTTCTCCCCCTGGCATCTCATCCGGCAGGGGGGTTCCGTACACCCGACGCCGCTTTTCGTCGCCGACACTACCTTCGGGCTCCCTCCCGCCCAGCGGGCGGCTTCGGGGACCGACGCCCGCGGCTCTTTTATCGCCAACCTGAGGTCTAGGCCTTCCTGGAACGGAAGCCTTAGGAGCAGATGGTCAGAAAATCCCTGCCGTCGGACCAAGCGGCCGCCGGGGCGGCCTCGGGCCGGGCCGGCCGCCATCTGGGTTCCGTTTTCCGGCGGTGGAACTGGGCCACGTCGTGAGGGACGGGTGGGCTTTAGAGATGATCTCCGGGGCCCCAAACCATCAGTCTACCCGTGCCTCTCGCCGAGCGCTAACCGTGTGCGCAGAGCGCCGTCCCGAGACCGTCCGAGAGGAAAATCCATCGCGGTCGGTAGGCGAGACCCCGCGTACACGATGATCTCATAGGCTACGGGGGGGGGGGGGGGTCCGGGACCGGCGCTCTGGGCGACGTGGGCCAGCCGGCGCCAGCCGGTCCCGGCCCCCGGGGCCGACGGGAGGTGGGAGGAGAGCCACGTTGTCGGCTCTCCGTCTTACCCCCCGCCCCGGTTAGCCCGGTGGGGGACAAGGAAGGCGTATTATAAGTGGCTGAGGCGGTGGTAGTCATAGCGATGACAGTATTTATATTAAGCGCTTAGTGTGTGCGGCCCACTGCGCTACGTGCCGGCCAAGTGGCCACGGTTGGGAAATTGGAGGGCTCAAAATTTAAACCAGAGGGGGGCGGGGGACTGGCGACGGACGCCTGCGGAGAGACACTCCAGAGTCGCCGCCCCGCCGTCCCGCGCCCGGTCCCGGAGGCCCGGCCGGGGCAACCACGGAAGCCAGTGGGCCAGCAGGGCGTGGATACTGCCGCCCCTGCGGTCATCCGGTCCTCCCGCTCCCGCGTGTCTCTCTCCTGAATCGTCTCCCTTCCCCACAACTGGCCCCGTCCACTTAAAACGCCAATGCTCAGGTCACCTGGCTCACCTGAATTCCAATCCCGGCTCCGCTGCTCGCCTCCTGGGTGACCCCGTCCGTGTCCCTTCACTACGCCTCAGTTCCCTCCTCTGTAAAATGGGGATCGAGACCGCGAGCCCCACGTGGGACAGGGCCTGCGTCCGACCCGATTAGCTCGGATCTACCCCAGCGCTTAGTACAGTACCCGGCTGGAGACTCTCAAATACCGTTTCAGAAAAATTTTTAAAAATTAAAAAATAAATAAATAAATAAAGAGGCTTTTGGGTTTGGCTGGGACCCCTTCGCCGGGAATCTAAGTGAGAAGAGCTTCCAGGGATTCAGAGAGGGAGTTCCAGATTGGAAAGGGAGGCAAGGAACGAGTTGGCGGAAAGGAACCGAAAGCTCTGGCAACCGTCGCACGTTGGAAGAGGAAGGGCGGGGAGGAGGAGGGAGGTAGGGAATGGCTCCGGGGGGAGGAGGGGGGATGAACCGAGCACTACGGGAGCTTCGAGCTTGGCCGCGTGTCAGGGTAAATGAAGGAAAACACGAGAGAGAGCGAAAACACCAGAGAGAGAACGAGAGGGAGAGAAAGACTCACAGGGGCAAGGCAGTTTTTCCCATAAGGAGGGAAGGAAGAGTCAGACAAGTGGAGGGGGGTGGGGAAGGAGAGGAGTTGGGCCTCGGATAAAAAGAAAGTCCGCCTCCTTACAAAACGGGGAAGGGGGAGGTGGGTGGGCCCCCCCGGAAGGCTGGCACGGGTACTTTGGGCAAGGTCGTCGACGAGGGAGAAGAGAGTGACTGCCTGGCCTGGCTATGGTCCGGACGGAGTTGTGAGACGACAGGAGAGATCCGTCAGAGAAGTGAGATGAATCGGCGTGGCTTGGGCTCCGCCGGCCAAGCGCGTGGCGGGCGTTGGGGGCAGGGGGAGAAGAGAGCGACGGTTGGGCGGCAGGGTGGTGAGGCAGGGAGGGGACGCAAGCGTCGACGAGGCCCGAGGCCGCCGGTTGGGCTGGCGGCAGCGATGCCCGCCAGGGTTAGGTTCGGGCGACGCTCGGGCCGGTCGCCAAGGTCCGCCCCGGGTGAAGTGGCCGGTTTTTACGACGGCGGCCCCCAGGTGCGACCCGGGACAGCCCAGTCCTTTAGAAAGGTTTCTTCCCGGGGCCGCCCGAGCGGGCGGGGCCCCTCGGGGGCACGAGGCTACCTATCCGGTAGGCCCGGTCACGGACCGGTGCACGTCGCCGGCGACCGCTCGCAGCCAGCCGGTGAGTCCAAAGGCCTCGGACGCCTTTTGAGAAAGCCGGCTGGGTGACCCCAGAAACTCCTGAGGTTTGGGGGCCCGCCCCCTCGTTTCCCAAGGCCCGCGGGGAGCGGGCCGGGTCGGGGGGACGGCCCGCGGAAGACGTCGTGACACGGGGCTACGTGTTTAATCCCCATTTCAGACGTGGAAACCGAGGCCCTGAGAAGCGAAGCCGCCTGCCCGAGGTCAGGCGGCAGACGGGAGCAGCAGCAGGGCCTAGGGGATGGAGCCCGGGCCTGGGGGTCGGAAGGACCCGGGTTCTAATCCCGGCTCGGCCCCTCACCCGCCGGGCGACCTTTTCCTCCCTTTCTCTATCCTGGCCCCCGGCCGACGGAACGTGGGGTTCCGTTCTGGCAGCTTCGCCCATTTAGGAAAGTCCTGAACTGCACCGCCGACCGTCGTCAAGCTTCGTGACGCGTTTGAAAGCCATTAAATAAAAACGCAACAGAACCAAATAGTGACAACCTGGTAATTTTACTCCCTCACATCCTACAAAAGAACCTTATTACGAGGTTTAATTTGCCGCTTTCTATCCAAGAGATTCATTACCGACTTCGCCGTCGGGAATCTAAATGGGACCGCTGTGTTTCTGTGAAAAAAAGCTCTCTGACAAAGCTGCCGAACGATCGTTAATCGAAACCAAAGAAACTCTACCTACCATCTCGGTACCCGGAGGAGGCGAGATGGGAAATGCCATCTCGTGGGCTGCCTTCGCAGGGCGTCGAGGGTTGAGAAACAAATTCGGAGACCCTTCCCACCCCAGCTCCAGACGTTTGGCTCATTACTCTGTGGGGCCTCATCTTCAACTCTAAAACCTTGTCCTTCTCTAGAAGGGCTCGTCGACCGGAGAAAATCTTGCATTTGGAGAGGTCTCTAATGAGCGTTTCCGCGGATGAGCCGATCGACTCCGGTGCTTCCCCCCGCTTAAGGCTGCTGGAGAATTTCCTTGAAATGAAACGCGCCACTTCTGACTCCCGGCCCATTCTACCCTGGGAGTCCTACCCGGCTCCGCCACTTGTCTGCTCTGTCACCTTGGGCAAGTCACTTCAACGGGCCTCAGTTCCCTCATCTGTAAAATGGGGATGGAGATTGTGAGCACCCCCCGTGGGGCAGGGACTGCGTCCAACCCGATCTGCTGGGCTCCACCCCGGCGCTTAGTACGGTGCCTGGCACACAGTTAGGCGCTTCACGAATACCGTAACGATCATCATCATCGCCCACTAGGCCACACGCTTCTTCTCTACGTTCAGAGTGGGGGACGTGGTGCTAAACTGTGGCATTTCGGCCACTGTCCAACTGATCCCGCCCTAAACCCTCACTTCTGCACTGTGCTCATTTGTATATATTTTTATTACCCTATTTATTTTGTTAATGAGGTGTCCATCCCCTTGATTCTATTTATTGTGATTAAGTTGCCTTGTCTTTGCCCGGCTGTCGCCCCCGATTAGACTGTGGGCCCGTCGATGGGCAGGGATGGTCTCTGCTGCCCAATTGTCCATTCCAAGCGCTCAGTACAGTGCCCTGCACATAGTAAGCGCTCAATAAATACTATGGAATGAATGAATGCGGCCCAGATTTTCCTCCCCCGTCTCCTGAAGTCTGAGCCAGCTTAGCACCTAGTAGGAGGCAGAACAAGGTCCCCGCCCTCGCGGAGCTGACAGTCCTGCTTCTCTCTGAGCCCCGTGTGGGACCTGATTCTCCTATCCCTCAACTAATACCTCAATTAATATTCCTGCTAACCGTCCTGTACTCTCCCAAGAGTTTCATCCACCTCTCTGCACCGAGTCAGCGCTCCGCGACCGATCCCACCCCCAACTTTTGCCGCGGCCTTCCTCGAATCTTAGCCGTGACGCCCATACCAGCCAGGGAACCCGGGTGACTACCACTAGCCGCCGAGGCATTCCAAGAACGGTAGGGCCGGAGTCCTCCACGCCATTACCCTTCCTTGACTCCCTCACCGGGTGGCCGCCCCCAAAGCGAGCCCGTTACCACTCTGTCCTTTCCCTTTCTCGGCCTGCACTTCCTAACGCCACTGCCTATTTTTTTAGTAGTATTTGAGGAGCACGTGCTGGGTGCCGAGGGCTGGACCGAAGGCTGGGGTGGAGGCCAGATAATCGGGATTGGCCACGGTCCCCGTCCCCCGTGGGGCTCGGCGTCTTCATCCCCGTTTTACAGACGTGAGGAAACCGAGACCCGGAGCGCTTAACCCACCCGTTCCCCCCGAGGACGGGTGGCGGAGCCAGGATCAGAAGCCAGGTCCCTCAGATTCCCAGGCCCGAGCTCTCTCCACTAGGCCGGGCTGCTTTCCGTGGCGTGAGCAGGGGCGGGATTCCGCCTGGAGAGCAGAGGAACACCCGAGTCATCCTCCTCTCTGTGTTTCTGAACTCTCTAACCCGGTTTGCAGGCACAGATTTTGTTTTCCTCTAATTACCTTCTTGCATTTTGCTGTAATTAGCTCCTTCTATTTAAGCAGGTTACAAGTCTGCCCTGGCACTATCAACTTGGCTCCCGAAGTGGAGAGTGTTGGGCTTGGGAGGCTGATAAACCACACAAGCCTTTTTTTGGGGAAAGAGCCGGGAACGTGGGACCATCCGATGATGGCTGTGGTGTCCGTTCAGCGCTTCGCTCCTTTTACAATGGCATCTGTTAAGCACGTATTATGTGCCGGGCACCGTACCGAACGCTGGGGTGGATACAGGGAAATGGGACACGGCCCCTGTCCCGCCTGGGGCTTACGGTCTCGATCGCCGTTTTCTGGATGAGGGGACTGAGGCACTGAGAAGTGTCGTGACTTGCCCGAACGGAAACATGGCAGAGCCAGGATCAGAACCCAGGTCCCTCCGACTCCCAGGCCTGGGCTCTAGCCACTAGACCACAGGGTGGCCACAGCCGGCCCATCTCACAACCGCAGAAGCGATAAAAGAGGGGAGGCTGAACGTTTCCTCGGCGGCCGGTTTTCACCCTTTTCCCCAGCCACCAGACAATTACTCTCCCCACCTTCAAAGCCTTAATAATAATAATAACTCTGGCATTTAAGTGCTTACTCTGTGCCGGGCACTGTGACCGAAGGACCATCGCCTCCAGGAGGCCTTCCCTAAGTCCTCCTTTCCTCTTCTCCCACTCTCTTCCGCCGCATAACGCGCCACCCCCAGCCCCACGGCAATCAGGTCCACATCCCTAATTTCTTTATTTCTATTCACGCCGGTCTCCCCCTCTCGACTGTAAGCGCCTTGTGGACAGGGGCCGTGTCTGTTATATCGTTATACTGAATTCCAAGTGCTTAGTACTCACAGCAAGCGCTCCGTAAACACGACCGATTAATCGGATTCTGCCGTCTTCACCTTAACCCCCGCCGGCCCCCATCCCCGTGGCTCCCGGCCCCCTCCCAGGCCTCGGCGGCCGAGCCGCTCGTCCGCCCGGGCTGCCGGCGACGTGCCCGGGCCCGACGGAGGGGAAAAGCCCTCGGGGAGCGCCCGGCCCGACCGGCGAACAAGGGATGAAGAGCGCCGAAGGAAACGAGAGAAGAGAGCCGGGCTTGACGTCCCCGGAGTACCCTTTGATTTTGCCACCCGGATAACACTTGTGCTGCTGGTTATTAATATTCATTATTTTCCAAGTGGAAGAGTTCTCGACGCGGCACAAAACAGACTGTAATGGCACCCGGCCTGAGGGCTCTCAACCTAAGCCGGCTGGAAAACAATTCGGCGAGAGGGGGAGAGAGAGGCTCAAACGGTGATTGCACCTCAGACCCGGCGGATTCACACACTTTCTCCTCTGTCCGTAGCGGGGCAGAGGGAGACGGAGGGGCTCGGGGAAGATGGTTTAAAGAGCTGGGCTTGGGAACGAGCACAGAGGAAGGGAAGGGAATTGGTGGGAGCACGGCCGGGGTCGTCGGGTGGGCAGAGGAGGAAGAACGGTCGCGGGGGGTGCGTGCGGAGGTATGAAGAAGTTACTCCGAGTCCATGCGGGCGTGGCTCGGTCATCGGGAACTCCGGGGCGGGCACGAGGAGTTTCTCGCCGATGCCGGCGCCCCGGGAGGGTGCCGCACAAGCAGAGGCTACTGGGAAGAGGGGCGAGAGGGCTTCCTCTCTTCCCCTCCGTTGGCTAGCCGCGCGCCTCGCTCCTTCCCCTTAACGTCTCCCAACGGGGGGGGAACAGCGTGCCCCAGTGGAAAGAGGCCGGGCATCCGAGGACTTGGGTTCCAATCCCTGCTCCGCCGGGCTGTGTGACCTTGGACAAGTCACTTCACTGGGCCTGAGTCCCCTCTGCAGCAAAACGAGGATTCGACCGCTGTTTTTCCTCCTACTGAGCCCCGTGTGAGACCCGATTTGTCTCCTGTCCACCCCAGTGCTGAATACAGTTCTAGACACACAGTGAACGCTTAAATGCGATAATAATAATAATAGGTTCCCAGGGCTCTCAGTGCTGCTGTGGAGGACACAGCACCGAAAAAGTGGTGAAAGCCTTTAAGAGGAAAACCCAACCGATAGTAATGAAGCGCTCTCTCTCTGCCCCCCGCCCCGCCCCCCGATCGTCTGAGCCGAGACACGTTTGGATGCCCAACAAAATTGGATGCCCCCGGAGTTAGTCACACCAAATTTGGCTCATTATCCCAGCGTCCCATTATCTGAACTATTTGGGACAGCGGCCAGTTTAGATAATTGACTTTCTACTAGACTGCAGAAGCCCCAAGACGCCCCACGGTTAAAAGCGGGACGGAAACGGGGGCCGATCGCTGAGGTGGATTCACTTCTTCGCGAAGATCGAGCCCGGCGGGCAACGGAAAACCGGCGGATGATAATAATAATAATAATAATGTCGGTATTTAAGCGCTTACTATGTGCAGAGCACCGTTCTAAGCGCTCTTTGGGTCTCCGCGCGACCCCTGAAGTCCTTCGGCGCTAAATCTCCGCCACGCCCTTCCCACTCTGGGAGAGGCTGGGGCGACGGAGGGACGGGGAATTAGGCGATCGGGTCGACGATTCCCGTAGTCACGTAACGCTTTGAGGCCCAACACAGTTGTTTTGAAGAGAATGGCCAGGACGAGCCCACCCGTGTCAGCGAAGAGATCGAGAGGGCTCAATTCATGGCATTTCTCCGGCGCTTACGGTACGCGGAGCTCCGAAGTAAACACTTGGGAGAGAACAGTACAGTCGGTAGGCACGATTATGACGCCGGCCTTCGAGGAGCTTAAAATCTAGTCGTGTGGGGGGAAACGGACTTTCAAATGAACGACAGGCCAACGGAGAGGGGAAGCGGCATCGGAGGAGGAGATGGATGCTCCATCGATCGTTCTATGGTATTTATTGAGCGCTTACTGCGTTACTAAATGCTTGGGAGAATACAATATAACATTCTCACGCTGAAAAGTTAAGTCGGGGGGGAAATGATGAAGCAAACTAATGTAAGGACCCTCTCCCTTCTGCATCGTCCTGCCACCTGGATTTGCGCCCTTTATCTACCTCACAACACTTCTATCCATATCTGAAATTTCTTTTCACGCCGGTCTCCCCCTCTAGACTAAGCTCGTTGAGGCCCGCGGAACGTGAGCTCGAGAAGCAGCGTGGCCTAACGGACAGACCCTGGATCCGGGAGTCGGGAGGACCCGGGTTCCAATCCCTGCTCTGCCACATGTCTGCCGAGTGACCTCTCAGGGCCTCCCTTCCCTCATCTGTAAAATGGGGATTAACGGGGGACAGGGACGGTGCCTGTCTTCGTTAGCTTGGATCTACCCCAGAGTTTAGGACGGTGCCTGGAACGGAGGAAGCGCTTAGGAAATATTATAGAAAAACAAAACCAAGACCAAAAAAACCTAAGTTGGGGGGAGGAACGGACCAAGTCGTCAATGGTGACTTCTGCGGGAATGAAATTCACCATCCGATAATTGATCGAAGGATCCCCTCCTCCGCGTGACCGTCTTGCAGGGAGGGGAACCCCGCCCAGGCAAACATGTCGGTCTGAATGCTGAAAGCCAAGAGGATTAAGAATCGGGGATTAAAGCCACCGGCTCGAGGCAAGACGGACAATCACTCTGCCCCTCTTCAAAGCCTTATTAAAGGTACATCTCCTCCAAAAGCCTTTCCCTAAACCCTCCTTTTCTCTTCTCCCGCTCCCTTCTGCGTCGCCCTGACTTGATCCCTCCCAGCCCCACACCATTTATGTCCACTTATCTGTCATTTACTGCTTTCTATTCACGTCTGTTGCCCCCCCCCCCCCAACCCTGTAAACTCGTTGTGGGCAGGGAACGTGCTTTTATAGCGTTGCATCACACTCTCCCAAGCGCTCAGTAAGTACAGTGCTCTGCACACAGTAGGGACTCGGTAAATACGACTGAAGGATTGAATGAAAAGCTCACACCAGCGGGGAGCAATCAGACTCCGCCCCATGAAGGGACACGAAGGCATCGGGAAGCAGCGCGGCAGAGTGAATAGGGCCCGGGGCTACGAGTCGGAAGGTCACGGGTCCTAATCCCAGCTCCGCCACTTGTCCTCGGGCAAGCCTATTCACTTCTCTGGGCCTCAGTTATCTCATGTGGAAAATGAGGATCGGGCCCACGAGCCCCGTACTAGATGGGTGCGTGCTCTCCCCGTGTGAAGTAGAGAGAGAGTGTCATCTCAGGAGTAGGTTAACTGTATTTATTCCGGAATAAATAAAACAACAGAATCCTCAACTGGAGGGATTGTAATGATGATGATAACAATAGTAATAATTGAATTTCTTAAGCATTTAAGCACTGCCAAGCACCAGACTAAGCACCGGGCTGAAGACAAGATAATCAAGTCCCCCACGACACAAGCAAAGTAGGAGGGAGGCCGGGGTTGAATCCCCATTTTGCAGATGAGGGAACTGAGGCCCGGAGAGGTGAAGTGACTCGTCCAAGGTCGCCCGGCAGACACGGGGCTCAGCCGAGCTCAGGGCCCAGGTCCTCCGACTCCCGGGCCCCGGGCTCCTTCCGCTAGGCCGCGCCGTTTCCCCGGCCCTTTAATGACATGCCTTATGTTCTTCTGCAATATTTTACAATTTAAACAGACAGCCAGTAACTATAGAAGACAGCAAATATTCATCCGGGCAAAGGTTCCTTCAAGGGCCCAGCTTCCTTTGACACAGCAGGTAGGACACCCTGTCCTACGTGGGAAAACGGATTCGATTCACTTATCTAGACATCCAGACGAACGTATGCAAGCAGACGCACGTTATCCGTATTCCGGGCGGGGGAATCTTCAAGAGGACCTGGGTTCTGATCCCGGCTCTACTGCTTGTCTACCGTGCGCCCTGGGGCAAGTCGCTAGACCTTCCCGTGCCTCGGTGACCTCCTCTTTAAAACGGGGATTAAGACCGTGAACCCCGCGAGCGACAGGGACTGTAATCAAACCTGATTAGTCTGTACTCGCCCTAGTGCTCGGTACAGTGCCTGGCACACAGTAAGCGCTTAACAAATTCCATCATTATTATTATTACCGTTGAGGCTCTTGACTATCAGCTCCCAGTGGGCAGAGATTAGAACCCAGACTCCCAGGGCCGGGTTCTTTCCACTAGGCCGCGGCTTCCCGGGCAGTGAGGACGAGCAGCGCCGAGCCACGGAGGGTCCCCACCCGGTCGGGAGACCGCCACGGCCGCTGGGGGCTGGAATCCGGGCCCCCTGACCTCAACGGCGGGCGCTCCCGGCCCAGGCGGGGACGGCTGTCATTCACGGCGGGGCGGGAAGCCGGCCGGGAGAAACTTCGGATCGGTCGCGGCCGCAGCCGGGTTCCCGGCTCCGACTCGGGGAGAGCTCCGAAGGTTACCGCGGAGTCGCCCGACGAGGTTTTCGGAGCCGCGTTGGGGATTCCCACGAAAGCTGATCACCCTTGAAATTATTTTCCCTTTATCTTCCCTACACGTTTTCATAAATACCTTCCCACGCACTGGGCCCCCTGGACTCCGGTTCCGTTTTGTTCCTCTCCCTGCAAAAACTGCCCATCTGCTGCAGTTGGACGACGAGGGGACGGGAGCCCAGCAGAGCTTCGGGGAGGGGAGAAAGGGGGGAC
The DNA here is from genome assembly GCF_004115215.2 of Ornithorhynchus anatinus. Lineage (NCBI taxonomy): Eukaryota > Metazoa > Chordata > Mammalia > Monotremata > Ornithorhynchidae > Ornithorhynchus > Ornithorhynchus anatinus. The sequence goes on from NC_041750.1 coordinate 3,154,454, forward strand.
GGCAAAAAACCAGAGAGGCGGGCAGGGACGGGGAGAGAGAGGGGAGGTGGTGGGGGAGGGAAGGGGGAGGGAGTCAGGCAGAGACAGAAAAGCGGGCAGAGAAAGAGAGGTGGGGGGCAAGGAGGGAGAGGGAGGAGGAGAAAGGCAGAGAAGCAGGGCTGCCTGACATCAACTAAGCGTGCGTGGATAAGCTCGGCGCCGGACTGGGAAACTCGGGCTCCAGAAGCCGGACTAGATGGGGCTCGTGGTCCCCAGACCCGCCCACCGCCGGCTTCCCCCGGGCCCGCAGGAGGGGCCGGGGGCCGGCGTCGGGCAGGTGGCCGCGGCCCCCGAGCCCAACCCCGCCCCAGGGTGGCCTCGGAGCTGGAATGAGAAGCCACGCTGGTCTCCCTCACCTCCGTGGGAGGGGATCCGCTCCCGTCTTCACCGTCGGGCTCCGGCTCAGGCCAGGCGAGGCGGCACTCACTGTGCGAGGAAGCGGAGGGGTGCTGATGCGTCGGAGAGAGGGGACGGGGAAAAACAAGGCGGCGTGACGCGCGCCCCCACGGGCACACGCGAACGCGCACCCCGGTCCGCGCTTCACGCCTCTGGAGCCCGGCAGCGGGAGACGTGCCTGACCGAAGCGGCGGGCGTGGAGGGGATGGGGACTTCGCAATGAAATGAGAAGCCAAAATTTAGTACTGCTAGGAAAAACACGAAAACCTAACCTTTTGATTGAAGTTGCCTTTCTGATTGAAGTTTTGGATCGATTTCCTTAATCACAAGATTTTACTTGTCTGGGCCAGACTACAAGAAATTGAAGCCCGGGGGGGAAAAAAAAAAAAAAAAGGGCAAAAAAACCAACCCAACGTCCTTCTACTGTACACTGACGTCGCAGTATATTGAAGAACCTTGAATGACAGGTGCGCGTGGCTGGAATCTGAACTTTCAAGGAACGAATTACGGGCGTCACCGCCCGCGTCTTCACTTTATAACGAACTCCACGTTCTCCCTCCTCGGAGGGGCGGGTAAATTCGGCCCCGAGGAGTCGTGGGGGATGGCGCAGCGCGAGTGAACGGCCACAGATCACTGCTGAGCTCTTGCGTGTCCCATCTGTGCCCCACACCATCCCCGGGACCTAAATTTATGGAACCTTCGGGGACCCGGAAGGGGGTGGGGGCGGGAGGGTGTTGCTCAGCCCGTGATGGCTCTGGGCCTCGGCGGCATCAGGGAACGCGTCTGCCGACTCCGTCCTATTTTCTTCTCCCAAGTGCTCAGTAGACACAGGGAGTGTACTGAGCTCTCCGGGGAGTCCAATAAAGAGGGAGGGAGGGCACGGCTGTCATCCACTGACAACCTAAAGCCCGCAGCACCCGGAAAAGGCTGGGCCTCAAATGCCCTCTTTGTCTCCCTCTTCCTCCTCCACCCGTTTCTCTTCTCCTCCCCTTACCGCGCGACCGAATTCTTCGATGACTGGCGTAAGGGCCCCACCTTATGTGACAGTGAATGAATCTCTCCCCACCTTCGAAGCCCAGAGAAGCAGCGTGGCTCAGTGGAAAGAGCCCGGGCTTGGGAGTCAGAGGTCACGGGTTCGAAACCCGGCTCTGCCCCTTGGCAGCTGGGGGGCCGGGGGCAAGTCGCTACACTTCTCTGGGCCTCGGTTCCCTCATCTGGAAAATGGGGGTGAAGACCGGGAGCCTCACGTGGGACAATCTGATGACCCTGTATCTACCCCAGCGCTTAGAACAGTGCACCTAGTAAAGCGCTTAACAAATACCAACGTCATTATTATTCTTCTGAGATCACATCTCCTCCAATTTACATCCCCCGAATGTCACTGGACACTTAAAATGGCCGCTCCCCTCACGACACCCCCTATTACAGACCCTACTATGTCCCCAAGCCTACAGCTGTCGGTCTCCCGCCTCGAGGTGGTAAATTCCTCGATGGCGAAGCGACGTGGCCCGGTGGAAAGCGCCCGGGCCCGGGAGTCCGAGCAGCGCTGTGTGGCCTGGGCCGAGTCACTTCACTTCTCTGGGCCTCAGTTCCCTCCTTTGCCAAATGGGGGCGCCACGCCTCTTCTCTGTCCTACTGCCATCCCGCGTGGGATCCGATTATCTCGCATCTACCCCAACGCTCAGTACGGTGCTCAGCGCTTAATATCGCCGTTGCTGCTATTGTATCTTTTAATTTCTCTGAGTGGGGGGGGGGGGGGATAATAACGATGGCATCTGTTAAGCGCTTACTATGTGCGAAGCACCGTTCTAAGCGCTGGGGGGGGATCAGGTCGTCCCACGTGGGGCTCCCCATTTTCCAGATGAGGGAACCGAGGCCCAGAGAAGCCAAGTGACTCGCCCGAAGTCACACAGCTGGCAAGCGGGCAGAGCCGGGATCAGAACCCGCGACCTCCGACTGGCTCTTTCCACTGAGCCACGTTGCTCCCGTCGTCCCCCGAACTGAGGTGGGCTTGTTTTCAGGAGGGGGGGAGGGAGGGAGGGAGACGGATCGGAGCGACTCCAACACTTATTAGATTTTTCTTATAAACGATAAGCCTCCGAGCATATCTCAAATATAAAGACAGTCGTAATTCAAGATAATTAAAATCGAAGAGGGGGGTGAAGAAGCACGACGCGCCGTCTATTTAGTCGGAAGAGATCCCTTATCTTTCCCGCCCGCGTCCCGCGGGGGTTCCTGAATGCACATCAGGCAGGGGGTGAGGGGACGGGAGCCTCTGGGTCCGAGACCCGCGGCTCAGACCACCGCTGGACCGGGAGTTCCGCAGGGCACCGCCGGCGTTCGGCCCCACCGCCGGCTAGAAGCGGCGTGGCTCGGCGGAAAGAGCACGGGCTTTGGAGTCAGAGGTCACGGGTTCGAATCCCGGTTCTGCCGCTTGTCAGCTGCGTGACTGTGGGCGAGTCACTTCTCTTCTCTGTGCCTCAGTTCCCTCATCTGTAAAATGGGGATTAAGACTGAGAGCCCCACGTGAGACAACCTCATTCCCCCGTGCCTACCCCAGCGCTCGGAACAGTGCCCTGCACACAGTAAGCGCTTAACAAATACCAACATCAGTATTCTGGATGGCCCAGGGGAGTCGCCCCCGCGCGGGACGGGGCCCGTGCCCGACCTCGGGATGACGGCTCCACTCCGGCGGGCGGGAGAGTGAGAGGCTTCGTGACGGGACTTGCGAAGCGCTCACTACGTGCCGAGCACTGCTCTAAGCCCCGCCCCGCCCACAGCGAGCTCACGGTTTTAATCCCCACTTTACAGATGAGGTAACTGAGGCACAGAGAAAGGAAGGGACTTGCCCACGGCCCCACAGCAGACAAGTGGCGGAGCCGGGATTTGGAGCCCGACTTCCTGACTCCCGGGCCTGTGACCCAGCCACTACGGCCTGCTGTTGAGAGGTCACCTCCTCCAAGAGGCCTTCCCAGACTGAGCTTCCCCTTTCCCTCTGCTCCCTCTCGGCCCCCCCCCTTCACCTCCCCTCAGCCAAGCCCCCTTTCCCTCTGCCCCTCCCCCTCTCCCTTCAGCACTGTGCTCATTTGGATATATTTTTATTACCCTATTTATTTTGTTGATGAGATATCCATCCCCTCGATTCTATTTATCGTGATGATGTCGTCTCGGTTTTGTCCGTCTGGCTCCCCCGGTTAGACCGTGAGCCCGTCTTTGGGCAGGGACGGTCTCTATCTGTTGCCGAATTCGACGTTCCAAGCGCTTAGTACAGTGCTCTGCACATAGCAAGCGCTCAATAAATACGACTGAATGAACGAACGCTGTTTCCCCGATCGTTAACCCTCCCTTGCTGTGAGACCTTACAAAGCGAGAGGAATTTTGGAAGGGGATGTTCTCCGAATTTCTTGGGGGGGGGGGGGGTCAGAGATTCTGCAGGAGACTGTTTTAAGACCCGCCTCCTTCGGCCAGCGTCCACCCTTGCATAAGAAATCCGCAGGGCTTGGGGGGGGGGGGACGGACCATTTTCGAACGACTCCAGACGCAATCTCCTTCGCTCGCGTCATTTCCCCGAATCGCGGTACTCGGACGGGCCGCGACAGACGAGACGGATGGGGGAGAAAGCTAGAGGAGCCGGCAACCAGCGCGCTTGCAAATCTGAGGCTTCGGCGTGGGCTATAGAGAGCTCGCGGTGGGGCCGGCACAAAAGCCGAGAAAATTTCTCTGGCAGCGGCCGGCACGGGGGACTCTCAAGTCCGCGGGAGACAGCCAACTCGCTTAACCCAGGCGGTCCGCGACGCTCCGCCCGGCCGACGCGTTGCCGCCGGGAGAGGCTGGGGGGGTGGGGGTCTCGTTCCTCTCCGACGGCCATCTCACCTATCTCGATCAATCCTGTTTATCAAACACCGTGTGCAGATCGGCGTACTGGGTGCTTGGGAGGGTACGCTATAACGGAATTAGCGTTCTCGTTAGGATGAGCTTCTAATTCTCATTAGAATGAGCTGATTTCTGGCCCACGTCCCGCCTACGGCCTCCCTCTTCGTGTCTGACGGTGACCGTCCCCTCCCTTCAGAGCCTCATCGAAGGCCCGCCTCCTCCGAGAAGCCTTCCCCGACTCATCCCTCCTTTCTTTCTCTTCCGCTCCCTTCTGCGTCGCCCTGCCTTGCCTCCTTTACTCCCCAGCACTCGTGTCGGCATCTATTTATTTACATTAATGCCCGTCTCCCCCTCTGGACCGTAAGCTCCCCGTGGGCACGGAACGTGCCTGGCTTTATTCCGTTCTCCCAGGTGCTCGGTCCAGCGCTCTGCCCACGGTCGGCGCTCAACAAATTCGATCGACTGACTGAAACGGCTGCTTTGACCGGGACGGGCCCGGATGCCGCAAATGTGCTTTTGCTCCGATTTTGGCCCCCCGGGGAGAGAGAGGTTCCGGTTGCAGGAAAAGCAGTCGTACCTCCTGGTTGGAGATGCTTTCTGGCGAACGACGAGCGCCCTGACTGGCCCTCCCTGAGTCACGGAGGGACGGGATCCAAAAGACTCCGCCGGAAGCGGTTCGGAAAGGGGGGGGGGGGCCGCCGGACGCCTTCGCGCCGAGCCTTCCTCTGGGACACGGGAGGTATCCCACGTCTCCGTCTCCCCCGGGGCCCTGTCCCTGTCCTCCCGCCGGCGGCTCTGGGGTGGTACCGGTCAGGACGCCGGCCCGCATCGCTCCCTTCCCACGTCCCTCCCGCTCTGACGCCCGGACGAAGCCGTTGCGGGTGGAGGCCTCGGGAGGGGACGCGGGTTGGGGGGGGGGGGGGGGTCGTCCTGCGGGGCCGGACGCCACTTCCTCACGAGGAACCGAGGCAGACATCTTTCCGGAAGCCCTCGCGGGGCGGGAAGGGCGGAGGGCACGGGGAGGGCTGAGTTCCGGGCTAAGATGGCGTGAGGCCTCGACGGAGGGAAGGTACGCAACACGAGAGAGTGACTGACTTTCTGGGGACCTCCGGCGTCTGGGAGACGGGGCGAGCCCGTATCCGTTGGGGGAGAGCGAAGGCGAAACCTGAGGGAGTCCGGGCAGGGGAGGAGGGAAACACACGGGGGTCCCACGGCGTTCCGCGCCCGCCACGTCGGACCCGGCGTGGAAAAGGCCGCCGTTTGAGATTTAATAAGAAAGACATCTGGTTCCTCCTCGGGAGACCACGGGTTTAAGACCCCGTCGGTCCGATTCATTCTTCACCGGTGACTCCGGAGATTTTCGAGCTCAGATAGGGATTTTTAAATGTGTCCCGTATTTTCACCGAGACTTATCAACTGCTTTTTCCACTTGATTTCACTGAGCCTCTAATCTCATTTTTCTGAGGGAGGCTGGCTCCAGTTACAACATGGCAACGGCTTAAAAAAAAAAAATCAGTATGCTTCACTAATTTCACAATGTGGTAGAAATAAGATAAATAAGAGAATGCATTCATCTCCACCCACAGAATTTACCTTCGAGACTCACCACCGGCCTCTCCGGGACGCACGGAACCAAGTGAGGCGTTTGCCGGAGGGAAGGCGTGGGGCGAACAGCAGGTTAAAAAACCCCCAAGTAATACGTTTTTCAAAATGACAGAAACAAGTCCCAGTCACCCTTTCTCCCGAGACGCTCAATTTAAACGGGTTACCCGGTCCTCCCGCTGCGACGCAAGGGGACGCGAGGAGGATTTAATCGAGTGACTGAGCGGTCTTTAGATCGGTGACGGGAAAACGTGGCCGCGCAAAGGCAGGGAACGTGACATTCGGCGCAAAAGAAGGAAGAACCGTCATCATATGGGGCAGGAGGAGCCGTGGGGTCTTCCAAGTCGTCGGTCCCCGGGCGGGGAAGTGACCGATTATTCTACTCTCAAAGTGGACAGCTATTTTACGCTCAATCTAATGGGGCCCAATCCATGCCCACGGCAGCATAGGGGGACGGAGCAAGACAATCTCCAAGATAAAGTAACTAATGAGGCCCCATGTAGGGCGGGCCACCGGTGCGGTCTTGGGGTCACGCTCCGCCCAGGCCCATCCCCACTCGCTCCCAGTGTGAAAAGATCGGGGCCGACTGGGAGTGACCACCGTCGCGATTCTCCTCGTGCCCTAAAATCCCCCCTCGGGCACGGGCACGCTCCCTCAAGGGGCAGATACGCCGACTCCCACTTTCCCTCTAGCCTGTGAGCTCGCTGTGGGCAGGGAATGCGACTGTTATATCGTATTACCGTGGAGCTCACTATGTGCCAAGCACCGTTCCAAGCGCTGGGGGTAGATCCGGGGTGACCAGGTTGCCCCACGTGGGGCTCACACTTTTAATCCCCGTTTTACAGAGGAGGTAACTGAGGCACGGAGAAGTCACCTCAAGGTCGCTCCCACACAGTAAGCGCACAATAGATACGACTGACTGACTTTCGAGGTTGCGCCCCCGTGCTCGGAATTGAGAAGGGGCTCGCTCGGTACGGACGAGGAGCGTTCATTTAGCCGCCCGCCCGCCTACCTAGAGTTGTCCTCTGCCATCCGAGAAGGCCCCGGCGAGGGTCGCCCAGGGGAGCTCGGGGGACCGAAGAGGCCAACGCGGGGCCGTCCCACGGGGCCCTGGCGGGTTCGTTTCGGCCGGTCCCCGACGCCGTCTTCCCCACCGCCCGCCCCCACCGATTCTCGCCGAGCTTCGGCTCCAAAGAGAGCCGGGGCTTTCCGGACCGCGGGAGGCCGTTCTCGGCCGGGTAAGTAGGGCGCTCGGGGGAGACCGCCGGAGGATTCTGGGGGGAAAACGGAGGGGGCTTCCGCCCACGGCAACGCGCTACCACGTCTCCCACGAACGGCTCGGCTCTCTCCCCGCCTCTCGAAGTGCTTAAATCCCCCCGGAGAGTCAGGCCACGCGCCAGGAGATCACCGATACGGAAAGAGGAGCCCGCCGCTCCACCGCACGGGCCCGAAACCGTCCCGGCTAACGGCAGCGGGCCGGATCCGGGTCCGGCTGAATGCCGCTCCCCCACCTTCAGCGGGACGGCTACTCGACCGCTGCGCCGGGAGGGGGTCCCGGGGCGGGGGACGACGACGCGGGAACGCTTCTGCTTTCGAGAGCGGTACTCACGTTCCCCATGTACTCCGACAGTAGATCCTGCAAGGCCTGGCGCACCGCGTTGCACTCTGCGACGATACGCTCCCGCCGGTCGTCTCGGGTGCAGGACGAGTCGGCCATCAGGGCGGCTCCGCTGATGATGCTCTCCAGGCGCTCCTCCAGGGACGGCCGGAAGCGCTCCTCGCTGAAGCTCAGGGGATCCACGATGATTTGCTTCTGGGCGGGGGAGAAGGAAACGGGAGGGCCGCTTTGAGTCGTTCCCGTCCCGCAAAAAATCGGTTCCCCGGAGACGCCGCCGCCGCCCGGGGAGAGACGATGAAAGTTAGGGTCCCTGACACGGTAACTTTTCCAGAAGGGGGAATTCCAGGGTGAGAGAGACACCGCCTCGCAGACTCAGCAGCAGGTCATTTCTGGAAATCGCGTAAATCGGCAACCTAAACTCGGCCAAGGGCGGAGTTGGGGGGGGAGGGGGAGGCGGCACGTAGCCGAAAACGTCACACGCGTCCGTCGGGGGAGATCAGATCCGGGCGAGGGGCTCTGTGGGGATCAGCCCGTCGGCCCGTACGGACGACACCGACCGGTACAGCTGTCGCGTGCAATTAAATCACGCTCCGACTTGTCGTCTGCACCTCCTCAACCGAGGGGGTTCATCGACCCTTACGGGCGACGAATCTGTTTCTCACGTCTCCGCCGCCGAGTCTCGCAGAATAGACTCGAGGCTCCGCAATCAAATCCAATCATGGTAAAGTTTCACCTGCCCTCGACCCCAGCCACTTGAAAAAAACAGAGCGCACCGACAATTTCCTCAGCACGAGGTGCATCTTGGACGCCGAATGGGAACGGCGCTCCTTTTCTCCCCGGAGCCCCAACTTCCAAGGCCTGATTAAAGGCACATCTCTTCCGGGCGGCCTTCCCTGACTCCCACCCTCATTTCCTCTTCTCCCACTCCCGTCTGCGGCGCCCTGCTCCGCTCCCTTTATTCGCCCTTCCCCTCAGCTCCACAGCGCTCACCTGTCCTATCGAAGAAATATCTGTCATCTCTTGCTTTGAATAGCCGTCTTCCCCTCTGGACCGTCAGCTCCCCGTGGGCAGGGGACACGGCTACCAACTCCCATTCGGTGTCCCGTAATACTCTCCCAACCACCGAGTTCGGTGCTCTACACCCAAAGTAAGCGCTCGCTACCTACGACGGGTGGATTAAGCCCGAATCGCTACCCGGAGATTGACTCTAAAAGACGAGGGAGGGCCTCGTCTTCGACGTTCAACCGAGGGAGCTTCGCCCAAGGACGCTGTTTTTGTCCGCCCGTCTCCCCCGATTAGACCGTAAGCCCGTCAATGGGCAGGGACTGTCTGTATCTGCTGCCGATTTGTCCATTCCAAGCGCTCGCTACAGTGCTCTGCACAGAGTAAGCGCTCAATAGAGACTGCTGAATGAATGAATGAACCCCAGCCCGCAAAAGGAGCGTCCGCGCTTCACTAGCGTCAACGGGCCCCCTACGCCAGAAGTCACGATGGCTACCAAGGCTGTCAGCCGGTCGGTCCGTCGTATTTACCGAGCGCTTACCGCGTGCAGGTCGCTTCACTTCTCTGGGCCTCAGTGGCCTCATCTGTCAAACGGGGATGAAGACCGTGAGCCCCGCGGGGGACCACCCGGTGACCCCGCATCTCCCCCAGAGCTCAGAACGGCGCTCGGCGCACGGCGGGCGCTCGCCGAACGCCACCGTCGTCATCTCCGTCACGATTAGGGCGGCGGCGAGGCGGAGGGACGGCGAGAAGGGTCGGCATCAGAGGGGCCAAGGGTGCGGGCTGGGTTGGAGGAGGAGAGCGGAGAGGGGAGGCGGGGGGGGGGGGGGGAGGGCGGGCGTGTCGAGGCGCCCATTCCCGCATCCGGAGGGGCCCCGCGCCGCCGGCCTCGACTTACATCGAAGTTGTTGAGGGCGTAGGCCAGTTCTCCGCCGGCGCCCTGCTGCTGGGAGGCGTCGTCGGAAGCCGTGGCCTGGGCCGCGTTGGAGATGCCCGTGATGGCCTGCTGCAGCTGCTTGTAGATCAGGTCGCGGTTGGCCTTGTAGGCGGCCACGTCCGGGTGCTGCAGGCAGGCCTGCGACGCCGTGTACAGGATGGGGACGTTCTTCTGCAGGATCCCGCGGGCCGCCGCCATCTGGTCGCGGTGGCCGACGTCCTTCAGCTCCTGCGACGGGGAGGGAGGCGGGAGGGGAGTGAGGACGCCGCCGGTCCGTCCGGCGGCGGCCCCCGCGCTGGCGGGGCGCTGGACTGGACGCTTGGGAGAGGACGACGCAACTGAACTGACCAGGGAGCAGCGGGGCCTAGGGGGTAGAGCCCGGGCCTGGGAGGCAGAAGGACCTGGGTTCTGATCCCGGCTCCGGTCTGCTGGGTGACCTCGGGCGCGTACAGAGAAGCGGCGAGGCTCGGTGGAAAGAGCCCGGGCTCCAGAGTCAGAGGTCGTGGGTTCTGATCCCGGCCCCGCCGCTTGTCAGCTGTGTGACCTTGGGCCGGTCACTTCACTTCTCGGTGCCTCGGTGACCTCATCTGTCAAATGGGGGTGAAGACTGTGAGCCTCACGTGGGACAGCCTGATTATCCCGTATCTACCCCAGCGCTTGGAAAAGTGCTCGGCACACAGTGAGCGCTTAAACACCAGAATTATAGGGAAGCGGCGTGGCTCAGTGGAACGAGCCTGGGCTTGGGAGTCAGGGGTCATGGGTTCGAATCCCGGCTCTGCCACTGGTCAGCTGTGTGACTGTGGGCAAGTCACTTCACTTCTCTGTGCCTCAGTTCCCTCATCTGTCAAATGGGGACCAAGACCGTGAGCCTCACGTGGGACAACCTGATGACCCGGTATCTCCCCCCAGCGCCTAGAACGGCGCTCTGCATATAGTAAGCACTTAAATACCAACATTATGATCATTATTATTATTCATCTGGAAGATGGGGATCGGGACCGGGAGTTCCACTTGGGACAGGGACCGTGTCCAACCCGATCTGCCTGTAACCACCCCAGCGCTTAGTTCAGGGCCTGGCACGTAGTAAGCGCTCCACAAAAACCATTCTTATTAAAGACCGTGATCAACTAAGCAACCCTGGCTGTGTCACAAGACCACGTCCAACCGACGCCATTTACTGAGTGCTTACTGTGTGCGGAGCGCCGTTCTAAGCGCCCGGGAGAGTAAAATACAACAGACTCGGCAAACACCTTCCCTGCCCACAACGAGCTCACGGTCACTGGTTGTTCGCCCCCACCTCACACCGACAGCACCTGATGATCTCGCATCTAGCCCGGCGCTCAGCACGGAGTAAGCGATGACCACGTCGCTTACTCCGGCACGACGGAAATAACCTACGGGACTTGGCCCGCCTCCTCGGATACGGAGAGGGCCCGCCCACCACAGATTTTCACACAGAACTGAAAAAAAACAGGCGAAAGCCCCGACGGTGAGCCGCGGCCACCCGGAATTTCTTGGATTTGACAAGCGTGAGGAAGCCCCGCCGGGGGGTGAATGCTCAAACTCTGCTTCGGAGGGATTCGAACCAGAGCGGAGGCCCGGTCCCCCAGAAGCGGCGGGGGACGGGGCTTGCTGAGGCAGGTTTCTCCGGCGACTCCCTTTCGAATTACACCAGTCTGGTCCGACTGGCTCTTCTTTTCCTGCCGCAACACGGAACCCACAGGAGGAAAAAATACCCTCTGCGGCTGTTTTCGAAGGCCGGTTCCTGGCCGTTAAAGCCTTGATCGTTCAGAATGGAGAACGGCTTAGCAGGACCCTACTAAATAAAGCCAAGGGTCCACCTCTCCCCCCAACCCCACTCACGCACCCCTCTTAGCGCCGGATCGATTGGACTGTCGATGGGCAGGGATCGTCTCCGTTGCCGAATCGTCCATTCCAAGCGCTCAGTACAGTGCTGTGCGCACAGCAAGCGCTCAATCGATACGATCGAACGAACGACCGTGAACCTCCAGAGGACTACAGGGAGGCTGCCCGGGGACCGGGAGGACTCCTCCGTGGGAGCCGGGAGATTCCACGCGGTGGGCGGCCGGGCCCCCCCGGGGAGGGCCAGATGGGCCGGGGACGGCAAGGGTCGGCCTGGGAATCGTCGCGGAGATCTCTCTCTGTCTCTTCTGAACCTCCCTCCCTTCCCTCTGTCTCTTCTGAGTCAGCCTCCCTCTCCCTCCCCGCCCACCCGAGCTCCGCCCTAGCACCCGCACCCGGGCGCCCCGCCCCGTCCGACGGCCAGCCAAGCCGCGCGTCGGCCAGAGGCTTTATCGGGGTTGCTATTCCCGGCCTTCCCCTCACGCCCTTCCAACGTTGGACCTCCGGCCGGTCCACGGGCCGGCCGATTCCCCCCGGGGGGCCGGGCCTTCCGTTCCGAAGGTTCGGCGATACTCCGGCGACGACGGCCTCCCGAGACAAGCGCGGTCCGAGGGTAAATCCTGCACCGTCGCTGACTCACCTCCCCGGGGAACGGGCCTCGCCCCGACATTACAGCCTGTCGCTGCCGATAATCATTCCCCGGCCCCTCCCGCCCTTCCCAAGGCCTCTTCCTCCCCCGCACTCCCACTCCTCCGCACTCCTCCTTCCTCCCTCCCTCCAGGAGACTCCTGAACTTTCATCCTACTGATGGCTGCTGTTACCGAGGCCCAGCTCCCCGCCCGCGGAGGCCCTACGGCGGCCCAGCTTCCCCGCGGAGGAAGCGGCTCGGCGGCTACAACCCGGGCGGCCGTGGGTTCTAATCCCGGCTCGGCCACGAGTCTGCTCGGTGACCCCGGGCGGGCCACCTGACTCCTCCGTGCCTCGGTTACCCCATCCGCAAAATAGGGGTTAAGACTTTGAGCCCGACGTGGGACAGGTAACGTGTCCAACCCGGCGACCCCGGATCTACCCCAGCGCTTCCCACACAGCGCGCGCTTAACGGAGATCGCGATCGTTACTATTATCATCTACCCCGGCACTCGCGACGGCGCTCGGCACACCGCAAGGGCTTAAAAACCGAAATTATTACGATGATCTAGCCCGGCGTTTAGAAGAGTGCTCGGCATATTGTAAGAACGGTGCTCGGCACGTAGTGAGCGCTTGACAAACACCAGGAAGAAAGGGGGGTGGGGGGCACCGGGAGGGTTCCTTAAATGCTTGAAAGGGAGAAGAAAAGGACAGCTAATCAGAGGCCGAGGCAGCCAACCGGAGAGGCAAGCAATTACGGAGGAAACCCAGGAGAAACTTCTAAACGGGAGAGCGCAAAGCTTCCTCCGCTTCAGGGCTTTCGCTATCGCTGGGGGCCTTTTGGAGTCTTGCCCGTGACGCGGCGCGCAGTCGGAGACTCTACATCGGCCGCGTCTCTTTCCGCCGGCTCCTCGCCGCGCAGACCGACGACAAAAATAGGATTAAAAAACCCCGCCGCACACGCCCCGGTCTCTCCAGACGTTTGCTAACTGTGCTTCACCCATGTTCTCCTCCTCCTCTTCGCTGCTGAATCAACACACAACGGCAAATGACATTCTGGCGGTTTTGCTATCGTCAAACACTAGTAAGGCTGCATAATCCCACGGAGAGACCGGACCGGGTTGCCAACTCTCCGGATCGCTCACCCGACTTCCCTTTTTCCACCCCGACTGACATTTACCCCACTCCGACCCAACGAGCCGCGGCGTCGGGAGCATTAGACAAAGTCAATCTCCCTCGTCTTTTAAAGGCTATCGGGGGCTCGGGGAAGTCTGCCATATTGACCGAGATTACCGAACGGCTGAGCGGGAACTCAGCCTTTCCTAGAAAAGCCGGGGTGGGGGAGGCGGCTTGGCAATTTAGGCCTCGTGGGTAGAGCCCGGGGCCCGGGCGCCAGCAAGACCCGGGTCCTTATCCTGGCTCCGCCGCGTGACCTCGGGCAAGTCGCTTTACTTTGCTGGGCCTCAGTTCCCTCACCTGTAAAACGGGGCCGAAGGGAGTGAGCCCCAGGTGGGACGGGGACCGTGTCCAAGCCCGGTATCCGCTCTAACGCAGCGCCTGGCACACGGTTAAGCGCTGAGCAAACACCCCAATTGATATTAGCACTATTAACATCGATAGAGGCCCCCTCTCCAGAATCTATTTTAACAAATGGGAAGCGCTCAAATAGAGCACCGACTGACCGAAAGCACCCGCCCAGCCCCAACCTACATTACGGAACCGCTGGGCGCCCCAAGGAAAGGATGAAGCTCACGGTGGGGAGAGCTCGACGGAGAGGTTCCCCTCGGGACCACCTCCCTCCTCCCGGCCGGGGCCGCGAAACTCTTTCACGGCCTCTTAAATCATGTACCGCACCTGTTGTCTTTTGGCCGCCATGATGCTCAGTTTATCCACTTCGGGTTTCAGGGCTTTATACTGAATGCCCAGATCTTGCTCCGTGCCG